>NC_059173.1:53997838-54301247 GCF_019923935.1 Bubalus bubalis | reverse complement strand
GAACTTCAATTGGCTCCTTCATTGTACCTCTGGCTTCTAGAGTAGTTTAGTAAAATTAAAAAGTACTTCACAAAATACTTTACATAAATTCTTTTTAAAGGAGAAGTTCAAAGAGCTGGGCAGAGTCTGGAAAGATTCTCAGGATCAGGCATACAGTTTGGTTGGTAAAACATCAGAAAATGGGGCAACTTCCCTGTGGTCCAGTGGCTAGAACCCCAGGGGCCCAATTCAGGGAACCTGGGTTCGATCCCTGGTGAGGGAACTAGATCCCACATGCTGCAACTAAGACTTACTGCAGCCAAATAAATCATATATTAAAAAAAAAAATCAGAGAATGAGGCCTTTGCCCACACATGCAGTGAGGGTCCCACTTCAGAGTAATAGAGAAAAATGTGAAGCAAGAAAAGGAAGGAATCTGAAGATTCTTAAGAACACAGGTTGTTGTTGTTCAGTCACTTAGTCATGTCTGACTATTTGCAACCCCATGGACTGCAGCACACCAGGCTTCCCTGCCCTTCGCTGTCTCCCAGAGTTTGCTCAAATTCATGTCCAATGACTCGACTCGGTGATGCCATCCAACCATCTTGTCCTCTGTTGCCCGCTTCTCCTCTTGCCCTCAATCTTTCCCAGCAACAGGGTCTTTCCCAATGAATCGGCTTTTTGCATCAGGTGGTCAAAGTATTGGAGCTTTCGCTTCAGCCTCAGTCCTTCCAAAGAATACAGGTAAATAGTATTTGTCCGTTCATTCATTCCCAAATGCACTGAGCACCTCGCGCTTGCCAAGCTCTGTGCTGAGTACTGGGATGGATGCAGGGCTGGGCAAGATAACAGCATCCCACTCTAGTGGTTCACAGAGGCTTCAGGACAAGCATTAACAGGGCTTCCCAAGGCTAATTAATTCACCATCACTGTTATGAATACTGTGAGAAGTCACTGATGCCGTGTGAGCAGGTATCAGGGGACTCACCTAGTCTGGGAGGCTAAAAAAGCCTTCACAAAAGTGATGTTTTAGCTGAGGACTGATAATAAAATGTTAGCTAGGTGAGTGGTGTGCAGGTGTGTATGACGAGAATGGACAGGCAGGAGAAAAGGGAATGTTCCAGGCTGAGGAACAGCAGTAAAAAGGCCTGAAAAGGGAGAGGCCATGGCATGGTCAAAGGATGCTGAGAAAAGTCTAGCATGGCTGTTGCACAAAGACCTGGGAGAGCGGGTGCATCTGGTGAGCCAGGGCCGGGCCAGGCAGGGCCATGTCAAGGATGCTTACTTGAGACCAGAAGTTCTCGGCCAGGAAGACTTTGCCTCCCTGCCCTCCAGGGATATTTGGCAATGTCCAGAGACATTTTTACTTGTCATAACTAGGGAATAAGCTGCTACTGGCATTTGGTGAGTAGAGACCAGTGCATGCATGCTAAGTCGCTTCAGCCGTGTCTGACTGTGCAACGGCAGCCTGCCAGGCTCCTCTGTCCATGGGATTCTCCATGCAAGAATATTGGAGTGGGTTGCCATGACCTTCTCCTGCATCTTCCTGACCCAGGGATCGAACCCTCATCTCTTATGTCTCCTGCATTGGCAGGCAGGTTCTTTACCACTAGTGCCACCTAGGAAGCCCCAGGTAGAGCCCAGGGATGTTGCTAAATATACTGTGTGGCACAGAGTGGCCTCACAATGAAGATTCCCCCACTCCAGATGTCAACAATGCTGAGGTAGAGAAGCCCTGTTTTATAATGAGGATCAGGAGCCACCCAAGGGTTTTAGGCTGGGAGGTTTTGTGACGAGATTTCTTTCAAAAAGATCACTCTGACTGCAGTGTGGACTGGTGAGGGAGAATCAGTAGTGGAGATCCAAAGGGATCTGTTGGGAAGATCTATTATGATCTGGGCAAGACGTGTGGCCCAGCCTTGGGGAATGTTGGTGAGGATGGAGAAAAGTGAATGGATGAGAAAGATGCTTAAAAGAATAAATCAGTGGGACTGGGTGACAGATTGGCTGCGACGAGTATCTTAGCCCATGCTCTCTAATTCAACAGAGCCCGAGGCAAGTCTTAAATGATGATGCTTCATTTGGGCCGCACGGTACTAGGGCAGGAAGAGTGAAGGAAAGGGAAGTAAGGCAGAATGATGGGAAGCAGTGTTTCCACCCGAACCCCTGCTTCAGATAAGCAGTGATGAGACACAGCTAGTCACTGAACTGGCACCCAGCCAGCCACCCAGGATAACACTGGATGGGCTGCTGGAGTAACTACATCTCAAAACAGTTCACTGGAGGGACAGAAGAGAATGCATCATCTATCTCCTATCTCTCAGTGGTCAGTTTCTCCTGTGGCCGTTTTGAAACATACCTGCAAATTCTCCCATTGAAACATATCTGCAAATTTCTCCCCTCAAGGGTGGAGACTACATCCTCTATCATGAATCTGGGCCTTAATAACTCACTCACAGCCAAGAGAACACAGCAGAAGTGATGCTATAGGACTTCCTAAGCTAGGTCATAAAAAGACACAACTTCTGCCTTGCTCACTGGAGCAGCTGTGTGTGCTTGGAGCCCTTGGCGTTAGGACCGACTGTAAAGCCACTGAGCTGGAATGAAGTCCAAGCCACACAGAGAGCCTGGGGGTAGCGGGAAGGGCTCCACTCACCAGCTCCAATCACAGACCCAACCAACAGCCAGTGCGAACTGCCCACCCTCGGAGTGAAGGTACTTCCAGATGATTCTAGCGCACGAGCATAGAGTCGCTCACAGTCATGAGTCTCCCAGCTCTGGCCTCAGACAGAACAGCAGAGACAAGCCAGTCCTTCTGCGCCCTACTGACCCACATAATCCACGAGCCTAAGTAAAGGATTGTTTTAAGCTCCCGAACTTCAGGGTAATTTGTCATACCCAAAGCCACTGGACACACTTGTTACAAGTTCAGGACTCAGCCTTCCAGGTTGCATCATTTGGCATTCTGATACCACCCCGTACCCTGCAATGTGGCACTTCAGACAGGAGCCAGGGACACCAGGAGTATGACTGAGGGGCCCCAGATGGCAGATTACGGGTACCCTGCAGGGAGTCAGTCAGCCACAGCAGCATCTAGGAGATCACAGGGCTGAGGGTTCAGGAGAGACACGAGGTCAAAGGGCATTGGGCATGGTGCACTCATATGTCTGATACAGAGGGGAGGTGGGGACAGGCAGGAGGTAAGGATTCTCACACTTCTGTTTAGACCTAAGCAACCAGGTAGAGTAATGCTTTTAATTTAAACCATTAGTGCAATTTACTGAGAGAGGAGCTGGATAAAAGAGAGGGCTCAGTTTGAAGTGCCTGTGTGTTCGTCAGATATGGCAAGAAGTAGGAGCCCAAAACAGTCTTCCCTGGTGGCTCAGACAGTAGAGAATCTGCTTGCAATGCAGGAAACCCGAGTTCAATCCCTGGGTCAGGAAGATCCCCTGGAGAAGAGAATGGCTATCCACTCCTGTATTCTTGCCTGGAGAATCCCATGGACAAAGGAGCTTGGCAGGCTACTGTCCATGGGGTCACAAAGAATGGGATATGACTGAGTGATTCACACACACACATACACACACACACACACACACACACACACACACACACGAGCTCAGGATACGAAAGACGGTCAAGGTCATTGATCCAGAGCCCCCAGAGGGCTTGAAAGCCTGTTCCTGAATCTTCTTTCCTATGCAAAGAATATTTTCCAGGTATTTGCTTGGGACCTTTGTCCGAGGGTCCCAAGGCTAATGAGTTAGAGAAATCAGAAGGAGCCTCTGGGAGAGAACATGCCATCTGCAGGTGCCCCCATATATAAACACATGCCCACTAGCCCAGTGCCAGCAGCAGAGATACCATCAGATTTACTTATTTTTTTTAATGTGTGGGGAAAATATTTTAGCTACCTTCAGATATGTTGGAATCCTTTTTCAGCATACAACGCTCCTCTTTCTCCTCCCTATCACTCTTAACCTAAATTGCAAATGCTCCATGTATGCATAATGCTAGTCTCTTTTGCATTGTGTGTTTAGATCATTGGTGCGTTTGACTGATTTCTTGTCAATGGTGCTTTAGTTCATGGACTTATAATATTTCTAGGCCTGAGGTGGTGGGAGCCTGCCACCTCCTGTCCCTGATCATTGGTAGGCAGGGTCCTCTTCTGAAATGAAAAGTCAAGATTAGGTCCAAGGACACCAGGTCTGACTCCTGCGAAGGCAGAACCTGGGTGTCTCCCATCGCACCTGGGACTCCCTGGACCCACTCCCTCCTGCTCTCCCAACTCATAGTTTCAGGTCCTTCCAGACCCCCCCCCCCCCCACCTCCACCGTTAAAATTTACAAGGCAGTGCCTACAGCAACAAAAACATTTGATTATTCACAAAATCATGTAGAGGAGGGAAAATACAAGGAAGACTGAAGAAAAGAAGGGATGAAGCATTTGCTGAGGCTTTCCTGTTCTGGGGGTCTTTATTGCGGTGAATCCTTTACAAGATCTTGTTGGTATCGGTCATTCATATTTATTCCATGAAGAAACTGAGGCACAAAAAGGTTCATTAATTTGCTCAAGATGATGCAACGAATAAGATGCAAAGCTAGAGTCCACTTTTAACTCCAGTCCAGGGCTCTTTGCACTATTGCTTTCTTCCCCAGAGTATCTGTATCCACCCTTCTATTTATTACTCTTGAACAACAGAAGGCGTTTCTCCAAGTTTTGGGGAGGTCTTTGTGCGCAAGAACCACTGTACCGCTCCCTGAGCGCCACTAGGTGGCGCCACGAGAGGCGCAAGTTCTGCTGCTTCTATCGGTTCACTTGGCGAGACAGACAAGCGTGGGGGAGAGCAGCTGCAGGGAGAGTGTCAAAACAGAGCTCTATTTAGGAACGCGGAGCCTTCTGCCTGGCCCCGTTTCCCACTGGGATCCTTGCTTGGCTCTTTACAGACTATAAATGAATTTGCTTTTTTTCTTCCTTCCCCATCCTACTGCTAACCCACATCTCTGATTCTATTTTCTCTCCACCCCTGACACCAGGGTAGGAATCCCACCCATATCAGGCTATAGTGTGTCCTGAAGAGTGAGGGCAGCAGGCAGGCGGGGTGCTGCGCAGAGTCCAGGTCTGCAGCCAGTCCCCATAGCGACTGGTGGGTCGTTTCCCACAGACCCTTCCCGCCCACTGGCCCAACATGCTAGCACATCACAGCACTGCCAGGACCCACACGTGCCCCCGATCTAAAGGACCTGTCTTAGTCTGCTGGCGGCCCTAACAAAGGATCAGAGTTCTGAGGGCTGGAGGTCCAAGATCAAGGTGAAGACAGTTTGTTTACTTCTGAGGTTTCTTTCCAGGCTCACTGTGTCTTCACGCGACCATTTCCCTGTGTGCACATCCCTGGTCTCTCTGCGTGTCCTACCCTCGCTTCTTATAAGGACACCAGTCAGACTGAATGAGGACCACACAAACAGCCTCCTTTTATTTTTATTTTATTTTATTTTATTTATTTATATAGGTGTGTTACTATTCTTTTTTTTAATTTAAATATGCTGCTGCTGCTAAGTCACTTCAGTCGTGTCCAACTCTGTGCGACCCCATAGACAGCAGCCCACCAGGCTTCCCGTCCCTGGGAGTCTCCAGGCAAGAACACTGGAGTGGGTTGCCATTTCCTTCTCCAATGCATGAAAGTGAAAAGTGAAAGTGAAGTTGCTCAGTCATGTCTGACTTTTAGCGACCCCATAGACTGCAGCCTACCAGGCTCCTCCGTCCATGGGGTTTTCCAGGCAAGAGTACTGGAGTGGGGTGCCATTGCCTAGTTGACTACAATATTGTATTAGTGGCAAGTGTTTCAACAAAGTGATTGGGTTACACTTTTTTCCAATTCCTTTCCATTACAGATTATTACAAGATACTGACTATAATTCCCTGTGCTATACAGTAAATCCTGTTATTTATCTATTTGATGTATAATAGTTTGTATCAGTCAACCTCATACTCCTAATTTATGCACCCCCCCCACTTTCTCCTTTTGTAACCACAAGTTTGTTTTCTGTCTGTGAGTCTATATCTGTTTTGCATGTTGATTCATTTATATGATTTTTTGGATTTTTCATGTGAGTGATGTCATGTAATATTTGTCTTTCTCTGTCTGACTTACTTCACTTAGTATGATTATCTCCAGGTCCATTCATGTTGCTGCAAATGGTATTATTTCATTCTTTTTTATGGCTGAATAGTACTCTATTGGGGAGTTGGGGGGGGGGGCTACCTCCACGTCTTGGCTATTGTAAATAGTGCTGCTCTGAATGCTGAGGTGTATGTATCTTTTCAAATTAGAGTTTTCATCTAGTTCCCACTCAGGAGTGGGGTTGCTGGACCATATGGATATTTTTTTGGTTTGTTTTCTGAGGCACTTCCATGCTGTTTTCCACAGTCAACCTCATTTTATTTTAATTGCCTCTTTAAAGGTCCTCTCTCCAAATACAGTCACCTTCTGAAGTTCTGGGGATTAGGGCTTCAATATACGAATCCGGGGGGGTGGGGACACAAGTCAGTCCATAACAGGATCCAATCACTAATGGATAGGGGCAGAGGGCAGCATTTTGTGCCTAATTTTAGCCCCAAGAGGTCACAGGAAAAGTCGTGGTCACAACGTGCTCATGAAGTTCAGTTGTGTGATGTTAAGGATAAACAAAGCTGAAAGAATCCAAGTAATTGTAAAAAAAAAAAAAAAAGAACAGTCCATTCTGGGGCTCATGTGGTAGCTCTGATGAATCTGGTTTGGGATCTCTAACTGATGAACTGATTAGAACATCAGTAACTATTTATTCCCTGTGAAAATCAGCTTCCCCTCATCTCTCTCCTTTGTAGGCCCTGACTGCAGCACGCTCCTGGAGATCACAGAGCTCCCTCGTTCTCTGGGGCCTGCCTCCCTGGAAGCCAGCTCTTGGGTGGCAGCCTGGATGTGCCTGACTCACCCTGAGTGGCTGGAGGGTTGGCAGGGCTGTCCCAGGTTGCAAGATTAGGCCAGAGGGTCTGTTCAATCTGGGAATGCATGCAGGTCAGGCTCCATGGAGACGAAATTTAGAAGAAATTTATAGAGAAGTAAGAAATCCCAAAGAAGTCGTCCCTTTCTGGAGGGAAAATTGTAGAGGAGAGACAAGAGAAATGCCTAGCTGGAGAGTAGAGAAGGCAGCTCCTGTTGGAGATCGTGGCTGGCGGCTGGGGACCGGGTTGCCCTCTGCTGGGGAAATGATCGAGTGGCCATTCGACGCCTCTGGATCTCCAGCACCTGCTTTTTTTTCAGGCTGCTCCGCTGTTCCCTTAGTGAGAAAACTAGCAGTGGTTTGATAACCTAAGTCCTTCTCAACCCAGCCCCGATGCAGTCTTCTCAAGGGCACCTTGTCTTCTTCAAGATGTCAGATTTCTGTATTGGCGTGTTGCCTCATGGTCCAGGGAGTTATAGGATGCAGGAGCCGTAAGTGAGTATATGTGGTAGTTGTGAGCCCAGCCTCGTAGCCCAGCTGTGGTTTGTGCAGACGTATCTCAGGCAGAGAAGGCAAATCTGTATCCAGAAAAGTGTCTAATTTAGAGAGAACCAACTCTTCCCCCTTCCATTATGGAAGCTATCTTATAATCAACCTGCTACCACGAGACTGGGCTTCCCAGGTGGCTCAGCAGTAAAGAACCTGCCTAGCAATGCAGGAGACTCAAGTTCGATCACTGAGCTTGGGAAGATTTCCCCCGGAGGAGGAAATGCCAACCCACTCTAGTATTCCACTCTAGTATTCCGGCCTAGAGAATCCCATGGACAGAGGAGCCTGGCGGGCTACAGTCCCTGGGGTCTCACAGAGTCGTACCCGACTTAGCTACTAACCAACAGCCAGGAAACCAGCTGATGATTGGAGAGGGATGACATTCTCTGGGGAAGTTTCGCTTCCTATCCCTGCAACGTGAGGCTCTGTTAAGCTAGACATGTTAGTTCCATCAGTGGATACAGCAATGGTTCCTGAAATTGGAAGTTTAGACTGCCATCTGGTCGCTTTGGGATCCTCAGGCCAGGGACGTCAACAGACAAAGAAGGCAGTGATGTACTAGCTGAAGCGATAGGCCGTCAAGGGGAACTCGGGACCTGGGGGAGTGTATCTTGAATGGAGGGGGACACCCAGGCCATCTCTTAGTCCCCTCACCCCTGGACTGGAGTCCGTGGAGCTATAGTATCAGGACTGATGATCACCCAGATCTTTCAGGAATGAAGGTTCAGGTCATCCACTACCATGTCCAGTCAGATTTGCTAAGGGCAAAGGAAATATGAGGTAAGTAGTGGAAGAAAGTGTGAAAGCGTTAGTCACTCAGTCGTGTCCGACTCTTCACGACCCCAAGGACTGTGGCCCGTGAAACTCCACTGTCCAAGGAATTCTCCAGGCAAGAATACTGGAGTGGGTTGTCAATCCCTTCTCCAGGGGATCTTCCTGACCAAGGGGTTGAACCTGGGTCTCCTGCATTGCAGGCAGATTCTTTACCGTCTGAGCCGCCAGCGATGGAAGGAAACAGTCACGAATACCAGCTAAGACCATGTGATCACCTGGAAAAACAAAAACCAAAATCATTATGAGTCTTTCTTTCTTATTTCAATATGAATTTGTTTCTATATTAACTTTTTTCCCTTTTCCCCTCTTCCATTCACCTACCATCTAACGTATGGGTACTCGTAGTATTCAACTTTCTATCTCACAGAGACAGTGGGGCCCTAAGAAGACAAATAATCATCACCCAAAGAGGGGAAAAGGATTTGGGTCCTCTTTTGGAGGAAGATTATATTTTCAGTTGTATGAGGGACAGTTCCATTGTGTAAGTGGAAGCATTATTTTACTATTTTCTCAATTTGGAGGTAAATCTTGTTGTTGTTCAGCCACTAAGTCACGTCTGACTCTTTGCACCCCCATGGACTGCAGCATGCCAGGCTTCCCTGTCCTTCATTGTCTCCCAGAGTTTCCTCAAACAAAATCTAAGTATCATTAAAAGGATACAGATTCCATATCAGTGTGGGCTCTGGTGGATTTGTATGTGTCAACTTAGTTAGGAGAGATAAGAAAGCCTTCCTCAGCAATCAATGCAAAGAAATAGAGGAAAACAACAGAATAGGAAAGACTAGAGATCTCTTCAAGAAAATTAGAGATACCAAGGGAACATTTCATGCAAAGATGGGCTCAATAAAGGATAGAAATGGTATGGACCTAACAGAAGCAGAAGACATCAAGAAGAGGTGGCAAGAATACACAGAAGAACTGTACAAAAAAGATCTTCACGTCCCAGATAATCACGATGGTGTGATCACTCACCTAGAGCCAGACATCCTGGAATGTGAAGTCAAGTGGGCCTTTGAAAGCATCACTACGAACAAAGCTAGTGGAGGTGATGGAATTCCAGTTGAGCTATTTCAAATCCTGGAAGATGATGCTGTGAAAGTGCTACACTCAATACACCAGCAAATTTGGAAAACTCAGCAGTGGCCACAGGACTAGAAAAGGTCAGTTTTCATTCCAATCCCAAAGAAAGGCAATGCCAAAGAATGCTCAAACTACTGCACAATTGCACTCATCTCACACGCTAGTAAAGTAATGCTCAAAATTCTCCAAGCCAGGCTTCAGCAATACATGAACTGTGAACTTCCAAATGTTCAAGCTGGTTTTAGAAAAGGCAGAGGAACCAGAGATCAAATTACTAACATCCACTGGATCATCTAAAAAGCAAGAGAGTTCCAGAAAAACATCTACTTCTGCTTTCTTGACTATGCCAAAGCCTTTGACTGTGTGGATCACAATAAACTGGAAAATTCTGAAAGAGATGGGAATACCAGACGACCCGACTTGCCTCTTGAGAAACCTATATGCAGGTCAGGAAGCAACAGTTAGAACTGGACATGGAACAACAGACTGGTTCCAAATAGGAAAAGGAGTACGTCAAGGCTGTATATTGTCAGCCTGCTTATTTAACTTATATGCAGAGTACATCATGAGAAACGCTGGGCTGGAAGAAGCACAAGCTGGAATCAAGATTGCCGGGAGAAATATCAATAACCTCAGATATGCAGATGACACCACCCTTATGGCAGAAAGTGAAGAGGAACTCAAAAGCCTCTTGATGAAAGTGAAAGAGGAGAGTGAAAAAGTTGGCTTAAAGCTCAACATTCAGAAAACGAAGATCATGGCATCCGGTCCCATCACTTCATGGGAAATAGATGGGGAAACAGTGGAAACAGTGTCAGACTTTATTTTTCTGGGCTCCAAAATCACTGCAGATGGTGACTGCAGCCATGAAATTAAAAGACGCTTACTCCTGGGAAGGAAAGTTATGACCAACCTAGACAGCATATTGAAAAGCAGGGACATTACTTTGCCAACAAAGGTTCATCTAGTCAAGGCAATGGTTTTTCCTGTGGTCATGTATGGATGTGAGAGTTGGACTGTGAAGAAGGCTGAGTGCTGAAGAATTGATGCTTTTGAACTGTGGTGATGGAGAAGACTCTTGAGAGTCCCTTGGACTGCAAGGAGATCCAACGAGTCCATTCTAAAAGAGATCAGTCCTGGGTGTTCTTTGAAAGGACTGATGCTAAAGCTGAAACTCCAATACTTTGGCCACCTCATGCGAAGTGTTGACTCATTGGAAAAGACTCTGATGCTGGGAGGGATTGGGGGCAGGAGGAGAAGGGCATGACAGAGGATGAGATGACTGGATGGCATCACCGACTCGATGGACATGAGTTTGAGTGAACTCCGGGAGTTGGTGATGGACAGGGAGGCCTGGTGTGCTGCGCTTCATGGGGTTGCAAAGAGTCGGACACGACTGAGCGACTGAACTGAACTGAACTTAGTTTAACTAGAAATTCATCCCCTTCCTAAGAAGTTCTGTGTTTGTGGAGGCTGCAAGAGTCATTTTGTGTAGGACTTAGAAGACAGAAGTGAAGCAGTGGTCTTCTTTTTATACTAGACGGTCAGCACCGAACACACGGTGCTGTGGTCACCCAGGCCCATGGGCGTGCATGTGCTGGCTTTGGGCACTGGTGTGAGGCAGCCTCAGACCTGCTCCCTTGAACCTGCTCCCTCAGTGCCTTGGACTCCAGCCCAGGTGTCTATTTCACTCTATGACCAAGGCCACCAGATTCTACTGTAGATCATGGCCCTCACCAATGTGGGAGGTGGGAAGAGACAAGAGACTAACGTGAGTTTTAGTCCTTCCTCTCACCTCCAGCCCATCCTTGGAGGTTCTAATATGCACCTGCTACCTCCCTTCACATCCACCTGTCCCCCCTAACTGCCTGCCTTACTGACCTCAGGCCCTGGAGACCAAAGCAACAGCCACCTACAGAAGGCATAACCAGCTCCCCCAGCTGCACAAGTCAAACTCCTATAAAAATCCCTTAAAATGTTTGTGTGCTGCCAATGACTGAATGTTTGTGTCCCACCCCCCACCCCAGTTTATGTCCTGAGATCCTAAGCCCCAGTGTGATGGTATTAAGAGGTAGAGCTTTGTGGGGAGTGGGGGTGATTAAGTCATGAGGATGGAGCCCACTTGAATAGCATCAGTGCCCTTTTAAAAGAGGCCCCAGAGGGCTTCCTCCCTCTTTCCTCCATGTGAGGACATTTTAAAAAAGGGCCATCTATGAACCAAGAAGCAAGCCCTCACTGAACACCAAATCTGCAAGCCCACTGATCTTGGCCTTCCCAGATGAAGAGCTGTGAGAAACAAATTTCTTTTGTTTATGATGTACTCATAAGATATTATGTTATATTAATAGTAGTCTGAACTAAGAACTATATATGTGTGTATATATATGTATATATGTATGTGTGAGAGTATGTGTGTTTCTGCTTCTCTGATTCTGAGTAACGGAGGGAAGAACTTTACCAGCCTGTTTCTCCTTAATCTCTTCCTTGCCCTCTCCCTGCTCCGCTCTGCACTGCAGAGGACTGACCCACTCAGGTGGTGTCATCTCGTCTTGGCCCTCTCTGGCCATGCTCACGGTGGTTTCACCTCTCACCCAGTGACTTTGGTCCTGGGCCCTGGCCATAGTCTCCATCTTTGTCTCCAACCTCAGGCTGGTAGAGCTCCACGCTACTGCTAAGCTCTCTGGTGACCTTGATTTCTTAGATCAACCATCACTTACAGAACCAATTCCCTGTATCAGATTCCCACTGTTTTAAACACTTAGTTTCTTTTTGCCTGGTTGGACCCAGACCGATAGCAGCCCATTTGAAGTTTGAGTTCATAAATTTAAAGTGAGACCAGGGAATTCCCTGGCAGTCCAGTGGTTCGGACTCCACACTTTCACTGCCAAGGGCATGGGTTCAGTCCCTGGTCAGGAAACTGTCACACGCGGCACAGCGTGGCCAAAATAATAAAAAACAAAATAAAACTTTTTAAAAACGAGACCAATCCAAACAGCATGTGACTGTTCCAAGTAGCCTTCCGCTTTTCAGGAGTCGGTAGAGAATTGGATTTAAGTAGGGCTGGAGCCTTGCAGGAAAAAGTGATAGGAGGAGGAGCTGATGGTGATTTTCAGGATAACCCAAAGACTCTCAGCTGGGTTAAGAAATAAGTAAGGTGATGAAAGGGTGGACAGAAATGCAAAGATGGGAAAGTCAGTGGGTTAAAAATCCAAGTGTGGCTGATCATTTTTAGAGCAGAGGTGCCATAGGGAGGAGCAGAAAGGGTATGTAAGGATGATCAGGGATTAGGATGCTTGAAATCAAAATTTTGGAAGAGATGCAGCAACTGATAAGATCATGAGAGTGAGTGACAGGCTGGAGGACAAGATCAATGGAAATGAGGAGATAAAGGAACTAGAGGTCATAGTGTTGAGTGGATTATCTATGTGGATATTAAGAATCACTCTAGGATTTCTAAAGGATCTGGGTCTCTCCTCTCTTGCTTAAACCTTGGAGAGCGGGAATCAGCTTATTCTCTCTTCTCTCTCCTCTGCCTTCTCCCTCACCATGACCCTCCACGTGTGGCCACGGTTACTCTTTCCTTCCTCAAGCCCCACCAGCACAAAGCTGTTACATGTGATAGACATTTACCAACTATTCATGGATAAAAGAGGAGACCACAGCACAGCATATGGCTAGAAAGAAAACTGAACATCACCTATGAAGTCTTTGTGAAATAAAATTCTTATTTATGTCAAGACAAGAAAAATTTAAACATAAAAATTCTTCCCTGACATTTGGCCTCCCCTCATCACCCACTCTGCGTTGTGTACCTGCAGTATGCACCAACCACCCTCCCCATCAGCAGGAATACCTGCTCAACCATACACAGCAACATTCTCCTAGCATCAAGTTGTTGTCTAGTTGCTAAGTGGTATCTGACTCTTTTGCAACCCCCTGGGCTGCAGTCCACCAGGCTCCTCTGTCTATGGGATTTCCCAGGCAAGAATACTGGAGTGGTTTGCCACTTACTTCTCCAGGGGGTCTTCCTGACCCAGGGATTGTACCTGTGTCTCCTGCATTGGCAGGTGGATTCTTTACCACTGAGCCACCAGGGAAGCCCCACCCAAACTGTTCTAATCAACTGTTCTAACATTCCTGGAATTCCCTGGTGGTCCAGTGAGGGGACTCTGCACTTTCGCAGCTGAGGCCTGAGTTCAATCCCTGATCTGGGAACTAGGATCTAAGATCCTCTAAATGAACAGTGTCACGAGCAGACAAACAACCTTCTTGATCTTATAAAGGTCACACGATGTGCCATGGTGGCGCTTAAATCTGCATTATGTAAACTCAATAATATGTCAATATACAGCCCTCTGTCTTAAAAAGAAAATAAACTGTATCTTGATTTCAATGTGGAACAGTTCTCAGGGCTTTCTGGGATGCTGTTCCCAGGTTACAATCCTTGAATTTGGCTCAAGTAAAATTTTCCAATTTTAGATTGACTAATTCTTGGTCAATACCTTCGAGTCCTCAATCGGAATTTCTCAAGGACAAGTTTTCCCGCTGGGTGCTAACTCTGGCAGTTTTGCTCATGTCATCTCTCTCTATAGAGACCCTTCGCCACTTTGCATCCTCTTTAGGTCTGGTCCCCCAACCTCCCTATATTGCAAGCCTCCATGATAATGCTCTTAAATTCATATACAGGGAGAGTACATGCAATGACACAGTTCTTTCACAACCCTTGTCTCCATGGTTGTCCCACCTTTTATTTCCATAAGGCCTGTCAAGGTAAAGAAAAAAGCCATCAACCTCTAAGAGGAATTCTGCTCCTTCCCCAAAATACAGAATTGCAACAGGCATGGAATTATTCTAATAAAGCAACTTTTTCACTTTTCCATTACTCAAGTTAAAATGACATCATGAACACCACAGTGTTTAAAATCTGAAAAGCACTTTTCTAACTCAAATATAAGAGGAGAGGAATATTATGTACAACCTCATTACTTAGTCTAATAAGGAGAGGATCAAGAACCAAAACTCCATTTGTCCACAAGGCCCCACATACGCAAACTCAGGACAAACTTGGGTTGGGACCAAATGCAGTATTCAGTTGAATGCATGCTTAAATTAATAAAGTGTACATAGGTGTATATCGGAGAAGGCAATGGCACCCCACTCCAGTACTGTTGCCTGGAAAATCCCATGGATGGAGGAGCCTGGTAGGCTGCAGTCCATGGAGTCACGAAGATTCGGACACGACTGAGCGACTTCACTTTCACTTTCCACTTTCATGCCTTGGAGAAGGAAATGGCAACCCGCTCCAGTGTTCTTGCCTGGAGACTCCCATGGATGGAGAAGCCTGGTAGGCTGCAGTCCATGTGGTTGCACAGAGTCGGACACGACAGAAGCGACTTAGCAGCAGCAGCAACATAGGTATATATAATATGATGACTTATAATAACAAATATATATTTGGTCGGGCTTCCCAGGAGGTAGTAGTTGTGAAGAACCTGCCTGCCAGTGCAGGATACACAAGAGACACAGGTTCAGTCCCTGGGCCTGGAAGATCCCCTGGAGGAGGGCATGGCAACCCACTCCAGTATTCTTTCCTGGAGAATCCCATGGACAGAGGAGCCTGGCAGGCTACAGTTCATAGGGTCACAAAGAGTCAGACATGACTGAAGCGACTGCTTGTATACATTTGGTCTTCCAGTAGAGAGCTCCTAAAACCCTTGGAATTTCCAAAGTGATAAGAGAATGGGAGCATCTTTTGTTATAAAATTTGCCTTTTGGCCTTGGATCCTGAAATAGCTCCAGAGCCATAAAAGTGAAAGCTGCTGCTGCTGCTGCTGAGTTGCTTCAGTCATGTCCGACTCTGTGCGACCCCATAGACGGCAGCCCACCAGGCCCCCCCGTCCCTGGGATTCTCCAGGCAAGAACACTGGAGTGGGTTGCCATTTCCTTCTCCAATGCAGGAAAGTGAAAAGTGAAAGTGAAGTCGCTCAGTCGTGTCCGACCCTCAGCAACCCCATGGATTGCAGCCTACCAGGCTCCTCCGTCCATGGGATTTTCCAGGCAAGAGTACTGGAGTGGGGTGCCATAGAGGGTCTCATTATTCATATCAAATCCTTTTCAACTGCACTGGAATTTATATTAATAAGGTGGCTTTTGGAAAGCCTCTAAGGATGAGAAAGGAGTACGTCAAGGCTGTGTATTGTCACCCTGTTTATTTAACTTATATGCAGAGTACATCATGCCAAATGCCAGGCTGGATGAAGCACAAGCTGGAATCAAGATTGCCAGGAGAAATATCATAATCTCGGATACACAGATGACACCACATTTATGGCAGAAAGTGAAGACGTAAAGAGCCTCTTGAAGAAAGTGAAAGAGGAGAGTGAAAAAGTTGGCTTAAAACTCAACATTCAGAAAACTAAGATTATGGCATCCAGTCCCATCACTTCATGGCAAATAGATGGGAAAACAGTGGGAACAGTGAGAGACTTTATTTTGGAGGACTCCAAAATCACTGCAGATGGTGACTGCAGCCATGAAATTAAAAGACGCTTGCTCCTTTGAAGAAAAGCTATGACCAACCTAGACAGCAGATTAAAAAGCAGAGACATTGCTTTGCCAACAAAGGTCTGTCTAGTCAAAGCTATGGTTTTTCAAGTAGTCATGTATGGATGTGAGAGTTGGACTATAAAGAAAGCTGAGAGCCGAAGAATTGATGCTTTTGAACTGTGATGTTGGAGAAGACTTGAGAGTCCCTTGGACTGCAAAGAGATCCAACCAGTCAATCCTAAAGGAAATCAGTCCTGAATAATCATTGGAAGGACTGATGCTGGAGCTGAAACTCCAATACTTTGGCCACCTGAAGCAAAGAACTGACTCACTGGAAAAGACCCTGATGCTGGGAAAGATTGAAGGTGGGAGAAGGGGATGATAGAGAATGAGATGGTTGCATGGCATCACAGACTCTATAGACATGAGTTTGAGCAAGCTCTGGGAGTTGATGATGGACAGGGAAGCCTGGCGAGCTGCAGTCCATGGGGTCGCAAATAGTCGGATACAACTGAGCGACTGAACTGAAGTGAACTGAAGGATGGGAGCTGGTTGCCAGGAGAACCCACCACGTGATTAGAGAGTTGGAACTTTCAGCCCTCCCCAGTTCTGCAACCTCTGGGGAGATGAGAGTCAGTTGCCAGTGGCCAATGATTTAATCAGCCATGCCTATGTCATAAAGCCTACCTAACAACTCAAAGGATGGGGGCTTCCCTGGTGGTCCAGTGGTTAAGGATCTGCCTTGCAATGCAGAGGACACCAATTCAATGAAGATACCACATGCCTTGGGGCAACTAAGCCCATGTACCACAGCTACTGAAGCCCGAGCACTCTCTTGAGCCCGTGCTCGGCTACAAGAGAAGCCACAACAAGGAGAGGCCCAAGCACTGCAAGGAAAAGTAGCCCCCGATCTTGGCAACTAGAGAAAGCCTGTGTGCAGCAATGAAGACCCAGTGCAGCCAAAAATAAATAAAGTTTTTTAAAATTCAAAGGATGGGGTCAGGGAGCTTGTGGGTTGGTGAACATATGGCCGTGCAGGGAGAATGGCTCCATCCCCCTTCCTACATACTTTGCCTTATGCACCTTTTCCATCTGGCTGCTTCTGACGTACCTTCTTCTAATAAATCGGTAACCTAGTAAGGCAACTGTTTTCCTGAGTTCTGTCAGCTGCACCAGCAAGTTAATTAAACTGGAGCAGGAGGTCATGGGAATCTCTGACTTACAACTGGTAGGTCAAAAGCATAAGGAACTTGCAATTGGCATCTAGGGGTGGGGAAAGCCTTGAGGGACCGAGGGCTCTGATGCTAGCTCTAAGTAGGGAGTGTCAGAACCAAACTGAACTGCAAGACACCCAGCTAGTGTTGCTGAATTGGCCAGTGTGGGAATAAACCACATCTTGTGCCAGAAATGTGAAATTAGAGATCCACAGGTCAAGTTTTCCCCTTTACAGTGTGATGCAAGGAGATGGTTAGCAGGCACTTTTTGGAAAGTGAAAGTGTTAGTCACTCAGTTGTGTCTGATTCTTTGGGACCCCATGGACTATATCCCACCAGGCCCCTCTGTCCATGGAATTCTCCAGGCAAGAATACTGGAGTGGGGTGCCATCCTTCTCCAGGGGATCTTTCCGGCCCAGGGATCGAACCTGGCTCTCCTGCATTGCAGGCAGACTCTTTACCATCTGAGCCACCAGGGAAGCCCCACCCAAACTGTTCTAATCAACTGTTCTAACATTCCTGGAATTCCCTGGTGGTCCAGTGAGGGGACTCTGCACTTTCGCAGCTGAGGCCTGAGTTCAATCCCTGATCTGGGAACTAGGATCTAAGATCCTCTAAATGAACAGTGTCACGAGCAGACAAACAACCTTCTTGATCTTATAAAGGTCACACGATGTGCCATGGTGGCGCTTAAATCTGCATTATGTAAACTCAATAATATGTCAATATACAGCCCTCTGTCTTAAAAGAAAATAAACTGTATCTTGATTTCAATGTGGAACAGTTCTCAGGGCTTTCTGGGATGCTGTTCCCAGGTTACAATCCTTGAATTTGGCTCAAGTAAAATTTTCCAATTTTAGATTGACTAATTCTTGGTCAATACCTTCGAGTCCTCAATCGGAATTTCTCAAGGACAAGTTTTCCCGCTGGGTGCTAACTCTGGCAGTTTTGCTCATGTCATCTCTCTCTATAGAGACCCTTCGCCACTTTGCATCCTCTTTAGGTCTGGTCCCCCAACCTCCCTATATTGCAAGCCTCCATGATAATGCTCTTAAATTCATATACAGGGAGAGTACATGCAATGACACAGTTCTTTCACAACCCTTGTCTCCATGGTTGTCCCACCTTTTATTTCCATAAGGCCTGTCAAGGTAAAGAAAAAAGCCATCAACCTCTAAGAGGAATTCTGCTCCTTCCCCAAAATACAGAATTGCAACAGGCATGGAATTATTCTAATAAAGCAACTTTTTCACTTTTCCATTACTCAAGTTAAAATGACATCATGAACACCACAGTGTTTAAAATCTGAAAAGCACTTTTCTAACTCAAATATAAGAGGAGAGGAATATTATGTACAACCTCATTACTTAGTCTAATAAGGAGAGGATCAAGAACCAAAACTCCATTTGTCCACAAGGCCCCACATACGCAAACTCAGGACAAACTTGGGTTGGGACCAAATGCAGTATTCAGTTGAATGCATGCTTAAATTAATAAAGTGTACATAGGTGTATATCGGAGAAGGCAATGGCACCCCACTCCAGTACTGTTGCCTGGAAAATCCCATGGATGGAGGAGCCTGGTAGGCTGCAGTCCATGGAGTCACGAAGATTCGGACACGACTGAGCGACTTCACTTTCACTTTCCACTTTCATGCCTTGGAGAAGGAAATGGCAACCCGCTCCAGTGTTCTTGCCTGGAGACTCCCATGGATGGAGAAGCCTGGTAGGCTGCAGTCCATGTGGTTGCACAGAGTCGGACACGACAGAAGCGACTTAGCAGCAGCAGCAACATAGGTATATATAATATGATGACTTATAATAACAAATATATATTTGGTCGGGCTTCCCAGGAGGTAGTAGTTGTGAAGAACCTGCCTGCCAGTGCAGGATACACAAGAGACACAGGTTCAGTCCCTGGGCCTGGAAGATCCCCTGGAGGAGGGCATGGCAACCCACTCCAGTATTCTTTCCTGGAGAATCCCATGGACAGAGGAGCCTGGCAGGCTACAGTTCATAGGGTCACAAAGAGTCAGACATGACTGAAGCGACTGCTTGTATACATTTGGTCTTCCAGTAGAGAGCTCCTAAAACCCTTGGAATTTCCAAAGTGATAAGAGAATGGGAGCATCTTTTGTTATAAAATTTGCCTTTTGGCCTTGGATCCTGAAATAGCTCCAGAGCCATAAAAGTGAAAGCTGCTGCTGCTGCTGCTGAGTTGCTTCAGTCATGTCCGACTCTGTGCGACCCCATAGACGGCAGCCCACCAGGCCCCCCCGTCCCTGGGATTCTCCAGGCAAGAACACTGGAGTGGGTTGCCATTTCCTTCTCCAATGCAGGAAAGTGAAAAGTGAAAGTGAAGTCGCTCAGTCGTGTCCGACCCTCAGCAACCCCATGGATTGCAGCCTACCAGGCTCCTCCGTCCATGGGATTTTCCAGGCAAGAGTACTGGAGTGGGGTGCCATAGAGGGTCTCATTATTCATATCAAATCCTTTTCAACTGCACTGGAATTTATATTAATAAGGTGGCTTTTGGAAAGCCTCTAAGGATGAGAAAGGAGTACGTCAAGGCTGTGTATTGTCACCCTGTTTATTTAACTTATATGCAGAGTACATCATGCCAAATGCCAGGCTGGATGAAGCACAAGCTGGAATCAAGATTGCCAGGAGAAATATCATAATCTCGGATACACAGATGACACCACATTTATGGCAGAAAGTGAAGACGTAAAGAGCCTCTTGAAGAAAGTGAAAGAGGAGAGTGAAAAAGTTGGCTTAAAACTCAACATTCAGAAAACTAAGATTATGGCATCCAGTCCCATCACTTCATGGCAAATAGATGGGAAAACAGTGGGAACAGTGAGAGACTTTATTTTGGAGGACTCCAAAATCACTGCAGATGGTGACTGCAGCCATGAAATTAAAAGACGCTTGCTCCTTTGAAGAAAAGCTATGACCAACCTAGACAGCAGATTAAAAAGCAGAGACATTGCTTTGCCAACAAAGGTCTGTCTAGTCAAAGCTATGGTTTTTCAAGTAGTCATGTATGGATGTGAGAGTTGGACTATAAAGAAAGCTGAGAGCCGAAGAATTGATGCTTTTGAACTGTGATGTTGGAGAAGACTTGAGAGTCCCTTGGACTGCAAAGAGATCCAACCAGTCAATCCTAAAGGAAATCAGTCCTGAATAATCATTGGAAGGACTGATGCTGGAGCTGAAACTCCAATACTTTGGCCACCTGAAGCAAAGAACTGACTCACTGGAAAAGACCCTGATGCTGGGAAAGATTGAAGGTGGGAGAAGGGGATGATAGAGAATGAGATGGTTGCATGGCATCACAGACTCTATAGACATGAGTTTGAGCAAGCTCTGGGAGTTGATGATGGACAGGGAAGCCTGGCGAGCTGCAGTCCATGGGGTCGCAAATAGTCGGATACAACTGAGCGACTGAACTGAAGTGAACTGAAGGATGGGAGCTGGTTGCCAGGAGAACCCACCACGTGATTAGAGAGTTGGAACTTTCAGCCCTCCCCAGTTCTGCAACCTCTGGGGAGATGAGAGTCAGTTGCCAGTGGCCAATGATTTAATCAGCCATGCCTATGTCATAAAGCCTACCTAACAACTCAAAGGATGGGGGCTTCCCTGGTGGTCCAGTGGTTAAGGATCTGCCTTGCAATGCAGAGGACACCAATTCAATGAAGATACCACATGCCTTGGGGCAACTAAGCCCATGTACCACAGCTACTGAAGCCCGAGCACTCTCTTGAGCCCGTGCTCGGCTACAAGAGAAGCCACAACAAGGAGAGGCCCAAGCACTGCAAGGAAAAGTAGCCCCCGATCTTGGCAACTAGAGAAAGCCTGTGTGCAGCAATGAAGACCCAGTGCAGCCAAAAATAAATAAAGTTTTTTAAAATTCAAAGGATGGGGTCAGGGAGCTTGTGGGTTGGTGAACATATGGCCGTGCAGGGAGAATGGCTCCATCCCCCTTCCTACATACTTTGCCTTATGCACCTTTTCCATCTGGCTGCTTCTGACGTACCTTCTTCTAATAAATCGGTAACCTAGTAAGGCAACTGTTTTCCTGAGTTCTGTCAGCTGCACCAGCAAGTTAATTAAACTGGAGCAGGAGGTCATGGGAATCTCTGACTTACAACTGGTAGGTCAAAAGCATAAGGAACTTGCAATTGGCATCTAGGGGTGGGGAAAGCCTTGAGGGACCGAGGGCTCTGATGCTAGCTCTAAGTAGGGAGTGTCAGAACCAAACTGAACTGCAAGACACCCAGCTAGTGTTGCTGAATTGGCCAGTGTGGGAATAAACCACATCTTGTGCCAGAAATGTGAAATTAGAGATCCACAGGTCAAGTTTTCCCCTTTACAGTGTGATGCAAGGAGATGGTTAGCAGGCACTTTTTGGAAAGTGAAAGTGTTAGTCACTCAGTTGTGTCTGATTCTTTGGGACCCCATGGACTATATCCCACCAGGCCCCTCTGTCCATGGAATTCTCCAGGCAAGAATACTGGAGTGGGGTGCCATCCTTCTCCAGGGGATCTTTCCGGCCCAGGGATCGAACCTGGCTCTCCTGCATTGCAGGCAGACTCTTTACCATCTGAGCCACCAGGGAAGCCCCACCCAAACTGTTCTAATCAACTGTTCTAACATTCCTGGAATTCCCTGGTGGTCCAGTGAGGGGACTCTGCACTTTCGCAGCTGAGGCCTGAGTTCAATCCCTGATCTGGGAACTAGGATCTAAGATCCTCTAAATGAACAGTGTCACGAGCAGACAAACAACCTTCTTGATCTTATAAAGGTCACACGATGTGCCATGGTGGCGCTTAAATCTGCATTATGTAAACTCAATAATATGTCAATATACAGCCCTCTGTCTTAAAAAGAAAATAAACTGTATCTTGATTTCAATGTGGAACAGTTCTCAGGGCTTTCTGGGATGCTGTTCCCAGGTTACAATCCTTGAATTTGGCTCAAGTAAAATTTTCCAATTTTAGATTGACTAATTCTTGGTCAATACCTTCGAGTCCTCAATCGGAATTTCTCAAGGACAAGTTTTCCCGCTGGGTGCTAACTCTGGCAGTTTTGCTCATGTCATCTCTCTCTATAGAGACCCTTCGCCACTTTGCATCCTCTTTAGGTCTGGTCCCCCAACCTCCCTATATTGCAAGCCTCCATGATAATGCTCTTAAATTCATATACAGGGAGAGTACATGCAATGACACAGTTCTTTCACAACCCTTGTCTCCATGGTTGTCCCACCTTTTATTTCCATAAGGCCTGTCAAGGTAAAGAAAAAAGCCATCAACCTCTAAGAGGAATTCTGCTCCTTCCCCAAAATACAGAATTGCAACAGGCATGGAATTATTCTAATAAAGCAACTTTTTCACTTTTCCATTACTCAAGTTAAAATGACATCATGAACACCACAGTGTTTAAAATCTGAAAAGCACTTTTCTAACTCAAATATAAGAGGAGAGGAATATTATGTACAACCTCATTACTTAGTCTAATAAGGAGAGGATCAAGAACCAAAACTCCATTTGTCCACAAGGCCCCACATACGCAAACTCAGGACAAACTTGGGTTGGGACCAAATGCAGTATTCAGTTGAATGCATGCTTAAATTAATAAAGTGTACATAGGTGTATATCGGAGAAGGCAATGGCACCCCACTCCAGTACTGTTGCCTGGAAAATCCCATGGATGGAGGAGCCTGGTAGGCTGCAGTCCATGGAGTCACGAAGATTCGGACACGACTGAGCGACTTCACTTTCACTTTCCACTTTCATGCCTTGGAGAAGGAAATGGCAACCCGCTCCAGTGTTCTTGCCTGGAGACTCCCATGGATGGAGAAGCCTGGTAGGCTGCAGTCCATGTGGTTGCACAGAGTCGGACACGACAGAAGCGACTTAGCAGCAGCAGCAACATAGGTATATATAATATGATGACTTATAATAACAAATATATATTTGGTCGGGCTTCCCAGGAGGTAGTAGTTGTGAAGAACCTGCCTGCCAGTGCAGGATACACAAGAGACACAGGTTCAGTCCCTGGGCCTGGAAGATCCCCTGGAGGAGGGCATGGCAACCCACTCCAGTATTCTTTCCTGGAGAATCCCATGGACAGAGGAGCCTGGCAGGCTACAGTTCATAGGGTCACAAAGAGTCAGACATGACTGAAGCGACTGCTTGTATACATTTGGTCTTCCAGTAGAGAGCTCCTAAAACCCTTGGAATTTCCAAAGTGATAAGAGAATGGGAGCATCTTTTGTTATAAAATTTGCCTTTTGGCCTTGGATCCTGAAATAGCTCCAGAGCCATAAAAGTGAAAGCTGCTGCTGCTGCTGCTGAGTTGCTTCAGTCATGTCCGACTCTGTGCGACCCCATAGACGGCAGCCCACCAGGCCCCCCCGTCCCTGGGATTCTCCAGGCAAGAACACTGGAGTGGGTTGCCATTTCCTTCTCCAATGCAGGAAAGTGAAAAGTGAAAGTGAAGTCGCTCAGTCGTGTCCGACCCTCAGCAACCCCATGGATTGCAGCCTACCAGGCTCCTCCGTCCATGGGATTTTCCAGGCAAGAGTACTGGAGTGGGGTGCCATAGAGGGTCTCATTATTCATATCAAATCCTTTTCAACTGCACTGGAATTTATATTAATAAGGTGGCTTTTGGAAAGCCTCTAAGGATGAGAAAGGAGTACGTCAAGGCTGTGTATTGTCACCCTGTTTATTTAACTTATATGCAGAGTACATCATGCCAAATGCCAGGCTGGATGAAGCACAAGCTGGAATCAAGATTGCCAGGAGAAATATCATAATCTCGGATACACAGATGACACCACATTTATGGCAGAAAGTGAAGACGTAAAGAGCCTCTTGAAGAAAGTGAAAGAGGAGAGTGAAAAAGTTGGCTTAAAACTCAACATTCAGAAAACTAAGATTATGGCATCCAGTCCCATCACTTCATGGCAAATAGATGGGAAAACAGTGGGAACAGTGAGAGACTTTATTTTGGAGGACTCCAAAATCACTGCAGATGGTGACTGCAGCCATGAAATTAAAAGACGCTTGCTCCTTTGAAGAAAAGCTATGACCAACCTAGACAGCAGATTAAAAAGCAGAGACATTGCTTTGCCAACAAAGGTCTGTCTAGTCAAAGCTATGGTTTTTCAAGTAGTCATGTATGGATGTGAGAGTTGGACTATAAAGAAAGCTGAGAGCCGAAGAATTGATGCTTTTGAACTGTGATGTTGGAGAAGACTTGAGAGTCCCTTGGACTGCAAAGAGATCCAACCAGTCAATCCTAAAGGAAATCAGTCCTGAATAATCATTGGAAGGACTGATGCTGGAGCTGAAACTCCAATACTTTGGCCACCTGAAGCAAAGAACTGACTCACTGGAAAAGACCCTGATGCTGGGAAAGATTGAAGGTGGGAGAAGGGGATGATAGAGAATGAGATGGTTGCATGGCATCACAGACTCTATAGACATGAGTTTGAGCAAGCTCTGGGAGTTGATGATGGACAGGGAAGCCTGGCGAGCTGCAGTCCATGGGGTCGCAAATAGTCGGATACAACTGAGCGACTGAACTGAAGTGAACTGAAGGATGGGAGCTGGTTGCCAGGAGAACCCACCACGTGATTAGAGAGTTGGAACTTTCAGCCCTCCCCAGTTCTGCAACCTCTGGGGAGATGAGAGTCAGTTGCCAGTGGCCAATGATTTAATCAGCCATGCCTATGTCATAAAGCCTACCTAACAACTCAAAGGATGGGGGCTTCCCTGGTGGTCCAGTGGTTAAGGATCTGCCTTGCAATGCAGAGGACACCAATTCAATGAAGATACCACATGCCTTGGGGCAACTAAGCCCATGTACCACAGCTACTGAAGCCCGAGCACTCTCTTGAGCCCGTGCTCGGCTACAAGAGAAGCCACAACAAGGAGAGGCCCAAGCACTGCAAGGAAAAGTAGCCCCCGATCTTGGCAACTAGAGAAAGCCTGTGTGCAGCAATGAAGACCCAGTGCAGCCAAAAATAAATAAAGTTTTTTAAAATTCAAAGGATGGGGTCAGGGAGCTTGTGGGTTGGTGAACATATGGCCGTGCAGGGAGAATGGCTCCATCCCCCTTCCTACATACTTTGCCTTATGCACCTTTTCCATCTGGCTGCTTCTGACGTACCTTCTTCTAATAAATCGGTAACCTAGTAAGGCAACTGTTTTCCTGAGTTCTGTCAGCTGCACCAGCAAGTTAATTAAACTGGAGCAGGAGGTCATGGGAATCTCTGACTTACAACTGGTAGGTCAAAAGCATAAGGAACTTGCAATTGGCATCTAGGGGTGGGGAAAGCCTTGAGGGACCGAGGGCTCTGATGCTAGCTCTAAGTAGGGAGTGTCAGAACCAAACTGAACTGCAAGACACCCAGCTAGTGTTGCTGAATTGGCCAGTGTGGGAATAAACCACATCTTGTGCCAGAAATGTGAAATTAGAGATCCACAGGTCAAGTTTTCCCCTTTACAGTGTGATGCAAGGAGATGGTTAGCAGGCACTTTTTGGAAAGTGAAAGTGTTAGTCACTCAGTTGTGTCTGATTCTTTGGGACCCCATGGACTATATCCCACCAGGCCCCTCTGTCCATGGAATTCTCCAGGCAAGAATACTGGAGTGGGGTGCCATCCTTCTCCAGGGGATCTTTCCGGCCCAGGGATCGAACCTGGCTCTCCTGCATTGCAGGCAGACTCTTTACCATCTGAGCCACCAGGGAAGCACTTTTTTGCCATCTCAATAAAGAACATTTCAGAATTGTGGTGGAAGACAAGCTAGGTTGGAAATAAAGTGGAATAATGAATAAAATAAGCATGACTCTTTTTCTAGAAGCTAAATACGAAAAGGAGAAAGACAGTGTAGTAACCACTTAGTTCCAGCACTCCATGTCCCAGTCCATACTCTGCAGTCTAGTTGTTTGACACTCTTGGTATCTTGAGGCACGTCCCAACCATCCAACTGTCCATCCCACCCCCAACCCCTATATTCCTAGGGCAGTGCCAACTATGCCCTTTCTGGAGTGAATATTTTGATAAGAGTTTTGGGGACAGAAGTAAAAAGGACAGTCTTACTAAAACGGAAAAGAAGAGGGAGGAGATGTACTACGAACTGAATTCTATGTCCCTTAAATCCATATGTTGAAGCACTGACCCCTCACTGTGACTCAACCTGGAGCTAGAGCCTGTAAGTAGGCAATTAAGGTAAAGGAGGTCATCAGGGTGGGCCCCTAATTCAATAGGACTCACCTCCTCCTAAGAAGAGAAAGAGAATGGAGGAACTGACAGGCAGAGGAAAGGCCATGTGAACACACAAGAGAAGGTGACTCTCTGCAAGCCAGGAAGGAAGGCTTCCCCAGAAACGAGCCCTGCCAGCGCCTTGATCTTGAATCAAGCCTCCAGACCCATGAGAAAATTCATCTCAGTTGTTTAAGTCACCAAGCCTGTGGCTACATGGTTATGGCAGCCCAAGCAGACTAGCACAAGAAAATATTAATAGGAATAAGTAAATAGTAATAAAGCAGGGAGGTTTGTCTAGGATGTTTCTTCATGTCTAGATGTCTAGAGTTCTCGTCACGATGCTGCAAAGGTCTGGCTCTCGTGGCATAAATGCAGAGGGAGGGGCAGGCAGGTGACAAATGTGGATTAGTCACACAAGGAGACGTTGACTCTCACCTGACCAGCCCACCCACCTCCCCCACATCCTCCCCCAGGCCCATTCATCGTCCTCCATTCTCTGGATTTCTGGAGCCGGCTGTCAGACTGAGGAAAATCCTCTGCCTCCAACAAAAGCGATTGTTTGAGTTGGGAGCCCTCTGCCTTCATCTTGGGTCACTTCACAGTCCTCTCAAAGGGTTGCTGAGTTTTTAAATATCCCAGTTTAGATAACTAAAGTTCTGTGGTGGGAGGTGTGGAATTTTTTTTTTTTTTTTCCTTCTGATTTATGCCAGGATCAAAAGCAGCTTTAGCGTCTTTCCTGTGGTTATCAACCCATTGAGAGCCACGCTGCAGCCAAAGGCCTCGCTGTGATGGAGGGACCGCTGGGGATAAGGGAGGGTTCCTCCAGAAGCTTGAAAAGCCGCCCACAGCGAGGACACCTCGCCTCTTTCGCTGCAAGCACAGAATGGACCCAGAGTGGTGGATCGCTCACAAATGCATTCCCCACTTGCTTCATTTCTAACCTTAGCGGGAAAACCACATTTATTAAACAGCTGAGCGACTCAAAGCCTTCTTTTCAGCTTCAACTCTCACGTGGCCACCTCTTTCATCGCTGGCAGGTTCCTGCTGCCAAGGGTGGGCGACGGTGGGCGCCCTTGCTAGGACCTCTTGTTTAAACAAGGCCGCTTTCCAGCCTACTTTGCACGCAAATGCTTACAAAAGCATGCCGGCTTGCTCCTTAAAATTAGATGAAATAAAGACACTTGGAAGGGATATGGCTTGGTGCATTTCCAACCTTTTACTCTTCTGGCTAAAACCAGTTTCTCCGGATCGTCCTTTAGTTTTGCACTGTTGAGAATTTTTCATAAGGAAAATTACTTTGTTCTTCAATACCACAGGTTTAAAATGGAAACCATTTAATGTTTTTTGTTGTTTTGGTTGGTTTGTCTGTTGTGGGGTTTTTTTGGGCCATACCTTCCCTTCTGGGATCCTAGTTCCCTTCAGTTCAGTTCAGTTCAGTCACTCGTTGTGTCCAACTCTTTGCGACCCCATGAACCGCAGCACACCAGGCCTCCCTGTCCATCACCAACTCCCGGAGTCCACCCAAATCCATATGCATGGAGTTGGTGATGCCATCCAACCATCTCATCCTCTGTCGTCCCTTTCTCCTCCTGCCCCCAATCCCTCCCAGCATCAGGGTCTTTTCCAATGAGTCAACTCTTTGCATGAGGTGGCCAAAGTATTGGAGTTTCAGCTTTAGCATCAGTCCTTCCAAAGAAATCCCAGGGCTGATCTCTTTTAGAATGGACTGGTTGGATCTCCTTGCAGTCCAAGGGACTCTCAAGAGTTTTCTCCAACACCACAGTTCAAAAGCGTTAATTCTTCAGTCCTCAGCTTTTTTCACAGTCCAACTCTCACTTCCATACATGACCATAGGAAAAACCATAGGCTTGACTAGACAGACGTTTGTTGGCAAAGTAATGTCTCTGCTTTTGAATATGCTGTCTAGGTTGGTCATAACTTTCCTTCCAAGGAGTAAGGGTCTTTTAATTTCATGGCTGCAGTCACCATCTGCAGTGATTTTGGAGCCCAAAAAAATAAAGTCTGACACTGTTTCCACTGTTTCCCCATCTATTTCCCATGAAATGATGGGACCAGATGCCATGATCTTCGTTTTCTGAATGTTGAGCTTTAAGCCAACTTTTTCACTCTCCTCTTTCACTTTCATCAAGAGGCTTTTGAGTTCCTCTTCACTTTCTGCCATAAGGGTGGTGTCATCTGCATATCTGAGGTTATTGATATTTCTCCCGGCAATCTTGATTCCAGCTTGTGCTTCTTCCAGCCCAGCGTTTCTCACGATGTACTCTGCATATAAGTTAAATAAGCAGGCTGACAATATACAGCCTTGACATACTCCTTTTCCTATTTGGAACCAGTCTGTTGTTCCATGTCCAGTTCTAACTGTTGCTTCCTGACCTGCATACAGATTTCTCAAGAGGCAGGTCAGGTGGTCTGGTATTCCCATCTCTTTCAGAATTTTCCATTTTTTTGTGATCCACACAGTCAATGGCTTTGGCATAGTCAAGAAAGCAGAAGTAGATGTTTTTCTGGAACTCTCTTGCTTTTTCGATGATCCAGCGGATGTTGGTAATTTGATCTCTGGTTCTTCTGCCTTTTCTAAAACCAGCTTGAACATCTGGAAATTCACGGTTCACGTACTGCTGAAGCCTGGCTTGGAAAATTTTGAGCATTACTTTACTAGCGTGTGAGATGAGTGCAATTGTGTGGTAGTTCGAGCATTCTTTGGCATTGCCTTTCTTTGGGATTGGAATGAAAACTGACCTTTTCTAGTCCTGTGGCCACTGCTGAGTTTTCCAAATTTGCTGGCATATTGAGTGCAGCACTTTCACAGCATCATCTTTCAGAATTTGAAATAGCTCAACTGGAATTCCATCACCTCTACTTGCTAGTTCCCTTGCTGCTGCGTTGCTTTAGTTGTGTCCGACTCTGTGCGACCCTATAGACGGCAGCCCACCATGCTTCCCGTCCCTGGGATTCTCCAGGCAAGAACACTGGAGTGGGTTGCCATTTCCTTCTCCAATGCATGAAAGTGAAAAGTGAAAGTGAAGTCGCTCAGTCGTATCCGACTCTAGGGACCCCATGGACTGCAGCCTACCAGGCTCCTCCGTCCATGGGATTCTCCAGGCAAGAGTACTGGAGTGGGGTGCCATTGCTAGTTCCCTTACCAGGGATCAAATCTGAGCCCACCACAATGAAAGCTCCAAGTCTTAACCATTGGGCAGCCAGAGAATTCCCAGGAACACTTCAATGTTGTTGTTTTAAATTTATTTAGAATAGTGTCTTTTAAAACCATCTGCTTTGGAAATGTTTTGTTCTGTTAATTTTTAATTTTAATTTTGGTTGCACCCCATGGCATGAAATATCTTAGCTCCCAACCATGGATCTAACCCATGCTTCTTGCCTTGGAAGCTTGGAGTCTTAACCATTGGACAGCCAGTGAAGTCCCAGAAACGTTATTTTTAGGTGCACAATTTCAGGCTCCCTGAGGTTCTTTCTTGGCCATCAGGGCACCTTGCTTACAGAAACCTGCAGGAGGTAAATGTGGTCTTAGCATTTCTGTGGCTGGTGAGGTACCTGTTGTGCACACGGTAAATATTCACTAAATAACTTCCTTGATGAATTATTTATGGTGTGGTTGCATTAATCTTTTGTCTTAGACTAATCCACACTCCCAAATGTTGGTTTGGCTATTTTTGTAAGTCATTCCACAAACAGGCATTTCCCCTGCATTCACTGGGTCTTCAGCAGTTCAGTCAAAAAGTGTTAACGTTTGCTAGATGATATTCTTCTCAGGTTAACTTAGTTTTTTTTTTTTTTTTTAAATTAATACCCAGTATTACCAAGATTGCCGATCTACTTATAGTTCTTCCGGCAGCAATTTTCAAACTCTTAAGAATGGTGAGGTAAACACAGTTTTGTTTTGTTTTGTCTCTCAAAAACATTTTTATGGGTGAAATAAAAGATGGTAAGAGACTGGCAGCACTATTTACAATAGCCAAGACATGGAAGCAACCTAAGTGTCCAACAACAGATGACTAGATAAAGAGGATTTGGTATAGATATATAATGGAATACTACTCAGCCATAAAAAGGATGAATTAATGCCATTCATAGCAATATGGATGAGCCTAGAGATTACCATACTAAGTGAAGTAAGTCAGACGGAGAAAGACAAATACCATATATCACTTATATATGGAATCTAAAAAATAAATCTAGTGAATATAACAAGCAACAAACAGACCCACAGATACAGAGAACAAACTAACGGTCATCAGTGAGGACGGGGGGAGGGGGAAGGACAACCTAGGGATAAGGGATTAAGAGGTATAAACTACCATGTGTGAAATAAACAAGCTACAGGGATACATTGTACAACACAGGATAGCCAATATTTTGTCATAACTATAAATAAAACTTTTAAAATTGTGAATCACTGTGTTGTATGCCTGTAATCAACTATACTTCAATAAAAAAAATAATTTAAAAAAAACCCAGAAAAATAGAAGGAAAAAAAAAGAAGGAAATGGGCAACCACAGAGTGGACAAAGGGAGTCCTGGGGCCTCCCATTTATCCTTTTACTCACATATCAACACAGGCATTCACTGAGGGTTAGTTAGCCCTGTCTTGAGAAGCCCACAGTCTAGTGATACAAATAAGCCAGTGAGTACAGGGTAAAATGATAATGATGAACACTTTCATAGCTCATTTATTTATTTATTTCATTTATATATATAAAATTTTTTGGCCATGCCATGTGTCTTGGAAGATCTCAGCTCCCTGACTGGGGATTAAACCCCAGCCTTCAGCAATGAAAGCCCAGAGTCCTAATCACTGGACTACCAGGGAATTCCCAGCATTTTTATTTCTTAAATATCACCATTTGGTTGTCCCAGGAGCATCTTCTTCATGGATGGACTGTGGCAGACATTAGTATGCAGCTGAACCTATTGTTTTCTTTTCCATTATATTGTTTACAGAATATTGAATATAGTTCCCTGTGCTGTGCTGCAGGACCTTGTTGTTCACCCACCGTGCGTATACTAGTTTGCATCTGCTGATCTTAACCTCCCAGTCTGTCCTTCCCCCACCCACCCTCCCGCTTGGCCACCACAGCCTCTTCTCTCTATCTGTAATCTGTCTCTGGTTTGTCAAAAAGTCCATTTGTGTCATACTTCAGATTGCACAGAGAAGTGATGTCATATGGTATTCATCTTTCTCTTTCAGACTTACTTAGTGTGATAATCTCTAGGTCAATCTGAGAGGGTAACAGGCAGGAAGGCCAGGGGTCTCCAAATGGAGGAAATAGCCTGCAAGTGTCAGACATTTTTATCTCTCTTAAGCGGCAGGAGGAAACAAACTAGCAATATTTTTTTCCTTCTCTATACAAATTTAAAGAGAGGTTTCTCTTAAAATACTGTGTTGCCATAATGACACCTGATTTCTCCTGAAGTTAGCTATTCTTGAGCCTAGAGATAACCAATGCCTTTTTCTTATGGAAATGTTTGTCTTAAGCTATGCTAATGTACTACGCCTTTACCCCAAACTCTGTCTCCAAGTCGGTTCCGCCTCTTGGCCCAAAACCTACTTGACAAACCAGTATGTTATACTCAGATATTGTTCCCCTAATCTATGTAAATGAAACTATTTGTATGGTGGTCTGCCCTTCTTTAAGATTCAAGTTAATTATTTTATGGCCCAAGATAAACCATTTGGTGCCATTCTGAATTTTAAGACATTCCTTTCTTTCATTAACAGACTGGTAGTGACTATATAACATCCAGCTGAAGACTAGCAGGGGGGTGCTCTTTCTGCCCCCTTCTGATGCCTATGTCAGAAGCTTTCTCTATCTCCTTTATACTTAAATAAAACTTTATTACACAAAAGCTCTGAGCGATCAAGCCTCGTCTATGGCCCCGGATTGAATTCTTCTCCTCCGGGGGCCAAGAATCCCGGTGTATTCGCGTGATTCAACAACAACCTTTCAAATCCATGTTGCTACAAAGGGCACTCTTTCATTCTTTTTTATGACTAATAGTCCACCATTGTATATATGTGGACTATATATATATATATCCATTATGTATATATATAATATATATATCCATTCCTCTGTGGATGGACACTTAGGTTGCTTTCATGTCTTGGCTACTGTAAATAATGCTGCTATGAACATGGGGGTGCATATGTCTTTGAGCTGACCCAACATTAGGCCCCAGAGGCCTTGGCCCTGTGGCCTCACCCTCTGTTCTGTGCAGGAGGCAGGTTTGCTGAGCCTGGTGCTGTGAGGGGCTACACAGCACCCCACAAAACACTAGTCAAACTTTCATGCCTGGCCTTGGTTTGACTTCCAGGAACATCTGCCTCCTTACCTTTCTGAGCAAAAGAAAAAAAAAAAAGGAGGGAGGCATGGGCCAGTTTATCTAAAAGGTCACTAGTGACAGCCTTTTTGCCCTTTGGAGCAGTTCAACCCTGATCAGTGCTGCGTGCTCAGTTACCAGCGATATGGAAGAAGCATAGCCACAGCAGACAATGCGGGTGGGAAGCAAGCCAGCCCTTCTGGCAGGACTTCTAATGCTCAAAGACGAGAGTAGTCATACCTCCCAGGAATCCCATGGTTAGAGGTGCAGAGTCTTCCAGTAAATCTATCATGGAAGGCAATTCATCTTGTCTGTGTCCCTCAGAGGTAGGTCTATGGGGAGTTACAATCACTGGTGCAGCAGTAAGACCTAGCTTAAGTTGGGAAGGACAGCCATGGGTTTGTTATCTTAACCACAGACAATTGGCTCCAGGCAAATATTATCAGTTCTTCAGAAAACCTTTTGAGAGAATCTGGCAAATCAAGCCCAAGCTGCCTTCCCTGCCTGTGTGCCCTTTGTCTGGTTTCCCATGAAAGAAATGAAACCAGCAGCGACAACAAGAGAAGACACTCTGCACCGGCTGCTTTTGTCCCTCCCCCTCTCCCTCCATCACTCCATCTCTCCCTCCCTCCATCATCCTGAAGAGGTCTCCTTCTGGAGACCTGCCTTTCATCCCTGTCATCTTCAATATGGCTCCAAGAATGTCCTTCTCTAGGACCTGGGGACCTTTGGAAAGGTAATCATCAGAAGAGACAGCTCCTCTATCTCAGCCTCTAGCCTAACAGTAGAGAACACCTTGCTTCTGATCGTAAAGCTGCCTTCTGCCATAAAGACAGGAGAAGCTTATGAACACAGATGGCATTTGACAGCACCCTAACACTGTCCAATAGTTTTCTGCTAGCTCACCCCCAAATTTAAAAACCCTTCTGGGGACCTCCCTGGTGGTCCAGTGACTGGGACTCAGTTCCCAGTGCAGGAGGCCTGGGGTTCCATCCCTGGTAGGGAACTAGATCTCACAAGCCACAACTAAGACCTGGAGCAGCCAAATAAGAATTTAAAATGAAAAACAAATTAAAAAATAAAATCCTTCTGCCCTCTGATCCAGGGGAGTTAAGTCTGAGCACTGGCCTCTCTCCATTATTGCAATAGCCTTGAATGAAATTTTCCCTGACTGTTTGACTTTACACAGTGCCATCTTTGTCAGGCCCCTGCCCACTCTCCAAAATCTTCTTGTTCCATTGCAGCAGTGACTCTCAAACTGGTGTGCTTCTGAATCACCTGAAGGATTGTTAGAACACAGTTACTGAAGCAGTGGGCCTGAATCTGGGCTTGACATGTTCCAACTAGTTTCTAGATTTGGCTGGTCCAAAGAGCATACTTTTTAACCTGCTTTTTTTTTTTTTTTTTTTTTTTGCATAGAGTGTCTTAACCTTCTGAAGGCCCTGGAGTTCATGATGGCCCCAATACATTGTCTTGTGATAGGGTCATTTCCCGAGTTGATGGAGATGCTTTCTTTCCCACAATCTTCTTCCTCACTCTTTTGCTCCCCCATGAGACTTCCCTGGTGGTCCAGTGGGTAAGACTCACATTTCCAATGCAGAGGGCATGGGTTTGATCCCTGGTCAGGGAACTAAATCCCACATGCTGTGCGGCACAGCTGAAAGAAACCCAAAACCAAACACACAGCTTGCTCTCCCTTTACTCTCTGGCCTTTTCCCTCCCTTTTCTTCCCTCTCCTTGGACGCCCAGGTCACAGTAATTCTCTTCTGATTAGCCTTCCCCTTCTGGAAAAAAAAAAAGTATCCTGCTACTTCGTAGGGTAGCAGTTAATCTTTCCATGTTTGAGGCTATAGTTGTTTTGTCTGTTTTTTAACTGACATATCCTTATTGGAGCCCCCTTGTCTCTCTGCTTCCCTGGGGATGGGGGAGGGGCTTCCCTCGTACTCCCTGGTTACCTAGCAACTTGTCTGCTTTCTGACAAGTCACTGCCCCTAAGGAGAAGCCAGCTGATGTGCACGCAACAAAGGGAAAGTGGCACCACTGCTCCGGTTCCCCTCTTAGAAGGCCTCCCTGTTCATTAGCACTGCCATAAGTGGCTTGCTATGGGCAGGCCCCCCTCATGCCCTCTCCTCTATTAAGCCAGCCTCATTGCTCCTCCCAGGGATCTTGGAGAGATGGCAGCTTGTCAAGTTCCGGAGACACTGGATATGTACTGGGAATTTCAGTTTAATCCTTAATTACATCCAGCCCATCACCTGGTAATAGGAGCCATAAAAGCCTTTTCATTGTTGTCTTCAAGTCAGCGGGGCTGGGTGGAAAACTGCATCCATATTCCGCCTGTGTTTTCTGTTTTGCTACTACATCCTCTCCTGACACTTCAGAATGAAGGGGGTTTTGCTTTTCTCCTGCAAGAGCCTTTATGAAAGAAGCTGTTTGTTTTATACCCTTCAAGCCTCTGACCCTACCATCTTTGTTTCTTCACATTCATGAATTAATTGGGCCCGTTAAGTTGGTAACCAACTTTATCGATGAAGACATAGATGCTCCTAGGTAGTGCTTGTAGAGTGGAAAAGTGGTTGATCCTGGACCAGCTGAGGAAGGACGGTCTCTCAATCTCACTTTGTTTAATCCTGAAAAAGACATAGAATAGGGGGAAAAGGAGAGAGAAAGAAAGGGGGAAAAAATTCCACTCTAAAAAAAAGTCATTCACAACAGTAACAGAGAAAAATGGTAAATTACTCAGATGTCCAATAGATGAATGCCCAAAAGTCAGTATCATAACACAACAGAAGATTATTAGATGGATTTTGAAAATGGTAGGCCATTTATGTGGATCATACCAGTCATATGGATAAATATATATTATATATTTCAATATGCATGGTGCATATGTGACATGCATTTGTACACAGTAATTCAGGGGTAAAGAATGCAAGAGTGTGAGTAACTGGTTAGATACATGAAAAAAACACATATAACTGTTCAGAAAAATTAGAAGAATATATGAAAAGATGTGAATAGTATAGAGCTGCACAGTCCAGTGTGGTAGCCAATAGCCACATATTACTAGTGAGTACTGGAAAATTGACATGTGATAAGCATAAAACTGGATTCAAAGACTTAATATAAAGAAACATATAAAATATCTCATCAAAAAATTTATGTTGATTACCTGTTGAAATGACTGTATTTTTAATATGTTGTGTTAAATAAATATATTATTAAAATCAATTCCACTTGTTACTTTCTGCTTACTGTGGTTACCAGAAATTTTTAAATTACATATGTGGCTCATATTGTATTTTTACTAGACAGTGCTGTTTACAGTTAAAGTTTATTAGGTGCTTTTTCTATGAAATTGTGAAATTTCTTGTTCTGTTTATATTTATAAGGTGTATGAAGTCTGGAATAGAGAGTATTTGGAAGCAATATTTTCACAAAGACTAGTTCCGTGGTTTTCTACATTCTATTCCAGACTTTAGGCACATAATGGAAATTGTGGCTTCCCTGGGAAGATATATGAGAGAACATAGAAAAATCAAAATATTTAATAATTTGTCTAGATAGTAAGATTTGACCAGAAGAAAGATATGACCAAAAGAACTTGTTTGGATTTTAAGATTCTGGGGGAGGGGGAAGGAAGAGGGAAGGAAGTTGAAGAGGTGGTGACATCTTAGCATGAGGTCACCTACTTGTACTTCCAATACTTAGTCACCTCAGTGACCCTATCACCTCTGAAGTATTTGGCCTTCCTTCTTTCTTCTCCAGGCCTTATATCTTCCCTTCCTTTGGGAAGAAAGACTTCCTTTCCAAATGAACTCTTTCATGCTGGCCTGTCAGCTTGACCTCTTAGAGTTGAGAAGCATGCTTCTGTCCACTGTCCTCAAAGGAAGAACACATTGATTAAACTATGAGTCAATTACATGATGTGTGTGCATTCCCAGTTATATCCAACTCTTTGCAACCCCATGGACTGTAGCCTCCTAGGCTCTTCTGTCCATGGGATTTTCCGGGCAAGAATATTGGAGTGGGTTGCCATTTCCTACTCCAGGGAGGGGATCCTCCAGAACCAGGATCAAACCCACATCTCCAGCATCTCCTGTACTGGCAGGCAAATTCTTTACCACTGAGCCACCTGAGAAGCCAGTTACATAACTTGGTGTGCAATTCATGATTTTTGTCATTATGCATTTGATTTCATGGTTAGAATTCTTTCCTTCAGGACAGTTTGTTGACCACAGGTTTTAATGGGGAGCAGGCAGGTGGAAGAATGGTGAGCAGAGCACCACTGGGGCTGAGGATGGGACAGAGGCATGGGAGGGCCCATAGGGAACGGTGACACAGCACAGAAATGAGACACTCACTTCCCTGACCAGACTTTCAGTTCAGTCACTCAGTTGTGTCCAACTCTTTGTGACCCCATGGACAGAAGCTCGCCAGGCTTCCCTGTCCATCACCAACTCCCAGAGCTTGCTCAAACTCATGGAGTCGGTGATGTCATCCGACCATCTCATCCTCTGTTGTTCCCTTCTCCTCCTGCCTTTAGGTACCAGTAATCAACCTAGCTAACCAACCTTTAGCTATAAATAATCATGGGTGTGTGACCAGGATGTTCTAGTAGCCAGAATTATCCTAGTATGTGCTCTAACAAACCATTTGGGAGAAGAGATGATAGACAAAACTAAGGGTATTCTACATTTCAGAGACTGTCCAATGAAATATAGCACCACTCCCTGGCTGGACCTCAGAGGGGTTGCCAAGCCATGCCCCATGGGGGACAGCTCACCCTAATTAAATGAATCATCCTTTTTAATGGGTATCAGAAGACTTAAGAAGGCAGATTGATTTAATGGGGGTCAGGAAACCTAAGGGGGTTGATTAATTTAATCAGGATTAAGAAACCTAAGGTGTTGGTTTAATGGACATCAGGAGATTTAAGTAGGGTTGATTTAATCAATAGGAGCCATGTGGTTTAGGGGCCTGATCGGATCAACGGAGTCACAAGATAGAGGGGCCTGATTGAATCATTGGCAGCCCAGTGATTTACGGGGAGTGATAGAATCAAAGGTAATCACCTGATTTAAGAGGGCTTATTGTTTTAAGGGCTGTCAGGAGATTAAGAAGGGTGATTGATTTAATTGGGGTTCAGGAGAATTAAAAAGGCAGAATGACTTAATTAATGGATATCTAGAGAGTTAAGAAGACAGATTGATTTTTAGGGTATTGTCAGGAAACCTAGGGGATTTGATTGGTATAATGGGTGTCAGGAGATTTAAGACAGATGACTGATTCAATGGAGGCCAAGATATTTAACGGGGCTGATTTAATAAATTGGAGCAGATAATTTAGAAGGCTGGTTTAAAGGATGCTGAATAATCCTTGTATTCAAGCCTGATCCTATTGGTAGCTGTTTTGGGGGCCACACTTATTAACATGGAAAAAATGTCCCCTGAAATGACCTATGGTTACAGAACCTCATTAAACTTGGAAGAACTACTTTTTCCCCAACAGAAATAATATCAAAGTATAACATTCCTTCTTAAGTAAAAGTAATTGTTATTCAACTGCTACATCCCACTTGATCAATAAACATTCATTAAACTTGTATCAGGTAGCATTGACCCATCAAATAATACTAAGCCTCCACTATGTAGAATATTGTGTAGTTGAGATGCTAGACTTTGAAGACTGCATAGATTCAAATCCTGTCTCTACTACTTCCTATTGGGATGACCTTGGATATACTTTTTAATATCTCTAAGCCTCTTTCTTCATCTGTAAAGTAGAAAAATACAATAGGGTCGTTGTGACAATTAAATGAGTGAGTACAGTTAAATGAGTTTTAAAATACATGAAAAATATTTAGTAGGTGAAAAACACAGACACAAAGTAGATGATATGTAAGTATTTGCTGCTATATGCTGGCCATTGTGTGATAGAAATTACAAAGATGAGCACAACACAATATGTGCTCTCGAGGGTACTCCATCCGATGGCCTTTCAAACACGTTGTTTCATTTAACCTTCATAATTAGCCCATTTTCTTGGGCTCCGAAATCACTGTGGACTGTGACTGCAGGCATGAAATTAAAAGACGCTTGCTCCTGGGAAGAAAAGCAATGACAAACCTAGGCAGCATATTTTAAAAACCAGAGAAACTGCCTACAAAGGTCATATAGTCCAAGTTATGGTATTTCCAGTAGTCATGTATGGATATGAGAGCTGGACAGTAAAAAAGACTGGGCACCAAAGAATTGATGCCTTCGAACTGTAGTCCTGGAGAAGACTCTTGAGAGTCCCTTGGACATCAAGGAGATCAAACCAGTCCATCCTAAAGAAAATCAACCCTGAATATTCATTGGAAGGACTGATGCTGAAGCTGAAGCTCTAATACTTTGGCCACCTGATTTGAAGAGCCGACTTATTGGAAAAGACCCTGATGCTGAGAAAGACTGAGGGCATAGAAATATTTTCTTTGTTGCAATAGGGTGTCTGAGTTGAGGAGCCAAGTAACGGAAAGTCCTGACTGAATTTGGCTTACACATTAAAAAAAAAAAAAAAAAAAAAAACTCACATTTTTAAAACCTCAGTGTAGGTTGTTTCAGAGTTTGATGGTTTCATGATACCATGAAGGGTCCAGATTCACTCCGTCTCTCTGCTCTCACTGTCAAGGAAAACGGGATGATCATGACTGGTTCAACAAGATGGTGATTTATCCCCCCAGGTAGGAAGCAGGGTGACCTTCACAGAACACATTAGGGCTGATACAACCGCAGAATCAGAGCTTCTGCTGTTGGTTGCGTAGGCCATCAACAATGTTTGCTGAAGGTGACACCGAGTGTCATCAAGTAGCATTACTTTTACAACTAATAGAATCCTCATCTCAGTTCAGAAAGAAAATTCAAAATCGAAGTAGACTACAGATAAATTAAATGGGGGCATCTACCATGCTATGGTAATGAGATTTTTAGTTTTGCCCAAATATTTTTTATTTTAAGAGCATGGTTGGGATCATGAAAATATCTAAGTTGTTCTAGCCAGTTCGAATTTTTTTAAACGTTATTTGTGGGGGGGGGGGGGGAACTTATCTTTTTATCTTTAGGAGGTGCCTTTTTTAAACCACAAAAAGAGATGGTAGAACAACCAGGACCTACAGTATAACAGGGAACTATATTAAATACCTTGTATAACCTATAATGGAAAGGGACCTAAAAAAGAACATATATATATATATTTATATATGTATAACTGAATCATTTTGCTATTCATCTGAAACTAGCAGTGTATTGTAAATCAACCATACTTCAATTTTTAAAAAATTAAAATCGAAAAAAACAAAAGAGTAGAAGATAGTAAAATATTCAAAAGGATGTGTAGCAACCAAAGGGAAATGTAATCTTTCCTAGGAGACAGGATTTTATAGGATTCTTGGATTTTTTTTTGTATCTGATTGTTGAGGTCTTGACAGCTTTTCAATTGAAAAATACGGTCATGTCTGTTAAACTAATTGTAGCTGTTCACTCCACTATATAATTTTACAACATTTCAGCTTCAAATAGAATGGCTTCAATAAACATAGAGCAGACTGACACATCCCAGATTTCTGCAGTTTATTTTACACCAAGAGATTACATTTAGAGATTTTCAGACACATGCTATAAATGAAAATCCAACAGGAAGTTTCTTTCACTTCCTCTAGATCTGACCTACATTTCAAAAATATGTGAGTGGGCTATAACCAAGAACTTCTCTTGCTGCCATTATTCATGCTGTGTTTTCTGAAGACTTTTTTTTTTTCTTCTCAGTGACTCTAATGGCCGATAAGGGAACTATAGATCTCAGGAGTCTTTACACAGCCCTATGTGAAATGGCAAATGTTTTCCACAGGGACGACCAGATGGTACAGCCCTGAGCTACCTACATCTATCAGATTAACCAGAAAATTCGGTCCTCTGTGCTCTTTTCACAGAATAGTTGAAACCTATGGCTTTTTCAGCTATACAACCTTAGATATTTGTCTTTTGATTTTTGGCTGCACAGCATGTAGGATCTTAGTTCCTCGACCAGGGATCAAACCCACACCCCCTGCATTGAAAGCATGGAGTCTTGACCACTGGACCACCAGGGAAGTCCCAACCTTAGATATTTTTAATGTGAGCAGCCACTTGGTAGCTACATTTTCCCCTAATCTATGCCACCCACCTATCTTCTCTAAAGGAATCAGTGTGGTGATGAATTATATCCAGTATGTGCAAGATTGCTAGCTTTTTAGAGAATGGTGCCATACAAATTTAAGATCTTGTTAAAAATGAGCTAAAGCCCATAATACACCAACTTACGTATATTTTATTGTACTCTAGGCTGCAATATGAACACAGAATATTCCCATAGCTCCTCTACCTGCCATCGCAGAAGTTCTGGAATTCAGTCCAGGAGTCTCGTGAGGTCCCTAGATGGATGTGCGTGGCTTTGTGCCTGGCAACATATGCGCTTCACAGAAGTTTTCTTTCCATTTCAGAGTGGCTCCCGCAAGGTAGCTTGGTGAGATGCTTACAGCAGAGCAACCTACCCTGTGCCTCTCAGGTGAAATGCCAGGAGACGTGGAAGACAGGGGACAGCCCCGTTAAGTAATAACATGTTAATTCAGTTTAAAGATCTGAAGCTGAAAAGCAGCTAAGTGCAGAGTAAGGAAGTTTTAGGCGCTTCAATCTTGAGAAGGGATTTAAAAGGCAAATGCATTGAGGGATCAGACAAGTTAATATAAATTGTCAGATGACTTTAGCCAGTAGGAAGTGATAAGGACTGAGGTAATTTTTTTTTTAACTGTTCCATCTCCTTTTATTGCAATCCTATCCTTGTGTTCCAGAATGAATGGCTATTTAATACACAACCCAAGGCATTCCTAAAATTAATCTTAACCTTTCAATTTCTTTTTCAGTATATTAAATCAAAAGGCAGGTTTCATGCATTCTAGGAAGAACATCTTTACTAAACAGAGGAAACAAAACATGTCAGGAATCTGACCAAATATATAAAGCAGCAGGTGAGATTTCTGATAGTAAAGAATGACCCCCAATGGAAAATAAACAGATCCCCTCAAAGTACATGTATTTCACAAGTGTGTATGTATATATGTAATATATTAAAGCAAATTTGGTTTCTGCCACGAGAAGCTACTTGGGGAGTTCAAGTTTTAAAAGTTAAAAAAAAAAAAAAAACAGAAACAAACAAAAAAACACTGCATGCCCAAATAAAGAGTGCCCCCAGTTACTGTGTATGATCTTATGTAGAAGAACATCTAGGGAGATGGTTGGTTTTTAAGCCATTGGGTGTTCCTGCCAACAGAAGTCAGATAGGCAGACTCTACTTCAAATAAGGTATAAAGTATTGCATGTGCTGAAACTCTTGGTCTTAGGTTAAATAAGACAATGTCTATGTATTCCCCCCCACAGGGCTCATCATGTAACAACAGCAACAAAAATAACAATAATAATCACGGATACTCATATAGTCTTTACTATGTGCCTGGCACTCTTCTAAGCACTTTATATATAGTAATTCATTTTTAATACTCGGAACAACTTTCTAAAGTGGATACTACTATTATTCCATCTTATACATAAGGAAAGAAAGGCCCAGAGTCAGGCTGTTAGGAAGTGGTAGAGGCTGGATTTGAACCAAGAAAGACGTTCACTCAATGCTTCTCTGCTAAACTCAGAAGGATTTGAGCTTCAGAGGGATTTCGGTGGCTTATTCATGACATGGGAATCATGAACATACCAATCCAATTGCTTCATTCACTCAAAGTTTGAACTTAAACTTTTCAGGGACTTCGTGGCAGTCCAAAAGTTACGACTCCAATGCAGGGAGCAGGGGTTCAAGCCCTGGTTACGGAATTAAGATCCCACATGCTACTTGGTGTGGCCAAAACAAAACGGTTTCACAATTAGAAATGCATCTTACCTCTTCATCCAGTAAACGCGTATATGATGCAACACTCACCCTCATAGCACACAGGGCACTCTGATGTGTTTGATTCTTCCCTGTTCTGTAGAACTTTTCTTTTTTTTTTAATTGCTGGTCACAAAAAATTAGGTTGATTTCTGCAATTTGGAAATCACTAATATAAGGCTCTGTGCTCAGCCCCAATCCGCATAGGGTCAAATATTGACATGGATGTCCAGAAAAGAAATCTTCATGAAACTTCTTGCCACTGCCATCGTGTGCACCTCCCCCAAAACGAGGAGTGAATTAATGTCGCTCTTTGCAAGCACAAATGCCTCTTTCACAATTGTCATAGCCGAAAAACCATTAGTGCACACACACAGAACACAAAAGTGAAACGATTTGTCCCTGGAGACTGTGTGCACGAGTGTGCTCAGTTGCTCAAACCTGTCTGACTCTTTGCGACCCTGTGGACTGTAACCCACCAGGCTCCTCTGTCCATGGAATTCTTCAGACAAAAATACTAGAGTGGGTTGCCATTTCTTCCTCCATGGGCTCTTCCCAACCCAGGGATGGAACCTAAGTTTCCTGTGTCTCCTGCGTTGCAGGCAGATTCTTTACCTCTCAGCCATCTGGGAAGCCTAGTCTTACATTATTATCCTCTATTCAACTACTGCTCCTGAATAAAGAGAGTCTACTTTCTTTTCTTCTCTCGGTTTCTTTTCTTCCTTTCTTCCATCCTTTATTTCTTGTCTTTTTTCTTCCTTTACATCCTTCTTTCTTTCTCTCATCCTTTAATTCAACAAACAGCTATTGAGCATCACCAAGACAGAGACATACTTCCACCTCATGAAACTTCAGTTCAGTTCAGTTCAGCCGCTCAGCCGTGTCCGACTCTTTGCGACCCCATGAATCACAGCATGCTGGGCCTCCCTGTCCATCACCAACTCCCGGAGTTCACTCAGACTCACGTCCATCGAGTCAGTGATGCCATCCAGCCATCTCATCCTCTGTTGTCCCCTTCTCCTCCTGCCCCCAATCCCTCCCAGCATCAGAGTCTTTTCCAATGAGTCAACTCTTCGCATGAGGTGGCCAAAGTACTGGAGTTTCAGCTTTAGCATCATTCCTTCCAAAGAAATCGCAGGGCTGATCTCCTTCAGAATGGACTGGTTGGATCTCCTTGCAGTCCAAGGGACTCTCAAGAGTTGTCTCCAGTATCACAGTTCAAAAGCATCAATTCTTCAGCACTCAGCTTTCTTTACAGTCCAACTCTCATATCCATACATGATCACTGGAAAAACCATAGCCTCGACTAGATGGACCTTTGTTGGCAAAGTAATGTCTCTGCTTTTGAATATGCTGTCTAGGTTGGTCATAACTTTTCTTCCAAGGAGTAAGTGTCTTTTAATTTCATGGCTGCAGTCACCATCTGCAGTGATTTTGGAGTCCCAAAAAATAAAAGTCTGACACTGTTTCCACTGTTTCCCCATGAAACTTACAATCTCATAAAGATTGAAACAAACTTCATACTCAACCCAGACATGTATATATCAATGCCAATTTAATTCCTTTTTGTTTTTGGAATGTGACCTACAAAAATATTTCTCAAATGCAGTTCAATAAGTATTTTATGTCGAGACACCAGGCAGGCATCTAAAATGAAAACAAAAACAAATCCTCAGTACTTCTCATGTCTTATGCCATTTTCCCTGGAAAAATGTTTGCCTGACAACAAAAGCCAGAGAGGAAACAGGTGTTCGGTCTTACTTTTCAGTAGCTTTTCTTCTTTTTCTCTGTCAGTTCCCTGTGATGTTTATCTTGCCCCTGAATTTTATAGATGTCCTTGTAGTAAAGTCAATATATGTACATGAATCAAATATACTGGAGTAGGGGGATCTCTGTTTTCATCTAGTGTCCAAATAATCGAGGCTGTTGTTGTTTAGACACTAAGTTGCATCCAACTCTTTGTGACCCCATGGACTGTAGCCAGCCAGGCTCCTCTGTCCATGGGATTCTCTAGGCAAGAATACCAGAGTGGGTTGCCGTGCCCTCCTCCAGGGGGTCTTCCCAATCCAGGGATCAAACCCAGGTATTCTGCTTGGCAGGCAGATTCTTTACCATTGAGCCACCAGGGAAGCCCAAGCTATATATATATATTATTAGCTACACTTTTCAGTAACTTGATAATCTAAGTTTGAGCCCCCTGCTTGATGAGAATTCCAAGGAGTCTATAGGTGGTATGGTAAATACAATGTTATCATCTAGATAGGAGGTGCAGATATTATTCTGGTTTAAATTTCACTGAGAAAGATTTACAAATGTAGAAGATGATTGGATAGGAATCCTAAGAACTCCCTCTTCTCCTTGAATCCGTGCTCAACACCACCCTCTCAGTGAAGCCCATCCACATACACCCACTCCCTACCCCCACTCCCTTCGCTCTATTTCTTTCTTTCATTGTATTTAATACCTTCCAACACACTTTACCACCGACTTGTTTACTATGTTTGGTATATTAATTGTTGGTTGTTTATTGTCATGGCCCTCACTGGAAGGAAAACCTCTAATATAGGACAGAAAGTTTTCCTGTTTTGTTTATTGATATATACTAAGCCCAATATGCCACTTATGGCAGAAGGTGAAGAGGAACTAAAGGGCCTCTTGATGAAGGTGAAAGTGGAGAGTGAAAAAGTTAGCTTAAAGCTCAACATTCAGAAAACGAAAATCATGGCATCTGGTCCCATCAGTTCATGGGAAATAGATGGGGAAACAGTGGAAACAGTGTCAGACTTTATTTTTTTGGGCTCCAAAATCACTGCAGATGGTGACTGCAGCCATGAAATTAAAAGACGCTTACTCCTTGGAAGGAAAGTTATGACCAACCTAGATAGCATATTCAAAAGAAGAGACACTACTTTGCCAACAAAGGTCCGTCTAGTCAAGGCTATGGTTTTTCCTGTGGTCATGTATGGATGTGAGAGTTGGACTGTGAAGAAAGCTGAGTGCTGAAGAATTGATGCTTTTGAACTGTGGTGTTGGAGAAGACTCTTGAGAGTCCCTTGGACTGCAAGGAGATTCAACCAGTCCATTCTGAAGGAGATCAGCCCTGCGATTTCTTTGGAAGGAATGATGCTAAAGCTGAAACTCCAGTACTTTGGCCACCTCATGCAAAGAGTTGACTCATTGGAAAAGACTCTGATGCTGGGAGGGATTGGGGGCAGGAGGAGAAGGGGACGACAGAGGATGAGATGGCTGGATGGCATCACTGACTCGATGGACGTGAGTCTGAGTGAACTCCGGGAGTTGGTGATGGACAGGGAGGCCTGGCGTGCTGCGATTCATGGGGTCGCAAAGAGTCGGACACGACTGAGCAACTGAACTGAACTGAACTGAAGCCCAATAAAAGGACTTCCCTCATAGCTAGGTTGGTAAAGAATCTGCCTGAAATGCAGGAGATCCTGGTTCAATCCCTGGGTCGGGAAGATCCCCTGGAGAAGGAAATGGCAGCCCACTCCAGTAATTGCCTGGAAATCCCATGTACAGAGGAGCCTGGCGGGCTACAGTCCATGGAGTCTCAAGAGTCAAACAGGACTTCTCGACTAAAGTACAACGAAGCCCAATCAATGAACAAACACCCACTGACTCACTGACTGGATAAATAAATTAAAGGAGGAATGCATCCATTGATTATCTATTGTAATCCATAATGCAAAGTATGGGCTTTGGAATAGAATTGTCTGTGTTCGACTCTCAGAAACTCTTTATTAGCTGCTAGCATAGGGCAAGTTATTTATTCCCCCTCGTTTCCTCAACAGTAATAGTCAGGCCTAGCTTTCAAAGATGGTGTCAGAGCTAATTAGGAAAATTTCCCCCATCCAGAACATACTAAATCCTCAACAAATGTTAGTTATATTAGTGCGCACCTGGCATCTTCACACAATGTATTTCATTTTTTAAAAATTGATTTATTTGTCTGTGCCAGGTCTTAGTTATGGCATATGGGATTTTTAATTTCGACATGTGAACTCTTAGTTGCGGCATGTAGGATCTAGTTTCTTGACCAGGGATTGAATACGGGCCCCCTGCATTGGGAGCTCCGAGTCTCTGCCACCGGACCACCAGGTAAGTCCATGTATATCACTCAGATACGGGACACTGACACTGTACCTGTGAAGTTTCCCTAAGAATCATAAAAACACTCTTGGCCAATCTGAATATAACCCCTGATTGGAAGATCCTTGCTAAAGCCAAGAGTCAAAGAACAGTCTTAGAAACACGGTGCATTTTGCTGGAAAAAAAGAGGTATTGATTTTTCATCCCTCCAAACAGGAAGGAATGAATCAACTAATCATTTTCCCTATATGCTACCACCCCAAATCAGGGGTTCCAAATTCCTACAGAGACCAAGAGAAATAAGATGGTGAATACAAGGAAAAATTTTCTTATACTAAAAATAAATTGATCAAGAGCACATTCCAGAAATACTGTCCTTGAAAGTCTCTGTTTAGACAGTTGATGAGAAAGTCACATGCATCTAGCCAGCCACTGTCCATTCTCAGTGGGCCAACACACAGAGGCCAAAATCCAAGTATTGCTACCAACTAGCAACCTACTGAGTTGCACAGCCCAATAAAATGTAAAGATTATAATCATTTATTAGCATGCTTAAGTATTAGACTTTATATTTTCTTTTCTATTGCCCACATTTAAAACTTCACGTTAAACAGTCGAAACTCAGGATAACCAGAAAAATAACCTGTTCCAGTATTTTAAAATTTGTGTGTAAAATATGAATGAGAGCTGTTATCTGGGTGTTTTACCCCAGTCCCTGTGTATCTACTTATGAAGAACTGGCTATTCTGAGCATGTGGTAGACTGTGCTGTGCTCCCCTGGGAATGTGAATTATTGTGGCTTTGCAAAAGGTCAGCCTAGGGAAAAATACACACACTTTTTTACCCAAGAACCACATTTCTAGGATTTGTTCTGGACGTGTCATCTGAGATATGCCCAATGAACTGCCCACAAGAATGTTCACTGGAACATTATTTATTGTAATTTAAAAATGGAGACAAACCTACATCTCCAAACTGGAGATTATATAGAATAGAGGTATGTATACGAGGCTATTCCAGAGGTCAGAAAGCTATTGTCCATGGACCAAATCCAGCCTGTCTGTTTTTGTAAATAAAGTTTTATTGGAACACAGACACATCTGCTCATATATATATTATCTACAACAGCTTTTACTACAACAGCAAAGTCCAGGAGTTACGACAGAAACTGATATTTCATTTTCTGTATGTTGCTGCTGTAACAAATGACCATAAATGAGTGACTTAAATCATACAAATTTATTTTCTTACAGTTCTGGAAGTCAGAAATCCTAAAAATCAAGGTATCAGCTAGACTCCATTCCTTCTGGAGGCCCTAGGGGATAATCTGTTTCCTTGTCTTTTCTAGCTTCTAGAGGGCTTCCCGGGTAGTTCAGATGGTAAAGAATCCACCTGCAATACAGGAGACTCAGGTTTGATTCCCTGGGTCAGAAAGATTCCCTGGAGAAGGAAATGGCAACCCATTCCAGTATTCTTGCCTGGAGAATTCCATGAACAGAGGAGCCTGGTGGTCTATACAGTCCATGGGGTCACAAAGAGCTGGACATGACTAACATTTTCACTTTTCATTTTCATGGAAAACCCACAGCTAGCATTATACTTAGTGGTGAAAACCTGAATGCTTTCCCTCTGAGATCAGGAACAAGACAAGGATGTCTGTTCTCACCACTTCTATTCAACATTTGTACTGTAGGTTCTAGCCAAGGCAAGTAGGCAAGAAAATGGGATCAGTTCATTTCAGTTCAGTCATGTCTGACTCTTTGCGACCCCACAGACTGCAGCACTCCAGGCTTACCTGCCCATCACCATCTCCCAGAGCTTGCTCAAACTCATGGCCATCAAGTCAGTGATGCCATCCAACCGTCTCATCCTCTGTCGCCCCCTTCTCCTCCTCCCTTCAATCTTTCCGAGCATCAGCAGCTTCTCCAGTGAGTCAGTTCTTTGAATCAAAGCCAAAGTTTTGGAGTTTCAGCTTCAGCATCAGTCCTTCCAGTGAATATTCAGGACTGATTTCCTTTAGGAAAATGGGATAAATGTTGGAAAAGAAGAAGTAAAACTATCTCTACTTGTATATGACAAAATCTTTTTATAGTAAATCCTGATCAATCCATGAAAAAAAAATAATAGAATTAATAAACAAATTCAGTAAGATGTCAGGATACAATATCAACATACAAAAATCAGTTGTATTTCTACATATGAACAATGAACAATCCAGAAGTAAAATTAAGAGAGCAATTTCATTTACAATAGCATTAAAAAGAATAAATATTGAGGAATAAATTTTACAAAAGAAATGTAAGACTTACTGAAAGGTTTGGGGTCTGACTGCTCACCACACAAAAGCCAATAAACAGGCTAAGTTGGTGGAAAGGAAAGTTTGCTTTATTTCAGATGCCAGCAACTGGTGGGGGAGAATGGACATCTATCCAAAGGCGGACCCCCCCCCCCCACCCATTGGCAACAAGTGGGGCAAGAGCTTTTTTAGGAATAAGGAAGGAGCTACATGAAGAAAGAGCACAGTCAGCTCTGACAGTCATCTTCAAATTGGTCATTGGAGGTCTGACCAGCATCTTGGTTGTTTTAGGTACAGTTAATTTTCAGTTCCGGAGTCTGTTTCCATTTCTTTGAGGCTAGTTCTCAGAACTGTGGCAGCTTATGCCATGGCTACAGTCTGGTCATCATGTAGTTAATTTCACTTGGTGGGTGGGGCTTTTGGTGTCTGCAAAGCAACTCACAGGATATGACTCAGAATATTATCTATAGCCCTTGAGAAAGGAATAAAGCTCCTTGACTACGCTAAGTGAGTACCTTATTATTATTTGGTCTTCTTTGACTGTTTTCCTTTGTTTTTGCATGTTCTCACTTCTCTGATTAAACTTACTCTTTGACTAAAGATTTCCACAGACAAAAGGCAGGCAGAGGACATGGGGTACAGGCAAGGACCATAGGGTCCTGCTCTGTTTCAAGACATGGACACTGCAGACTACACAGGATCACTGAAAGAGATACTGAAAGACGTAAGTAAGTGGAAAAGCTTCCTGAATTCATGGATTGGAAGATAATGTTAAGGTGGCAACAATCCCCAAACTGATCTACAGACTCAATACAATTTTTTATCAAAATTATAGCTGCCTTCTTGTACAAAAATACATGAATAAGTTGGTCCTAAAATTCATACGGAAAGGCAAGGGACCCAGAACAACAAAAGAAATCTTGGAAAATAAGAGCCAAGTAGGAGGAGTCAGAGTTCTCAATTTTAAAGCTTATTCCAAAGCAACAACAATCAAGACTGTAATACTGGAAAAAGGGAAAACATATAGGTCAAGGAAACAGAACCAAGAGTGCAATTTTTTTCAAAATAATATTTATTTTTATTTATTTATTTGACTGGGCAGGGTCTTAGTTGCAGCATGTGGAATCTATTTCCTTGACCAGGGATTGAACCCTGGGCCCCCTGCATTGGGAGCATGGAGCCTTAGCCACTGGACAACCAAGAAGTCCCAAGAGTGCATTTAAACTCCAAGACTAAATAGCAACACTGTGGTGGAGAATTCTGATGAGGACCTACCCCAGGGATGAGATGGCACAACTGAGTCAAATCCCAAAGTAAGACGAGCATCTGACCAGAGTCAGAACATCTAAACTGGAGCCACTTGTCTGCTCCCAGGCTGAAAGAAGGCAGAGCTACCGATTACAGTCCTCCCACGCAAGAAGAAGAGACGATCCCAGATAAGAGAACTAGAAGAGTATTAAGAAATGTATTCTAGGGAATTCCCTGGTGGTCCAGTGGTTGCATGCATGTGCATGCTAAGTCGCTTCAATCGTGTCCAATTCTACGTGACCCTATGGTCTGTAGCCTGCCAGGCTCCTCTGTCCATGGGATTCTCCAGGTAAGAAAACCAGAGTGGGTTGCCATGCCCTCCTCCAGGGGATCTTCCCCACCCAGGGATTGAACCCAGGTCTCCTGCAGGCAGATTCTTTACCATCTGAGCCACCAGGGAAGCTCAAGAATACTAGAATGGGTAGCCTATTCCTTCTCCAGGGGATCTTTCTGACCCAGGAATTGAACCAAGTTCTCCTGCATTGCAAGCAGATTCTTTACCAGCTGAGCTACCGGGAAGTCCAGTGGTTAGGGCTCCGCGTTTTTACTGCCGAGGGCCTGGGTTCGATCAATGACGGGAATTGCAATGACTGCAAGCCAGCAGTGTGGCAAAAAAAAAAACAAAAACAAAAAACAGATGAAGAAAGTTTACTCTAGGCTGTTTCTATTACAGATTTCCGTAGAGTAAAAGAGTGAAAAAGCATATTCTTAAAGGAACAAAGGTTTCCCACACCTGATTTTGGAGTTTTGATATTAAAAAACACATTAAATTTTTTTCTTAGTTCTGATGTTTCTCTTTATTTACATATATATTTTTATTTATTGCCACACTCTATTCTCTCCATTCAGAGAAGGCAATGGCACCCCACTCCAGTACTCTTGCTTGGAAAATCCCATGGACGGAGGAGCCTGTTAGGCTGCAGTCCATGGGGTCGCTAAGAGTCGGACATGACTGAGCGACTTCACTTTCACTGTTCACTTTTCACTTTCATGCATTGGAGAAGGAAATGGCAGCCCACTCCAGTGTTCTTGCCTGGAGAATCCCAGGGACAGGGGAACCTGGTGGGCTGCTGTCTATGGGGTCGGACACGACTGAAGTGACTTAGCATTCTCTCCATTTATGCCAGTCCCTGCCCCTCCCCCAACATCTTTGCCGCCACCAACCTCTCTCTCTCTCCCTCTCACTTTCTCTCTTTCTAATACACACACACACACCCACAGGCATGCACATTCATCCTGCATTCTCATCACAGCAGCAAAAGTTCATTAATCACAAGGATTTTGGATTTAAACTGATCTTTGAATTCAGGTTTTGCTCTTTATTGATTTGTGCCATCTCAGGCATATACCTGAACTCTAAGCTTGTTTCCTTATCCATAAAAGGGAAATAATACAAATATTAACCTCTTAGGGAGTTTGTGATGCTTAAATGTGGTGTATTGGTTAGGATTCTGGGTTTTGAGATTCTGGGTTTTCACTGCTGTGGCCAGGGTTCAATCTCTCTTTGGGGAACTGAAATCTCACAAATCGAGCGGCCAAAAAGAAAAAAAAAAAAAAAGAAAGAAAGACTAAGTCACTTCAGTCATGTCCGATTCAGTCCGACTCCAGGACAGAGTAGTCTGCCAGATTGTCTGTCCATGGGATTCTCCAGGCAAGAATACTGGAGGGGTTCTTCCTGACCAGAAGATCGAACTCACATCTGTCTGCGACTCCCTCATTGCAGGCAGATTCTTTACCCACTGAGCCACCAGGGAAGTCCTAACAGTAGAGACGTTTGTAAAAAGAAACTCCTCCAGGATAGGTTTTGTTCTGCTGAAGATCAGAGGAGACACCCTGGCTGACCCATAGGATGCAAAAATTATATAGGCAAAAAAATAATAATAATTTATTGTTAACAGTAGAAATTTTTTTAGACATCATATCTCTAGTATCCATGTACTGACCTGTCTTTGGATACACTTAATAAAAGTACATGGTTCTAACAAATCTGTTGCATTTTTTAAAGGAGGATTTTTAGACTTAAATATAAAATTATTAAGGGGTAAAGAAATATGCACTGTGAAAGAGACACCAGGCACAGGATTTAGCTTGGAAAAAAGGAAGGCAAGAGTGTGTGAAATTAATAGCTGTCTTCAATAAGGATATTAAAAGCTATTATGATGAGTCTAGTGGTCAGCTCCGTCCCATTGCCACTAAGACAGAAATGAATTATGAGGCTTAACTGTGGCATTTAAAGTACAGATTTAGCCAACTCTGGATTAAACACACTTAGCAAAGGGAATCCAGGAATGGATAATGCAAACCAGTGAATAATGGAAAAAAACTGTTTGGCTTTGAAGTCATTGACACGTATTAAGGGAATGTCTTTATTAAGACCACTATTAACTGCTTTGCAGATTTTTTTTCTCCTGCTGCATTCATTCATTGCACAAGTGACTGGACCAGTTGGTTGATCTGGCAATTTTTTCTGCTAGGACATTCTAACTGGCTTTCACCACAGTTTGAAACTCTTCGCGCTCCCCTGCTGCAGTCCATGGGGTCACAAAGAGTCAGGCAGGACTTAGCGACTGAAGAACAACAGTTTGGAAAAAAAAAAACCAAGCCACCCTTACACTGGTCTGTAGACCTTAATCAGCCAGAGGACCACTACTTTTAAAGTCCTGGCTCCAGGACTCCTCACCTTCAAAGCCCTGCTCCACACGGGCTCCTCTCTTCCAGCGAAGATTCTGGCTCTGATTTTAAGCTCTTCTCTCCATTCTGAGACCTGTCAATATCTTAGGTGACCTCAAGATCCACCACGATGAACAGAGCTCTTCACTTCATGGTCCCACCCTTGACCAGATCCATTCCTCCTCAGAAATCATACCTAACACAGTAATTTCATACTCCTCCTCCTAAGTCACTTCAGTTGTGTCCGACTCTGTGCGACCCCATAGATGGCAGCCCACCAGGATCCCCCGTCCCTGGGATTCTCCAGGCAAGAACACTGGAGTGGGTTGCCATTTCCTTCTCCAATGCATGAAAGTGAAAAGAGAAAGTTAAGTCGCTCAGTCGTGCCTGACTCTTAGCGACCCCATGGACTGCAGCCCACCAGGCTCCTCCGTCCATGGGATTTTCCAGGCAAGAGTACTGGAGTGGGGTGCCATTGCCTTCTCCAAATTTCATACTAGCTTCCTCAATTGCTTGCCTTCCAACTAGCTCATTCAGTTACTGTCCAGGTAACATCTCTTTGATGTCTCAGCCCCACTTGTTTCCTGAATCAGCTCTCCTGACCTCCAAGGTGACTCTGCTGCAAACCTGCAATCTCATCTCTTCTACGGCACCTCCAGCAGATCATTGCACCCTGCTTCCTCCAGAAGAAAGTAGATGCTTCCAGAAAAGAGCACCTGTAACATGTGCCACCAAAACACCACCCCCGCCTTCTTCCACTGTCCCCTCCCTCTGGTTACAGTGGACAGGTCACCCTTGGGCCTCCTGTTCTCCTGGACCCTGAACCCCTCCTCAACCACCTTCTCAGGGACAAATTAGCTTCTTTTTATTTTCAGTCTCTTTCCCAGTCTCTTCTGCAGACTCTTCCCCTTCGCATTTAAATATCCTCATTTTCTCTTATAAAATCAGGGACTTCCCTGGTGGTCCAGTGGCTAAGACTCCATGCTCCCAGTGCAGAGGGCCTGGGTTCGATCCTTAGTCGGGGAACTAGATCCCACATGCCACAACTAATGATCCCACATGCCACAGTGAAGATCAAAGGTCCCATGTGCCACTTCTAAGACCAGCACGGTCAAATAAATAAATAAATATGAAAATAAGTAAGTAAAATCAAAGCTCACCCTCAGTCAGCATTTCTAACCTGTCTCTTTCCTCTCCATGAATGACCTCTGCTTTCTGCATCCACACCCTCCACTCATCCCACTCCAGCTGACCTCTGGCTCCCATTGCACCAAAATAGCTTTCACCCCTTCTGACCCAGAGAAAGCTTTCTGCCCTTAAGCTTTGGTTCTGCTTTTCTTGACCTCCAGGCACCATTTGCCCCTCAGACCGCAGCCTAGTCTCCTTTCTTCCCTCTCTCTCTCCCCTCCTTTCCAGTCTCCTTTCAAGACCATCCACAAAGGACGTGTCTTGTTCTGTACTTGTCCTTAAGTCTCTGTTCAAAGCCCTTTTCTATTTCTACTCTTAAAATTCCCCCTGGACGAGCTTGCTTACTCTCAAGATGTCATTTACTATCTAAAGTCTAATGATGCTCAAGCCTTTTTCATCTTGTCTAGATTTTTCATCTGAGCTCCAGGTGGCTGCGCAACCCCTGGACACCTCCGGTTGAATCTATCTCTTATGAACCCCTCAAGTTCATTATGCCCCTAACTTGACTCATGACTCTCCCTTCTTCCTCCCATCTCATGACTCTGGCAGGTTCCCCTGCTCACAGGAATGCTCCCACTCTTTACCCTGGTGCTGCTGCCGGGAACTCAGACTTTATTCTTGAAGCTTCCCTCTCTCAACTCCTCACATCAAGTTAATAGTCAAGTCTTCCAATTGTCCAACCTAAAAATCTATCCATCTAGCTCCGTCTTTCCATCCTCACTGCCATTTCTTGTCCAGGCACCAGCCTCTGCTTAGGGTGTTCAGCAAAACCCTCTTGGCTGGTCCCCCTGGTTCCTGTCTTCATCCTTGCAAACAGCTTTGACTGATCTAAGATGTTCATCAGATTGTGTCCTGTACCTCCTCCCCTTCCTCATTATTTCTATAAGATTTCTCATAGGCCATGAGATAAAACGCAGACTCTCTGACACACTCCCAAGACTCTCACTTCTCTGCCTCTCCCCCTTGCTCCCGGCAGCTCACCCAGACAGTCCTGCAACACACCTCTCCTTCCCCCAACTAGTCTTCTGGTCTCAGCTTAAATGTCACTTTCTCAGGAGGGAAGGAGGCCCTCCATGATGAGTTGAGTAGTGCCCCTATCCAAAAAAGGCTATCCCCATCCTATTTCCTGGAACCTGTAACTATTACCCTACATGGCAAAAGATGTGATTAAGCTAGGCATCTCCAGATTTCCTGGATTGCTCAGGGCAGGGGGTGGGGGAGCACTGGGCTGCCATACAAAATTCCCCAGACTGGGTAGCATAAACAACAGGAATTTATTTTCTCATAGTCCTGGAAGCTAGAAGTCCAAGATCAAGATGCTGGCAGGGTTGGTTTCTGGTAAGACCTCTCTACCTGGCCTGCAGATGGCCGAATTCTCATTCTCATCACGTGGTCTTTCCTTGGAGAGAGGGTTCCAATGTCTCCTTCCCTTCTTTTTGTTTGTTGTTGTCATTTAATTTTTTGGCCATGCTGCACAGCATAAAGAATCTTCGTTCCCCAACCAAGGATCAAACCTGAGCCCCCTGCAGTAGAAGTTCAGGGTCTTAACCACTGGTCCACTAGAAAAGTCTCACCTTCTTTTAAGGCAGCCAGTCAGTCCTATTGAAGCGGGTTCACCTTTATGACCTCATTTAACCTTATTCCCAAATAGGTTCTGTCTCCAAATATAGTCATGTTGGGAGTAGGGCTTCAGAATATGGATTTGAGGGGCACACATAGTCCGGTCCACAACAGGCCTAAATGCAATCACATGTGTGCGTGCTAAGTCACTTCAGTCATGTCCAATTCTTTGCGACCCTGTGGACTGTAACCCGCCAAGCTCCTCTGTCCATGGGGATTCTCCAGGCAAGAACACCGGAATGGGTTGCCATGCCCTCCTCCAGGGGATCTTCCCAACCCAGGGATGGAACCTGTGTCTCTTATGTCTCCTGCATTGGCAGTCGGGTTCTTTACCACTAGCGCCACCTGGGAAGCCCAAATGCAATCACGTTTCCTTATAGTGTAGACACACAGAGGAGACAGGAATGTAACCCTAGAGACAGAGATTGGGGAAATTCAGCCACAAACCCGAGATGCCTGGAGCCCCTAGAACATGGATGGACAGACACTGGGAGCTCTGAGAGGGAGTATGGCCCTCCCAGAACTGAGTTTCTGCTTCTGGCTTCCCGAACTGCAAGAGAATGACTTTGTGTTGTTCTCAGCCACTCCATGTGTGATCATTTGTTACAGAAATGACCACTTTCGTGACCTCGAAGATAAGTGAGGAGGGCATCTCGCTGCCCCCACGGCCCCTCTCTGCCCTCTTCATCACCCACACCACACTGAACTGTAAGAGTGGGTTTAGAGGCAGTCTTCCCTTCTAGCTTTTTGCGACACTGTGGACTGTAGCCCGCCAGGTTTACGAAGGCAGAAATGGCCTTTCTTATCCACAACTGCTCCCCAGGGTGTGGTACATAGTACGGACTCAGTAAATATATATGAGATGGATGAGTAAATGAGCTGATGTTGAGAATTTCTTGGCTGGGAGAGTTTATGAATAATAGACTGCTCTATGACAACAAGCTAGGGAAGTTGTTCCTTATCGGAGACACTGGCAGTCCTTTGAAATAACTAGGTAAGGTCTTGTCCAGTACATCAGGGGTTTTCTAGTCCGACCGCTGTGTCCTTGTGGGTTGCAGTTTTCCTGGCAGCTTGGGCTTTGGTGCCCTCTGGTGACAGAAGTAAATTGTCTCTTGTTGTTACTCTGTCAAGACTGACACACATCTAGTTCCTGCCGTTGGATGGGATTTTCTCATGAAGAAATTGAATTTTCTCCTTACTGTTAAAAGAAATCAACTGGAAAGGTGTATTTAACCATGAAATCGACAAAAGTTACATAAACCACATAACTTTCAAAGCCTTTGCAGAGGTCGCTTTGGGTGTTCAGTTTTGAATATTAAGATTTCCTCATGAAACATGACATTTTCAGGTTGCGTTTACTACAACACTTTCTCTTGAAATAGCCATGGTTTTAAATGGTTGAATTCAATTATCATTTGGAAAACGAACGCTCTAGTGTATGTGGCTGCTTATGATGACGATGGCTTACAGTGCTTTCCAAGGCCCTTAAACCTTTACTGAGTTTGAAAATCAAGTTGCTATTTTTTTTTTTAACAAACCACACACATAAAACAATCGTGTGTGTGCTGCTTGTAAATGAGAAGTTATGGGTCTGGCTGCCTCTCTGTAAACAGACTTACTTTTTATCCCCTGATCTTGTAAAACCGCTGACAGCTACAGTCTTCCAATTTGGATTCTGTGTGAGTTGCGATGCCAGACAGTTCCACATGGCAAATGCAAGTATGACTGCGCTTAGCTTCATGTCAAGAATGTATTTTCCAAAGTGTCATTTGAAGATGATTTGGGTGGATGGAGTAAATACACTTTTTTTCTCACCAATTACACCATCATGTTAGGTCTAACTTACCATCATTTCCAATGATTTTCAAAGGATCTTGCTGACCTGCTAACATATGAGTTTGAAGTGTTCCTGACCTCGAGCATTTAGTCAAATAAACAAGCACTTACTTGCAGAGGGAGCTGCTATTTATAGGCACTCAACGCTGGTTTCCTTTCTAAATTAAGAGTCCTTCGGTAATGTAAACAACCACACTCTGACTTTGTTTTTAATATTCCTAGTCTCACTTTCCCATTTTTTCAAAGCACTGTATATCTGTATAAACCCATGAGACGCTACTGTCCCCAAGGTACTTCTTACAAAGAGCCAGAAATAAGCAATATGATGCAAATGCTTTCTGGAAGATGCAACTGTTTGGAAGATGATTCTTCAGTTGGTGAGATTTTATAGCTTGTTTTTTCTAGAGAAAAATGGGTTAAATATATATTTTTAAATATGTAAAAAAATACATAAATATATCCATAGGGATCTCACCTTCGAGCAGATGGAGAAAAACAACAAATAAAATAAACAAGTAAGATATACAGTATTTATATCATAATATGAGTATGGAGGATCTTCCCTGGTGGCTCGGTAGTAAAGAATTTGCCTGCAATGCAGGAGACATGGGTTTAATCCCTGGGTCAGGAAGATCCCCTGGAGGAGGGCATGGCAACACACTCCAGTATTATTGCCTGGAGAATCCCATGGACAGAGGAGCCTGGTGGGGTCTCAAAGAGTCAGACATGACTGAAGCGACTGAGCACACACGCATGCTTGAGCATGGAGAGGGTTGATGGAGCATATATTAGGGTTGTTATTTTAAATAGAATTGTCAGAGAAGACTTCACTGAAGAAATATATAAGACTTGAATAAGACAAGGGATTTAGCCATGGTGATATCTGGAAGAAGAGTGTTGTAGGCAGAAGGAAAGTCAGTGCAAAGGCCCTGAGGCAGACACATGATCGATACATACGAGGAAAAGCAAAGGGGCTATGGTGGCTGGAGCAGAGTAAGCAAGGGAGACGTAGTCTAAGGTGAATTAGAGACTCAGAGAAGCCGGCCCAGATTATGAAAGCCATGGCAGCCCCTTGTTAGTAAGACTTTGGCTCTTACTCTGAGGTGGAGCTAGAGAAGTAACATGATCTGACTTCATGTTGAAAGGATTTGGCGTGGGGTGGGGTGGGGGTGGTGGTGCAAGGGCAGAACCAGGAAGATGGGATTGCAATATTCCATGTAAGAGATGTAAGAGCGCAAACCAGGTGGATACCAATGGAGCTGGTAAGAAGTGGTCAGATTCTGGGCCTATTTTGGAGAAAGGGCCAACAGGATTTACTGGGAGTTTGGCTCAAGAAAAAGAAAGAAGGGAACGGTTAAACACTCCATTAGTTTTCTGTGGCTGCTGAAACACAGAGCCACAAACTTGGCAGCTTAAAGTGACAGAAAATTATTCTGTCACAATTCTGGAGGCCAGAAGGCTGAAATAAAGGAGTTGTCAGGGGTGCCTGTCCCCAGAAGCTCTAGGGGATATTCTTTCTTGCCTTTTCCAGTTTCTGGGGGATCTGGGCATTCCTTAGGTTGAGGCTACATGACTCCAATCTCTGCCTCCATCCTCACATGGACTTCTCCTCTGTGTCTATGTCATCTCTTATCTCTCATAAGGACACTTGTCCTTGGATTTAGGACCTGCCCAGATAATTCAGCATGATCTCACCTAAAGAAGCTTAGTTATAACTGCCAACAACTTCCCCCCCAATTAAGGTCACATTCACATAATGGGGGTTAGGACGCCATATCTTTTGGGGAGACATCATTTCAATTCACTGCAGTGACTCCAAGTTCTTTTAACACAAGCAACTGGGAGGATGTAATCACCATTCATTGAGATGGTGAAGATGTGGGTTGAACAGAGTTGGGAGAGGAGTCTAGGACCTCAGTGTTGGACATGTTGGGTTTGAGAGGCTTATTTGACATTTAGTAGAGATGTCAAGCTGGCATCTGGGTGAACAAGACTGGAGCTCAGGGCACAGTGCAGGGCTTGAGAAATAAGTTTGGCAGTATGGCAAGGTACAGGACCGGTGATATAACCAGGGGAGGGAAGGAGACAGGAGAGGGAAGCTGTGCCAGCCTTCGCTGGACCCAGCGGAGAGCTGAGAGGAGTAGCCAGGCGGGAAGGAGGAGAAACAGGAGAGTGTCAAGGCCTAGAAGCTGAATGGAAGAATTGCTTCAGGAGGAATTCAAAGGAAGGAGCGATAGGCTCCACCTTCTGGCTGTGTCATTGTTGCAAATTCTCAGGCCTAGGGTTTCAGGTAAAAGCTGACGTTTCCTCTGCAGTTCCCTATAACAAGATGGCGCATTTTCATGTAACTCTTATGATGTTGAAAAGCCAGGGACATCTTGATTGAAATCATGAATACCCTGAAGTGACTTAGAGTGAAGTATGTTTTTAAGGTATTGAGTTATTTTGATCAGCAAAGCCTTCTCAGTGGGTCAGTGTCTAGTGTATTTGACTCAGAAGGGAAAGAAAGGCATCTATCTTAACCCCACACAAGGTGGGAGAAACCATCAAGAGGGATTGCTGCCTAGGATCACACCATTTCCCTCACTTTCAGCTCCTGAGGTAAAGGCCTTGTTATCCTTAATAGAACTGTGAGGGAAATCACTGAGAGAAACTGTTTTAAAAGGTTCTACACTATGTCTAGAAAATTGTGCAGTCACCTCAGGTACCAAGACAGCAATCAGACAAGTGGAAACAGTCCACCATTTTGACTGAAACCTGCTACATGATGCCAAACATCTGGTCAAATCAATCAAGGCAGTTAAGCAAGTTGTTTGTCATTCGCAGGGGAAAGCAGAGTGAGGTGATGGATTGGATTTTCCACCAAATGGGCGTCCCAAAGACACAGCTTCAATCTTGAGCCATTTTCTGGGTTTTTCATGAATATGGTAATAAATGGTTAAATTAGAGAATCGAGGGCTAAATCCTAAAAAGTACATCTTGTGGAAATTGCTTCGGTGTCTCTGTGGCCAAAATATCTGAGGCCTCACTGGCCTGTGACCACAAATGGGATTTCATCAATATTAATATCCAGATCTCCATGACTCACAGCCTCCACCAGCTTGACATCCAAATTCCCCTCTCGAGTGTACTTGGGAATCCCCAGGGTATGTATTTATAGTATCCCTATCGTTGCAAGCTTGGCTGAGAGGGCACCTCCACCCTGACCCCAGAAGAGCCCCTCCAAGCTGGAGGTTGCCTCCCTGGGTGCCCGCAGGGCTGGTACAGCTCTGAAACTCTGCAGGCAACAAGACTCCTCTCTCTCATGAAGTCAGAACATTTCCGGTTACACTCAGTTAGAGGGCTGACAACACACGGGTCCTTGAACCTCAGAATGTCACAAGACTTAGTCACAAGCCCTTTCAGGCATGAAGCCCTTTTCTCTCCGCGGGGGATGAAGTCATGCTGCCTGGGTGGGAGGCAGTTCAGGAAATAGTCCTCCCTCAGCCCTTGACAGTAAGTTGTCCTCAAGTTTGGTAGGAACCTGCGTTCCCGGGAGGCTCCTCAGCCCTGGGGAGTCCGTGGTTGTGAACAGACTGATGGGAGAAAAGACCATTATCACCAGGATCATCTGAGTCTCCGCTCTGTGCCAAGAGACTTCTTCAGAAAGATTTTTTTAAGGATTGGAAATGTTCTGTCCTCTAAAACACAGTAGACTGTTTCCAATTCCAGCAAAAGACAGAAATTATCAGGAACAGTTAGAGCCCTTTGGCAGAGAAGGCAATGGCAACCCACTCCAGTACTCTTGCTTGGAAAATCCCATGGACGGAGGAGCCTGGTAGGCTGCAGTCCATAGGGTCGCTAAGAGTCAGGCACGACTAAGCAACTTCACTTTCACTTTTCACTTTCATGCATTGGAGAAGGAAATGGCAACCCACTCCAGTGTTCTTGCCTGGAGAATCCCAGGGACAGGGGAGCCTGGTGGGCTGCCGTCTATGGGGTGGCACAGAGTCAGACACGACTGAAGCGACTTAGCAGCAGCAGCAGCAGCAGCAGCAGAGTCCTTTGGAAGAGGGATCCAGTCCGTGGCTCCTCTACAGACCTCCATATCCTTGTACCTGACAGAAAAGTCTCAGCTTGCTCAGGGTGGCGCTGGAGATACCAGGGAAACTGACCCACCCTGGAGCCTCCCAGAACCAAGGAAAGAGAGGGACACCTTACAAGGGGACCAGAAGTACTTCTTTCTCTACCCTAGTTCACCAGAGTCACACTGTCAGTTTATCTTACAGAGAGAAAAGAATTCAGCGATCTGGAACTCTTGAACAAAGGATCAGATCTATAAAAGTAAAGTTAGTAAGAAGAAATCAAATTACTTTGAGTGTTTACATGTGCTGGGTATTGTGCTAAGCACTGTATACATAAATTTGTATATTATAAAGTATTATATATGTATACACGCATTGAATCTTATCTAATCCACACATCAAGTTTATGATGTAGATTTTGTATCCCAGTTTTACAGAAAAGTAAACTGAGGCTCAGAAATTTTCCATTTAAAAGGCCACACAGCGAATGAATGTTGAATCCAGGGGCCCAACCCAGCATAACTCTTAAGCCTGAAATTTGAATTACAATATTGCATTAATTGGGGCTTCTCTGATGGTTCAAGTGGTAGAGAACCCACCTGCCAATGCAGGAGACATAAGATACCTGCGTTTGATCCTTGGGTCAGGAAGATCCCTTGGAGGAGGACATGGTGACCCACACCAGTATTCTTGCCTGGGGAATCCCATGGACAGAGGAACCTGATGGGCTACAGTCCATGGAGTCACAGAGTCAGACACGACTGAGCATGCACACAAGACAACGATGACTGCTTTAATTCTTAATATTCAGATATAAACCATCCCAAACCCTCTCTGATATCAGAAAAACCCTTCACAAAACAGCCTTTTATTGAAGGTTTCCTTCGGACATCACTGCAGTGAATTTGATACATGTTCCAGAAAAACAAGGGTAAGTAAGAGAGGGAGAAAAAACAGCATCTCCCCCGTCTGATACTCCATCTCTGAAACCATGAAGTCGTGGGGTGTGTAACTCTGGAAGAGCTATATATGCATGCAAGGGCTCTGTCCAGGAGCCCTCAGGCCTCAGTTTCACTTGAAAAGTTACAAGTTATGGCCCATTCCAGGGCCTCCTCACCCACACATCTGAAAGACCAGGAGAACCTCCATCCCCTCCAGCCTCATCAGCCCTGAGGGACTGAATGTGCCTGGGATGGGGCAAGCCTAGTTAGAGGCAGCTGTAAGTTCCTGAGAAACAGTCTAAATCACCAAAGGATGCTACTTGCTGTTATTTCAGAAACAAAGGACTTTTGTCTCCGAGGCCATCACTCTGGCTCTATTCACCTCCAAGCAATTTCACTAAAGACAAGCACAGAAATGAAAAATAAAACAGCTATTAAAAGTTTTATTACAGTACGTGCCCAGTGGTTATTTTTAAATCCAATCCCTTTGAAATTTTATTCTTGACATTTTTTATAGACTGATTGGGACTGTTGGATAGATTAAGTGAAATTTCACTTTAGAATTATGTTGCTTTTTAACTGCTCCCAAAACTGAGACATTCATTTTAACTCCTCGCATCCAAAAGGAATATCAAATTCAAGTCTGGAGAAAAGAAATTGTGACCATTGCTCCCTTTTCTTCAACATAATTATATAAGACTTTTTTAAAAATCAGTTCAATTATTAACCTGCAAATGAAAGCTGAGATGGCACCTGAAACTCATCTGCACGTGGACAGCAATCCTTGTAGGAATTGTAGGTGGAAGCTTTGTGATAAAATGCTCCCACAGAACCAATTCATTTGCATCCCATTTTGCAAGACACTAAATAGAAGAGCTAGCGTCACAATTTCCTTATCCCTGTCCCTCATGCATATTGCATTATGAATTAATGTAGCGACGCAAAGTGGAAAGTGACCTTAAAGGGGAAAACTGGAGGCTCAGAACAGCCTCCCCAAGGTGCATCACACTGTCAACTAAAATTTACCATCACTGTGTTCTCTCAGTCTCTTGCCATAACCTATGACATCAGAGGCATTGCATCTGGAAACTGAAGTGACAGGACATGACTCTGCTCTGCACATAATACTTAGGAGAACTAAGCGACTGGAAAGAGAACCCGCCCCTTGGGGAATGGACAGCCAATAAGAGCGTGCTTCGATGATGCAATGCCTTTTCTCCCTGGAGAGCCATTGGTTAAATGGAAACAAAGAAAACAATAAGGTGCTCCAGGAGTTGGTGAATTCCTTTCGCCTGAACAACTCCTGGCATTTGCAGGCTTCTCATTGATCTCAGGAGGTGGGCTCCAGACTTAGGGAATGGCCAAGACTTCAAAGAAGCCCGACGCAACAGATGGACATAGCTGCCTCCAAACATGACTCTCTCTATCCCTAGGGTTTGCTAGCCTCCCTGGATTGGGTGGACAATGTCCTGGGTTGGGTGGTCTGGAATGTTTTCCAACACCACCAAGCAGTTCTCTGATTCTCAGCAGATACTGACTAGGTATCCTACAAATTTAACTCAGTTCTGACACTCAGATTTCACTGGCTCAGGGCTGAAGTCCCATGGTCCCCATTTCAGACACCAATCACAAGTCTAGGTTGTCACCTGTGCTTCTGACCAACTGGCTGTAAATAGGAAGTTCCCACAACCCACTCCCTAGGTTCAGTAGTTTGCTAGAGCAGCTCACAGAATTCAGAAAACACTTACGTTTGTCAGTTATTGTAGGGGATATTTATAAAAGATACAGCCAGTTGAAGAGATGCATAGGGTGAGTCTGGAAAGGTTCTGACTACAGGAGCTTCTGTCCCCGGGGACTCGGGAGTACCACCTTCCTGGCACCTGGATGCATTCACCAATCCAAAGCTCATCCAATTATGTGTGAGGTTTGATACAGCTCATCTGCAGTGTTCCATCCCCTCCCAGGGGTTGGTGTGTGGAGCTGAAAGTTCCAGCCTTCTAACCCCTTGGTCTTTCAGGTGACCAGTCCCATCTGAGGGAACCTAGGAGCCCCACATTAAGTCGCCTCATTAGCATGAACTCAGATGGGCGCAAAGGGGGCTTCTTATGAAAAACAAAAGACACTCTGTCACTCAGGGAATCCCAAGGAATTGAGGAGTTCTGTGCCAGGAACCAGGGAGAAAGTCCAAATACACTTCTGATACACCAGTGGGCATCACCTGTACTTTTCAGTGAGGGTGGACAAGGACCACTCCAGCTAAGAGACGGTGGTGACCCTCCTGGGTTTCATTGCTGCCTGCCTCTCCCACCTGATCTCTGTCAGACTCTTTCCATAAAAGCACATGTCTGACCGCATCTTTCTCCTGCTCAAAATGAAGTCCTGGCATCACTGCAGTCTTGTCTTTCCAGATTTACTTGAAATAAATAAATAAATTTAAATAAATTTTCTTTGCCGTGTTCTCCTGTCTCATGCCTGTCCAAATCCTTTCCTGTTTCTATGTGAAACCATCCTCAACACGTGTCCCGACCCAGTAATTCCTCTTCAGAAGAAACCTCTCTTTAGCTTAAACATACAAGAGGTACAGGGTCTGGTGTGTGTGTGTGCATGTGTGTGTGTGTGTCAGTCACTCAGTTGTGTCTGACTCTTTGTGACCCCATGGATTGTAGCCCACCAGGCTCCTCTGTCCATGGGATTTCCCAGACAAGAATACTGCACTGGATTGCCGTTTCCTCCTCCAGGGGATCTTCCCCACCCAGGGGTCCAACCCTAGTCTCCTGCATTGCAGGCAGATTCTTTACCATCTGAGCCCCCAGGGAACCCCACAGGGTCTGGTGCAGTGGCCTTCAAACACTTTTGCTTGTGTTTGCCTCAAATAATTTTTTATAAGACCATGTGTCCCTTCACACATTTTAAATTGACATTTTAAAAGTTTCTATTATAACTTCAAGTACCTGCAAAAGCAGTAACAGATGGTACAGTGGGTCTCACACTTGAGCAGGCATCAGAATCACCTGGAGGGCAGGTGAAAACACAGAATACCAGGGCCTGTCCTCAAGAGGTTCTGACTCAGTGGGTCTCGGGAAGGGTCTGGGAATTTGCATTTCTGTAAAGTTTCCAGGTGATCCCAGGGGTGAGGGCTCTGGAACTACACTGGGTGAGGGCTCTGGAACTACACTCTGAGAACTGCTATTCTGATGTACTGTAAATATTGACATTTTAAGTAAAATCGTCACATCACTCCCTTAAATATATTCAGTGGAATCTAAATGCAAATCATCCAACTTTTAAAAAGACAAGAATAAGCTCCTCTTGACAACTGGAAACTTTATATTGCTCTTTTTTCCCTTTGAGCTTTTATTTCCATCCTATTTCCTCCATTGACTTTTATGCTAATGTAATATGTTTTATTCTTAAAAGTATTTTATTGATCACTTTTTCACATATCTGTCATAAATGTATGTTAGAAGACGAAATTGAAATGTACTTAAATTTCCTATAATTATTAGGCTCTGAGTATTTAAGATTTTTATTTTGGATTAAATATTATAGTTTTTTGCTGTTATACTAACAATATTATAGTTAGTAGTAATATATAACTGAACAAAACAACCTATATATTTGTTAAAGATGAAAAATGGAATTTTATTGGAAATGTACCATAATAAGATGGGACTATTTTTTAAATTAGTTCTTGTACTTTTAATTAATATTACTTAATTCCAGAATGATACAGGCTTCTATATAAATTCTATTCCTATTTTTCTTTTTTATAGACACAGCACCAAAGAATATTGTTGATGTTGAAAATGGAGTAAATTACATAACTGCAATTTTACTTAATTCTCTGAATGCCTTCCAAGTTATGGACCAACAATCTCACAGTGATCTAACACCTAGAATTATTTTTTTATGATCTACCAGCTAAAAATGTGATTATGTCTCCTTTGTACAGTTGAAAGCAAAGAATTAGAAACCACCTGCTTTGCAAAAGGGTTTATTACCAAATATTTGAGTTATTCTCTTTTTTCAGTACTGACACCATTATTTCAAACTATCCCTTCCTTTGCTGCACTGGAGGTTTTGTTTTGTTTGCCGAGTTTTGCTTTTTTAATTATCTAGGACAGGGGTTGGCAAACGATGGCCAGCTGATGCTGGCCAAATTCTGCCATCCTGTTTCTGTACAGCCCTCAAGCTAAGCATGGTTTTTACATTTTTAAAAGATTGTAACACACACACAAAGAAGAACATTCAGAGATGGTATGTGGCCCACATTTTCTGAAATATCTGCCATCTGACCCTTTTCAGGTAAAGTTTTCTGAATCCTAATCTAGGACAAAGCAACTTCCTGCTGAAGTCAGGAGGATGACGCCACACCTTAATTTGTGCAGTGAAGACGGGCCATGGTGAAAGGGTCTGTCATGATGCTGGATTCTCAAGATGATTCTTTTTTTTTTTATTGAACTTTTTATTTTGTATTGGGGTATAGCCAACTAACAATGTTGTGACAGTTTCAGATAGAACAGCGAAGGAACTAGGATGATCAATTTTCACAGAGGACGTATGGAACATTCAAATTGGCAAACGATTCCCTGTGTATTGCTGCATAACCAATACCCCAAACTCTGTAGCTTAAACTGAGAACAGTCATTTAATTTGCTCTTGAATCTGTACCTTGAGTGGGACTGGGAGGGGAAAGCTCGCCTGTGCTTCATGGGACTTAGCTAAGGGCTAGGAGATGTGTTTCCTAGATGACCTCTCACATGGATGTCAAGTCGTCCACAGCTGTCACCTGGGAGCTCAGAGGATGGAAGCCAGGGGCTTCCTGTGCAGGCTGGTCCTTGACTGGTATTTGGGTATTTGGATGTGGGGAGAGGGTCTCACCTCCCTAACTGGTGAGAGTGGCTCTCTGCGCTTAAATTGTTTATACAAGCAATGGACTTTATGCTAAATACCAGTTTCCTTCTGAGGTTCTAGAATCTTGGGACATACTAGGCAGGGAGTGCCTACAAGCCCAGCCCACCATAAAAGCCTTGGGCAGTTTGTCTCTTAGCCCTTCTTGACAATGACAATAAATTTTAGCTGCTCAGTCGTGTCCAACTCTTTGTAACCTCATGGACCCTCCAGGCTCCACTGTCCATGGGATTTTCCAGGTAAGAAAATTGAAGTGGGTAGCCATTCCCTTTTCCAGAGGATCATCCCAAGCCAGGGATTGAATCCAGGTTAGCCGCATCACAGGCAGCTCCTTTACTGTCTGAGCCACCAGAGAAGGCCATAAGCCCTTCTTGGTAGACGTCATTTCACACGCATGGTCACACGTGTGGTCACACAAGTTTCAGGAAGAATTCAGCGCATCCTGTGTGACTCCCAAAGGCGAGGACTCCAGAGGCTTGTGCCTGTCTCTCCTGACTTTGCCCCATGCACCTTTTCCCATTGTGATTTTGCATTGTACCCTTGCATATAATAATAAATCTTAGCTGGGGGTACAAGCTCACAGTGAATCATCAAACCTGGGGATGGTCTTGGGCGCCCCCCACAGCTCCTCTTCATGTGAGCTGCTCCATGACATCTGGGCTTCCTCACAGCATGGCGGCTGGGTCCCAAATCAAGTGACCTGAGAGAATGCGCCAGGTGGACCTCACCTCAGAAGTCACGTAGCATCACTTCTGCCCACTCTGTGAGTTGAGATATTCATAAAAGCCCACCCAGGTTCAAATGGAAGATACACAGACTCCTCCTTCTGGTGAGGGTGTGGCAAGGTTCCAGAAAATATGGATGGGAAATATTGTTTAAGCTAACCTTGAAAAATAAAATCAGTCATACCCTTAAATTCACCTGAACCTACATTCCCTTTGAAATGTCTCTGAATACCTTCAGGATGGGTTTCCCAGTTTGAGACTACTGGCACAGTGACTAAAACATTTACTTTTGAGTTAGAGAGACTGAGTTTGAATCCTGGCTCTGTAACGTCCTATCAAGAAAGCAATGCCCATTAGTAATTTCCAAACATGCAAACCTGTTGATGGTTCTGAGGGTTCAGGAGCAATTGCTTGAGGCCCAGAGACCAGCTATGAAGCCTTGAGAAGTTACTAATCTATTCATTCGACAAATATGTATCGAGTCCCTTTTATGAGTCAGCACTGAGTGAATCCTAGATGTGCAATGCTTAGCCAAATTGACCCAGTCCTCATGGACCTTGCAGAAGAGGAAAAAACCAAATCAAATGATCACACAAATGAATAACAACACGTTGTGTGAAGCTCCATAAAAGGAGACTCCAAGGGTGAATTCCACCAGAATATAAGCTCCATGAGGGTTTTGCATACTTTGTTCTCTGATGGATCTCTATCACCTAGAAGGTGGCCTGGCACAGATCAAGTGCTAAGTAAATACTTGTTGAATGAATGAGTGCATGAATGAATGAAATCTATGAGATTACTTCTTGAAGGGCTAGTGTAAATCCTTATAGGAAATGCTATTTTGGCTGGTGTTAAAGATAAACTCCATTTTCTTAGTTCGATTTCTACTGAATGAATTTGTATTAACCCAATTCTCAAGAGACTAATTTATGCACCAGAATATACTTATTATTTTTGTAGTGGGAGACATATCTGATTTAGTATTTCCCTAGAAAGCACCCAAAAAACTCCAAAGGGAACTGTCTTTGGTTTTACTACAATTCTGCTGTGTTGAGCAGTAGTTAGAGACCTCTTGGGGAGCCAAATTAATTATCAGAAAGCTAATATAGAAGGACCTGGAATCAGTAAAATGGAAACCACACAGATTTAAGGGACATTCACTCAAATCACCCATACAACTTACATAAAACCACTTTCCTACCAGGAACACTCCTGTGTACATCACATTCTTCCTTTCTTGGTGGTGCTTAGGAATCATAGCAAATCACATTGTTAGAATTACTCCTTTTCCTAGATTTCAAGCTAGGAACCAGACTGATATGAAATTCCAGGGCCTTATTCTTCTGCTTGGAGTCATCTCCAAGTCAATGAACCTAGTCTCATCAAGGCAGCTGTCTTCTCGAGCTTAAGCCAATGTGACCTTCCTCCTAGTTCCTGCTGCTGCTAAGTCACTTCAGTCGTGTCCGACTCTGTGCGACCCCATAGATGGCAGCCCACCAGGCTCCCCCATCCCTGGGATTCTCCAGGCAAGAACACTGAAGTGGGCTGCCATTTCCTTCTCCAATGCATGAAAGCGAAAAGTGAAAGTGAAGTCGTTCAGTCGTGTCCGACCCTCAGCAACCCCATGGACTGCAGCCCACCAGGCTCCTCCGTCCATGGGATTTTCCAGGCAAGAGTACTGGAGTGGGGTGCCATCTCCTAGTTCTTGGCATCCTTTAAAATCAAGGGTCTATGAAGGTACTTGCTTGTGTAGAGGAGCAAATTCACCACCCGCAAAATGTCTCTTTGGTATGTGGATTATATCAAACTGAAAACAATCAAAGCCTCAAAGACTCGTGAAGAACCTTTGACCTTCCGTCTATCTGCCTAAAGATTGTAGACAGAGGACAGTTCCAGGAAAGGCGTTTCATCGCAGGTAACTCTAGAATGAACTAGGCGTGTAGACAAGAAGAAACCTAGCAAAGTTTGTTTAAATTCCTCTTGTCACACTGTCTCTGAGTGGCCCAGCAAACATTTGTTCACCAAACATTTGCTTTTCTATCTCCATGTCAATTGTTTCCTCCCCCTTAACATTCCAAACCACTTCTCGCAACATCCTCTTTTGTCTTTGAAGATGGTCTTTAACGTGAGGGTTTTGGCCGTTTTGGAGAGTTACTCACTTCTGGGTCTCTCCCTGTGTATGCATGTTAACAAACTTTTGTTTGATTTTCTTCTGTTCATCTGTCTCATGTAAGTGTGCAAAGTCACTTCAGTCATGTCCAATTCTTTGTGACCCTGTGGACTGTAGCCCACCAGGCTTCTCTGTCCATGGGATTTTCCAGGCAAGAATCCTGGAGTGGGTTGCCACACCCTCCTCCAAGGGATCTTCCCGACCCAGGGATCGAACCCGAGTCTCTTACATCTCCTGCATTGGCAGGTGGGTTCTTCACCACTAGAGCCACCTCATCTGTCTCACATCAATTTAATTCTTAGACCAGCCAGAAGAACCTAGCAGAGTAGAGGAAAATTTCTTCCTTCCCAACATATACCTCTTACAGGAAGTCCTCCATGCATCCATCTGCTCTCTCCGGGTAGTGTACCTCTGTCTGTATGGATAAGTGCAGTGTTTCTGTGTGACTCTCCGTGCACCTCCATTCAGGTGTAACAGCAAAGTCTTGTGCTTTACTTCACAAGCCCAGTGAGACCATTCCCCTCACGGTTTCAGCACATCACCCAGAAAGGAAGTATACACGTGTATATCTGGGTATTGAGAGGGTAGACACATATTTGCTATCAGAAGTCCCTAAGGGGCATTTGAAGACTGCTGAGTCTGCTTAAACCAAATGACAGGTGAGTCAAGGGAGAATCTAGAAGACTGGGCCCTGCTCGGACCCCAGAGAAGCTGTCACGCGCTGAACCACGAAGAAGAGAAGGGAATGAGTTAACATGAGCGCTGGCAAGTCTCAGAAGAGGATTTTGCTCACAAAAACTGAAAATAGCACGTGGAAGTAGGACATTTGAGCCTCATGGAAAAGAATTAAAGGATATTCTATAACAAAATGCTGTTAGGAAGGTGGGGGATCTACACAGAACCACGGGGGTCTGCAGTGCTGTGGATTCAAAGGGTCATTTCTAGCTCATGAAACATAATAAAGTTAATTTCCTAAAAATGAAGGTTTCCCCCCATCTGCCTTTATAAAACGAATGTTCCTAGATACACTCTTTCATGTCACCAGGAGGACAACAAATTAGGTTTTTTAAGCAGCAGTGCCTTGGAACTATCATAGCCGCTAGAGCGTTGAGTAATTTTACTATAAGATCTTCAAAATCATCAACAGAGCAGCAAAAGGAAAGCAGGGGCTGTGACCCTGAATGTCTGGCCTCAGGACCACAGAGGTCAATGTATTGGGTTTCCTGAAACACCACTTCTGGCCTTGCCCTCCCTCTCTCCTCTCTCTGAGACTGGGCTTTGCATTTTCAGGAATGCTGAATGCATCTTGAATTGAACCTTTCTTTAAAAAAAAAAAATTCATTCCCATGTTCCCTCCTAGGACATAGTCAGGTTACATCACAGTTGCTGCTTGTCCACATGGTGCTTTTGGACAAATTAGAAAAGGCATCATTTACACTTTATCTTAATCTATTTTTAAAAATTGTCTGGGAAGTTCCCTGGTGGTCCAATGGCTAAGACTCCATGGTTCCAGTGCAGGGGGCCCAGGTTTGATCCCTAGTGAGGGAACTAGATCCCACACACTGGGACTAAGAGTTCATATGCCACAACTAAAGATCCCATGTGCCACAGTAAAATAAACATTTTTAAAATAAATTGATTTTTTTTTTAATACTGATTAAAAAAAAAAAAATAAGACCATTTCTCACCAGCTGCAGGAAAATTGTGTGTGATGTCTAGGATGGGAATGGCATCCTTTTAGAGTTAAAAGCCAGACCTGAAAAACAAACTATTTGGATTCAAACTCTAGCTCTGCCTCTTCCAGAAAATTGCTCAACTTTTCTGGGCACTGGATTTCCCCCATTTGTAAAATGGGGGTAATATACCTCACAAACTCCTCATAGGAATTAAATAAAATGCTGTATGTAAAGCACTTATTATGATGCTCATCAAATAGTGTGGGTTGTACAAAAAGGACAGGAGCACACATTAATAACATACATGATGCAAATTAAAAATAGGATTTATCAGGGGGAAACTTACAAGCCTAGAAGCAACATGTGGTCATGAGATTCTGAGGTCCTGTTATAACCTGGAAACGTATGTGGGACTCAGCATAGGCAATAAGAACATCACAGAAAGATCCCAGGAGAGGAGGGCTGTGTCTTCAGTGCTCTATACACAGTCAGAGAAAGGCACACGGGAACATCTAGGTAATTTCGTAGTCATGGAGCTTCCTGAGTCACCAGCCAGCCTTGCTAGCGTGAGGAGGCTCCCGGGCTCATCCTCCAGGATCAGACTCTTCCTCCCTTAGCTAACTCTGACCAGGCTGGCTTCTTGCCACAAAAGGGGAGGAAATAAGCTGTGAGGGCCATGTGATTTTCTTTCCTGTGAGAGTGTCACACAAGAAAACATGCGAGGAAACAAGCATTTTGCTGCCCATGGCAAGGGGTGAACTCTGCTTTTCCAGTTTCCAAGGCCAGAGATCTTTCCACTTGGCCGTGTTGCGTCTGCTAACAAGTCAGCCTAGAAATCATCCAACCAGTTTAATTGAAACTAATTCCAAATCTCTTAGAGTCATAAATTGAAAAGGACAGGAGAGATAATGTAATTCAATCCAACACTGGTGGACAAAAGTGAAATTCAAAATGGGCATTTATTGGGTTACCAGTACGAAGTGGCAGAGTCAGGCTTGGATTTTCATCTTCCAAATCCCATTTCCTCTTAAATTGCAATAAAGTACAATGTAACCTTGTTTATCACACAAGTCACAGAGATGCCATTAAAAAACGGCTTTATGGCTTTAATCTACAAAGGTTTAGGAAAAGACAGAGGCTCCCCGAGCACACTGGCAGCAGCAGAGCCAAAGATGATTGCTTCATTTTATTCAAACCCTTGGAACTTTGTAAGAAAGAGAAGTTAGATAATTTAGCAAACAATGATCAAGAGAACACTGCTTATTAACATCTATGAGATGTAGTCAAAAATTTATTCAGAGGAAAAGTCATTATCTTAAAACCTTTTAAGCTTAAGAATAAATATGGTACTTCCCTGGTGGTAGAGGGGTTAAGAATCCACCTGCCAGCGCAGGGGACACGGGTTCAATCCCTGGTCCACGAAGCTTCCGCATGCTGTGGAGCAACTAAAGCCTGTGTGTCGCAACTGGGCTTAGAGCCTGTGCTCCGCAGCAAAAGAAGCCACCGCGATGAGAAGCCCGGGCACCGCAAGGAAGAGCAGCCCCACTTGCTGCATCAACCCCCAGCATCAGCACCGTTCAGAGAATATGTTAGAAATGTACTTTCTGGAGCCCCACCCCAGAAGCTACTGAGTCACAGACTCTAGGGATGGTGCCCAACAAACCCGGGTTCCAACAAGCCCTCTGGGTGATTCTGATGCATCGTCAGGCTGGAGAAGCGCTGTAGTAGATCTCATTCATGTCATCCAGTTTAGCATCTATTAGAGCCCGCTTCCTGTTGGTTGCATCACAAATGACTCCACAGGAAAAAAAATTCCATTCCTTCGCAGCCCCTCTATTGCTATAAATAGGGAACACTTGCTCACCAGCAGCTGGAGTTCCGGCCCATCCCTGTTGGAGCTCTCCATCTCCTTCAGACAGCTGCTGCAGAACGCCAGTAGCCAAGAGCACAAGGATACTCAGCCGTGCTGGGGGAAATTCGACTGTCTTTAGGTCTTGCCCAATAAAGTCACAACGCAGTTTTGAGGCCTGGAAAGCAAGAGTTGCCCCACTTTTTCTTTTTTAATGAACAAAGTTAAGGCGGAACTGATAGCTTCCCTCGTGGCTCAGTGAGAAATAATTTGCCTGTCATTTCAGGAGACAGGTTCAATCTCTGAGCTGGGAAGATCCCCTGGAGAAGAGAATGGCTACCCACTCCAGTGTTCTCACCTGGAGAATGCCATGGACAGAGCAGACTGGCGGGCTACAGTCCATCGGGTCACAAAAGAGTCAGACACGGCTTAGCAACTAAACCAACAATGCATACACAGCTACAGACCCTAATCCTAACTACATGTGAAATATAAAGAGACAGCGAGGTCTAATGCTGAGGCAACAAAACTGGAAGAACCAGAAACCCGAATCCTTTCCCTGTCTCGGTTACTAACTCACCACATGACCTTGGGAGCATGACTTGCGCATTTTACTCTTTACTATTCCTGTCTGTGAAATATGAGAGATAATAACCCCTCCATACCCCATCACAGACTGATGGGGAGATTCCTTCCAACATCTAGAAAAGAGGTTTTTAAGAGAAAAGAACCATAGGCAGAGCTGATCCTAAGGTACCACAGTCCCGTCTCACCCACCTCCTCCCAAACTCAAGGAGTGGGGATGATGGGGAAGAACTAGGATTTTAAAGATCCCCTAGCTCATGCACAGGAATAACCTGAGCTTCTAACTCAGCACCAACACTCCCAACCAGGCGGACTGGGCCACTTCAGAACCTTGGCTTGTCCCTCTGTTGAAGAGGGTGGGGAGAAGTAGAGGGTGTTTTGTTTGCTTGCTTGTTTTTGTTTTTTTAATATTTTGTTTTATTTTTTATTATTATTTTATTTTTGACTATGCCGTGTGGCATGTGGGGCCTTCATTCTCCAACCAGGGATCAAGCCTGTGCCCCCGCAGTGGAAGCTCAGAGCCTTCACCATTGGACCACTAGGGAAGTCCCCTGACTTGCTCTTTGTAGATGGAACAGCTGCACCAGGCCACTGAGGAACTTGACTACTTTGAGTTTGTGTGGACAACCTGCCAATCTGTGGCTTTGCAGGGAGGAGAGTGACTTCCTGCCTCATGCCCACAAGATAGGGCTCTGGACCCATTTGCACTTCCAGGATTATATTTGCCCAAGTCTCGGTTGGGGGTGTCAAGCGCCACAATTTAAATGAGTTACAACCCCATGAGTTCCTCGACCTCACCCTCACCTACAGTGTGCACTCGTCTGAGACTTCAGTTGCGCCTTAGAGGGACAGGCGCCATGGTGATGATGGCTGCTGCTTTCCCGGGATACGGGAAATCCGCTGGTTGTCCATCATCAATCCCACGGTGCTTGTGCTCTTTCTGGTGGGTTTCATAGCTGTCATTCTCACGTGTGCTTCGAAATGACCTGCCTCCATACAACTTGACCGAAGAGGCAGCGTCTGGAGGTTCTGGCGATGACTTCGACCAAGGTGACAACGGCTGGGAAATTATCCACACAGATGTCTTCCGCTTCCTCCATACTGAAGTCTGCTATATGCTGATCTTGGTGTGGGTGCCCAGTTCCTGGCCCTTGGCACTGGGGAGGGGATGCAAATTAATCAGGGATTTGCTCAAGGGGTAGAAGTAAGTAGGTGGTTTGTTCAGTAAAATATCTGCAGATCTCTCTCTTCCATCCAGGTAAAAGGCAGACTTCAGGGGTGGGAAGTCTCTAGCAAGGATGTGTGAATCTTATTATGCTGTTCTGACCCACAGACTACTGAGCACGGGCTGCCAGGGTGCTTTTTTCTTTCACTGAAGTACAGTTGATTTACAATGTTTTGTTTTTCAGGTAGATAGACAGATAGATATGTATATATACATGAATATATTCTTTTTTCAGATTCTTTTCCACTATGGTTTACTACAAGATATTGAATATGGTTCCCTGAGCTATTCAGTAGGTCCTTGTTGTCTGTTAATCCCAAAATTATAATTTATCCCTCCCCCACTCTTTCCCCTTTGGTAACCATCAATTTATTTTCTGTGTCTGTGAGTGTATTTCTGTTTTGTAAGTTCATTTGTATCATTCTTTTTAAATTCCACATATAAGTGCTATCAGATGACATTTGTGGAGGGTGCTTTTTCATAATTCTCTCTTACCCCATAGCTACTCTGATCAAATATTTTGAGCCCCAAATAGGGGTACACGCCTCATAAATGAAGGGGGACCTATGGGAAATGAGGTGGGATTTCCTAAACCAGAAGGTAAAGATTATAGTCCCTATCACCACCTGGACAACCTCTCCCCCTGCAGTCTGGAAAATAGAGTCGATGCCTTTTGGCTCTTACAAATTTGTCTGAATCCCTTCAAGGGTTAGAGACTGCCCTTTCCAAAGTCCTAGAGGAGAAGAAAGGTGCCCTAAAGAGTCTCTCTCTTTTTTTTAAATTGAAATACAGCTGATTTACAGTGTTGTGTTAGTTTCAGATGTACAATAAAGTAATTCAGATAGATTTACTATATATAAATTCTCATTCATATTCTTTTCACTATGGTTTCTTATAGTACATTGAATATAATTCCCTATTATACAGCAGGTCCTTGTTGTTTACTCTATATATAGTAGTTTACATCTGCTAATCCCAAACTCCTAATTTATCCCTCCCTCATCTCCTTCCCTCTTTGGTAACCATAAGTTTGTTCTCTGTGTCTCTGAATTGGTTTCTGTTTTGTTGATAAACTCATTTGTGTTATATTTTAGATTCCACGTACAAGTAATATCGTATGGTATTTGTCTTTGTCTGACTTCACTTAGTATAATAATCTCTAGGTCCATCCATGTTGCTTCAGATGGCATTATCTCATTCTTCTTTATGGCCGAGTAGTACTCCATCGTGTGTGTGTAAAACATCTTTATCCGTTCATCTGTTGATGAATACTGGGGTTACTTCCGTGTCTTGGCTATTGTAAGTGGTGCTGCTATGAACTTGAGGGTGCACATATCTTTCAGATGAGAGTTTTCTCTGGATAGATACCCAAGAGTAGGCTTGTTGGATCATATGTCAATTTTAGTTTTAGTTTTTTAAGGAAACTCCACACCGTTTTTCATAGCGGCTGCACCAATTTACATTCCCACTAACAGTGTAGGAGGGGTTCCCTCAAGGGTCTTTTTAAATGTATCCCTTAAGGAATATAATCAAGACTTTTTAAGCTGTTCTGATCTCTCCTTACATTCTAATCAATGCATGAGGGAGGCCTTGGGTTTTGTCCATCCTAGAGATGAAAAAGTTGGGGCATGGGGACAAGCATCCTGCCCAGGTGGACCAGTCACAATCAAGGGAGGAATTCAAAGCTTAAAATGAAGCCCACCCAGGATGGGAAGCCTGCGTGGAATCCTAAGATTCAGAAGCCTGTCCCATCTTTGTCATCTCCCCTCTCTAAGCTCCCTCTTGTTGTCTTACTTTCTTTGTAGATGTTGTCTCCTCAGCCTCAAGCCTGCCCAACACCCCAGTGTTTACCCTCTCTTGCCTGAGTCCACGTCCTCTCCAGAACCAACTACATTTTTTCACACAAGGTCTTTCCTGTGGTCTCCACTCCCAGAGAAAACTTGCTTCTTCTTCATGGACTCATTTTTGCAAAGTAAAAGATTGCTAGTTCAGATCCAGCAACAGTAGACCAGAAAGTGGACAGACGGCCAGAGACAGTGCCTCCTTCCTCTGATTGCAAGGTGGGGCCACATTCAAATCATGCCCCACGTACTTTGCTAAAGTGGCATGTTTTCCCTTGGAAAGATATATGCAGAAGGCCTCAAGCAAGGAACAGAAAAATGTCCCTGCAAGTCCCCCAAGTGTAACTCTTCAATGATCATAGCATCGACATTTGAACACTCTCTACCAGGTATCAGACATCCCAAATCTCACCCCGACCCTATGAGGTGTTACTACCTCAGTGTTACAGATGTGAAAACTAAGGCTCAGAGACATTAGTAAATGGCTCAGTGGCGAGAGAGCTTGAATCTGAACCCAGGTCTGCTTGACTTAAAAGCTTGGCTTCCTGATTTCTATGTTCTTCCACATTCAGCTTGACTCTGAGACGGCTGACTCATACCAAGCTGCACTGAGAGCCAGACAGTGTCCTAACATGCAGAGCTGGGTCATGCTTCTCTTGTCCTCCTTGTTTGCATCCCAAACTCTCACCCCTAGGGGAAGCAGATTTCCTGCAGTTTTTCTCTCCACCCTGCCCCCACTCCCTTTAAGCTCTCTACCGTTCATGGGTGGTTTCTGATGAAAAGGTATTGACAACTCTTTATAACTATCCTTTAAGTTCTCCTTTAAAAAAAACACACACATTCATATCTTAAAATGAGAAAATATGGCTCAGTGGTGTAAAAAATTATGTTGGAACAAATAACATAAAAGACAGGACCTTCAGAAGGAGGCCTACCAGCCTGTACAACCTGTTGCAAAGCTATTTTACATATCAAAAAAAAATCACAAATGCTCCAAGACCTGCTGTGCCCTGGAAATGCTCTCTGGAACAAGCAGCAGTGAGAGAATCTTTGTGTTCACCTTGCAAACATCACCAGAATTAAAGCCCTGGCTCTGGAACTTCCCTGGCAGTCCAGTGGCTGAGACTCTGGGCTTCCAGAGCAGGGGTTGTGGGTTCAATACTTGGTTGGGGAACTAAGATCTCACATGCACAGCCGGGGAAGAAAAAAAAAAAAAAAAAAAAAGGTCCTGGCATCATAGGAGAAGAAAGTTGGAGCATGGAACCAGCCCTTAACTAGGAGTCGGTCAACTATTTAACGCCAACCAAGCATGAGGAGTCATGCAGCCTCTTTGGGCCTCATTTGGAGGGCTTTTTTAAGGTTCCTCTCTCCCCTACCATTCTGATTGAATATCTCTCAGATGAGGCCTCAGAACTGCCATATTTTAAAATTTCCCTGAGTGACCCTTCAGTTCAGTTCAGTTCAATTCAGTCGCTCAGTCGTGTCTGACTCTTTGCGACCTCATGAACCGCAGCACGCCAGGCCTCCCTGTCCATCACCATCTCCTGGAGTTCACTCAGACTCATGTCCATCGAGTCAGTGATGCCATCCAGCCATCTCATCCCCTGTCGTCCCCTTCTCCTCCTGCCCCCAATCCCTCCCAGCATCAGAGTCTTTTCCAATGAGTCAGCTCTTTGCATCAGGTGGCCAAAATATTGGAGTTTCAGCTTCAACATCAGTCCTTCCAATGAACACCCAGGACTGATTTCCTTTAGATGGACTGGTTGGATCTCCTTGCAGTCCAAGGGACTCTCAAGAGTCTTCTCCAACACCACCGTTCAAAAGCATCAATTCTTCTGCACTCAGCTTTCTTTAGAGTCCAACTCTCACCCAGCCAGATTTGGGAACAACTAAACAAGATGATCTCTGAGAGATCTTCCAACTCTAAGAACTTATGATAGTTTCCCTTACTCCACCAAGGGCAACTTGATAACACACCCACAGTCCCGGCACTGCCAAGTACGTTCCAAATGTCACATGAAACAGGGACACCGGTCTCTGTTGCAGACCAGAGTCTGCGAGGATGGATTTGGATGACCATTTGAAATCAAGACCTAGGGAGGGGCTTGGCGACCACCCAAGGGAGAATGGGTTTGGGTTCTTGCCTGTCTGGATGGAAGGCAGTGAATAGGGTACTGGTGACGTGTACTGAACAGAATTCTGCTAGAAAGAATACCTCCCTCTTTAAACAAAGCAAATCCCTTACTTTCAAATTGATTGACCAACAGAACCAACTTAAGAGTTTATGTCTTTATATCTAAACCTCCCTGATGAGCAAAATCTCAGTGATAATAAAATCTTGTGAGGAAAGATTTTAGACATGTGAGACATTACTTCTTACTCTGGAGAATTTTTTTTTTTTTTAACTTACATTACTGTTATGAGTTGAATTATGTCTCCACCTCTCCGACCTCCACCAAAGAAAAAGATATGCTGAAGTCTGAATTCCAGGACCTCAGAATGTAACATCATTTAGAAACAAGATCTTTGCAGAAGTCAAACTGAAATGAGGTCATGAATGTGGGCCCTAATCCAGTATGACAGGGTCCTTACAAAAGGGAGAAATTTACACATAGAGATAGACATGCGTTCTGGGAAGGCCATGTAAAGCACAAATGGAGAAAATGCCTCATGCCTGGAGTGATATACCTAGAAGCCAAAGCACTAGAAGCCAGGAAGAGACAAAGGATTCTCCTACTCGTTTCAGAGGGAGCAGGCCCCTGCTAACAACCTGATTTCAAACTTCTAAGTCTCGAGAATTGTGAGACAATATATTTCTGTTATTTTAAGCCACTCAGTGTATGGTACTTTGTTACAGCAACCCTTGAAGATTAATACAATTACCAGCCTATATTTTAAAATAATAATAATAGAACAATAATGGCCACCATCTATTGCTGGGTTTTACATTCATGATCTCATTTAATCCTCTCAATAACCAATGAAGTAGATTCATCCCTGCCTGTGTGCTAAGTCACTTCAGTCATGTCTGACTCTTTGTGACCCCATGGGCTGTAGCCCACTAGGCTCTTCTGTCCATGGGATTCTCCAGGCAAGAATACTGGAGTGGGTTGCCATGCCCTCCTCCAGGGGATCTTCCCAACCCAGGGATCGAACACAAGTCTCTAATGTCTAACCTGCATTGGCAGGCAGGTTCTTTACCACTAGCACCACCTGGGAAGCCCAGATTCATTCCTACTTTTATTTTATTCTCATCTCCATTTTAAAAAAATAAAGGACAGGTATGACCAAGTAAGAGTAAGAATTTTGCTGAAGATCAGATGGCTCTATAAAAGAAAGGGACTTGAACTTGATCTCAGACTATCTGACCCCAAAGCCTTCCACATTATACTGCTGCTGAGCCTTCAGTAGCCTCTGTGGAAGGACTAAACCTAGAAAAGAAAGCCTAAGCAGTTCCTCAACTACCGATGCTAATATTTAGGATCTAGTGTCATTGTTTTGTTTAAAGTAAAATGCCAGGCCAGATACCTACAATTAGGTAAATACCAAAGCACATTAAGTAAAAGTCCTGAGTGTTCATTGGAAGGACTGATGTTGAAGGTGAAACTCCAATACTTTGGCCACCTCATGCGAAGAGCTGACTCATTTGAAAAGACCCTGATGATGGGAAAGATTGAAGGCAGGAGAAGGGGACAACAGAGGATGAGATGGTTGGATAGAATCACCGACTCAATGGACATGAGTTTGGGTAAACTCCAGGAGTTGGTGATGGACAGGGAGTCCTGGTGTGCTGTGGTCTATGGGGTCACAAAGAGTCAGACACGACTGAGTGACTGAATTGAACTGAACTGAAAATGGCTTTAAATTACATCATCCGAGATTTAAATCAAGTAAACAGGGATAAAGATCCTGCTTCTAGTAGTATAAATTAATCAATGATTAAATCTACATATTTATAAGAAAAGGGACAAAAAACAGTGATGTAAGAAGTGACTGTTTTTATTTTGTAGTTGATGAAACAGCTACTTCAGAGAGCGAAGCTTTGATCTCTGAGAGGCTCTGTCTACAAACTTTCAGAATTAGAGTTGATTGAAGTTGTTTCAGCTTAATAGGTCTTCCCCAAATGGAACACTTTATTATGCAAAATAATACACAACATTTCAGAAGAACTGCCATCAAAGGAGCCCCCCCTGCTTTCTGGGGCTTAATTTTCAGGCAATAAAAGCTTTGGCCTTAAAGTGGCAGCACAAAGATCACATACAGGAAAAAACATGCTTGAAATTAACTCGTGGTAATTTCAATGATGAAATGGTGATCTTCGGTGATGAAACCAACACTGAACTTACTCTTTTTTAAGCTGTATTGTCATGTAACTCAGGCAGAAATTTTCTGAGAAAGCTCATGGACCACCAGAACAACAGCTTTACGGGAACTTGGTCTTATGGGAGAACTCTCACATGTTGACTTTAGTCTCTAGAGTTCAGTGTGTGGAAGACAGACTAGGTGTCAGCCTCGCCAGCCCTCTGTTGGCACCCAGGCCTGCAGGAATGTTCCCTCAGACAGGCTCGGACCTGTCCGCTCCTAGGAGACGTGGCTTTTGTCAACCTCCTGGGTCCATCAGACGCAGGACTTTGGCATCCGAGTCCTCTACAACCTTCACTTACAGCTCCATTCTCCTTTGTTGGACGCGGCTTCTCTGCAGGCTCTAGTACTCAAGAGAAACGTCTAAACTGTATTTCTTATTCATTTTCCTTGCTTTGTTTCCTAGATTTTAAACGTATTTTTTTTTCCCCTACTGAGCATGGTAGGTTAAATAGGCTTTTGTGGGCTAGTCTGGGAACATTGTTTTCAGTGAAAAATGCATTCTGTGTTGGAAACAAACAACATACACAGAGAAATGTTGGGAACACGACCTCTTTTGTAGAGTGGGGACTGCCTGTCCAGTCTCATGCATCAGAGCAAAAGCCTCTAAGGGGTTCTCCTTTCAAACCTGGACAGCTCTTTTTTTTTTAAGTCTCACTCTAGGTTGGAAAGCATGAATCTAGCCACATGTGGGAGACCCTAAGAAATAAACGGTTTTGATGTTTGTATCATCTGTTTTCTAACTGGGAGAAGGGTTAGAAATAAAATGGGGACTTCCCTGGTGATCCAGTGGTTGAGACTCCGTGCTTTCAATGCAGGGGGCGCAGGCTCAGTCTCCATGCCAAGTGACTCAGCCAAAACAAATACGAAAAAAAAAAGTGATATGTCTGCCACTGCCTTCTTCCTCTTTAGGAAAACACCAGCCATCTGAAGAGAAGGTGGTGGGAAGTGATTGAACTGCTCAAAGATAATTTTCACTTAACAAGGATAATTTACTTAGTTAATTAAATCATCCAGCAACTATATATTGAGTGTTTACAACCAGCTGGACACTGTGGTAGGTGTTCTAGAGGAAATTCTGACATAAAGAAGAACGTCTATGGGTAGACCTACACTAGGGGTAATAGTGTGACAGAGTAATGGGGTTGCAAAGAGTCGGGCACGACTGAGCAACTGAACTGAACTGAACTGAGTAATACAAATAAGCAAGAACGTGTTGTTGCAAATGCTAAGAGGAAAAGGAAACAGAGGAAGAATTAAACAGGAGAGGTGTGCCCAGGCAGCTCCTTTTGGTTGAGTGGCCAGGAAGGCTTCCCTGAAGAGGGACTAATTATACTAACACCAAAACCCAGCTACGAATGAGAATTGACCTATATATTCTACCTAGTAAAATAGCTAGTGGGAACCTTCTGTATATCACAGGGAACTCAGCTTGGTGTTCTGCGATGACCTAGAGGGGTGCAATGGGAAGCGGGGTTGGGAGAGAGATCCAAGAGAGAGGGGATATATGTATACATGTAGCTGATTCACTTCGTGGTACAGCAGAAACAATATTGTAAAGCAATTTTACTCCGATTTAAAAAAAAAAAACAAACAAACAAAATGAAAACCAGCTGTGAGAGGCTATAGGGAAGAGAATTCCAAGTAAAGGGAACAGTGAGTGCAAAGGCCCTGAGGCAGGAGGGAACTTGATTTTTATCCCAGGAACAAGAGAGTCAGGGAAGGAAGAAGGATGTGGGAGTTGCTTGCAGATCTGATCAGGAACCACATCCTGCAGGGCCTTGCAACCAGGGTAAGCTGTTTAGATCTGATCTCAAGTACACAGGCAACAGTGGGAGGCTGTAAGCAGGGCGATGGTGTATGTGAACTCACTTGAAGGGTCACCCTCCTACTCCATGAGAAGACAAGAGTAGAAGAAGCTGAAGCTTTGACTCATACAATGACAGTCGGGACAGTCGTGGCCAACAGGTACAGTGTACTCACCATGTGCCTGGACTCTTTAAAAGTGCTTTACCTGCATTACTTTGATGAATCCACTCTGTGGAACGGAAATTATTAGAAATTATTAGAATTTCCATATGACACATAAAGCCTAAAAAAGTAAAGAAACTTGCCTCCAGCTAGTAGTTTTTTTTTTTAATAACCTCCTTTTATAATTATATGTTAATAATAGTCACTATAAGGAAACTATTTTAAGTCAGCAAAAAGAAAAAAACTAAAACACTTGAGACACATAGCCCTGAGATAACTGCTGTTAACATTTTAGCTTATGTTTTTCCAGTCGCTGTGCTATGCAAATACATTGTCTGGTGGTGGTGGTAGTGGTTTAGTTGAAATACGTCCAGCTCTTTGCTGCTGCTAAGTCGCTTCAGTCGTGTCCGACTCTGTGCGACCCCATATACAGTAGCCCACCAGGCTCCCCCGTCCCTGGGATTCTCCAGGCAAGAACACTGGAGTGGGTTGCCATTTCCTTCTCCAATGCATGAAAGTGAAAAGTGAAAGTGAAGTCGCTCAGTCGTGTCTGACCCTCAGCGACCCCATGGACTGCAGCCTACGAGGCTCCTCCGTCCATGGGATTTTCCAGGCAAGAGTACTGGAGTGGGGTGCCATTGCCTTCTCCGCCAGCTCTTTGCAGTCCATGGATTGTAGCCTACCAGGCTCCTCTGTCCATGGGATTTTCCCAGGCAAGAGTACTGGAGTGGGTTGCCATGCCTTCCTCCAGCAGATCTCCCCACCCAGGGATCACACTCATGTCTCCTGCTTGGCAAGCAGATTCTTTACCACTGAGCCACCAGGGCAGCCCCAAATACATTGTCTACTGCTCTCAAAAGCATAGGACTGCTTACTTCTATACAGGACATAATTCCTAGATTACAGAGCTTTTTAAAAACATTTTTATTACTACTTTTAAGATTACTGTCACAAATCCATTTTGAATGACAGTATGAAAAAATGTGAAATTATAATAAACAGAATCAAGTATACTATTGGATAGTCAACCATTATGAAATATTAATTAAGAATAGTGTTAATTGGGGGAAGGATAAATTAAGAGTTCGGGATTAACATGTACACGCTACTATATATAAAATAGATAAACAACAAAGACGTATGTATAGCACAGGGAACTATATTCAATATCTTATAATAACCTGTAACAGAAAAGAATTTGAAAAAGTATATATGTAAATGTATGTATGTATATGTGTAACTGAGTCACTTTGCTCTACAGCTGAAACTAAAATAACATTGTAAATCAACTATGACCTGCTCAGTAGCTCAATCGCATATGACTCTTGGCAGCCCCATGGACTGCAGCTCACCAGGCTCAGTCCACAGGATTCTCTGGGCAAGAATACAAGAAGATCCGCCTCCAGGGGATCTTCCTTGGTTTGGGAAGATCCCAAGTCTCGAACCTAAGTCTCCTGCGTCTCCTGCATTACAGGTGGATTCTTTACTGCTGAGCCACTGGGGAAGCCAACTGTGCTTCTATATTTTTAGAAAGTGTCTGAAAGAGTATACGTGTTTAGTCACTCAGTCGTGTCTGACTCTTTGCAACCTCCTGGACTGTAGCCCTCCAGGCTCCTCTGTCCATGAGATTCTCCAGGCAAGAATACTGGAGTAAGTTGCCATTTCCTCCTTCAGAGGATCTTCCCAACTCAGGGATGGAACCCACACTGCAGGCAGATTCTTTACTGTTTGAGCCGCCATATACCACACTGTTTTTTTATAAGTTACTTATTGTTTGTTATTGGTTGTTAGAATTTCAAGTGAGTTTTTTATTGGTTGTTAGGATTTCAAGTGAGTTTCACTTTCTTCTTTTTGATATTTTACTTTTCTAATATCTCTACAATGAGTGTTTTGCTTCTAAAAGTAACAAAGTAAATGGTGATCTAAAATTATAGATTAAGATTGGTTTATCTTTGGGAATTCCCTGGCTGTCCAGTGGTTAGGACTTGGCACTCTCATTGCTGGAGCCCCAGGTTTGATTCCTGGTCGGGGAACTAAGATCCCACACGACACAGCCAAAAAAAGACAGACTAGATCGTTTTTAACTTGATGACGTTCTCCAAAAAACATTTTTCAGTCTTCTGCCACATCCCTGACTCAAAAGTCATCTGTCCGACATAAGTTGCTCCCAAGATGGCCATTCCCAGCAACAGGCTCTTGGTGGGCTTGTTAGAATCAGTCCCTCAATGGTAGAGAGTGCCTCTGGACAACAAGCACACATCTCAAGGCCTACGTGCCCAAATGTACGAGACACCACGCAGCCTAGCACAGCAGCAGCAGCAGACATCATTTCTGCCCTCCATCTCAGCCACCATCACCAGAAAGACAAACTGAGTAATGTGGGCCCAAGTAGCAGGCCATCTCAAATAGATGAAGGTCACCTAGGCCACCTCCATAAAAGCATACCTCCAAAGGTGGTAGAAAGGTACAAACCCTCAGTTATAAGGTAAGTAAGGACTAAAGATGCCATGGACATGATGACTATGGTTAACACTGCTGTATGACATACAGGAATATTGTTAAGAGAGTAAAACCTAAGGGTCATCGTCACAAGAAAAACTTTTTTTGCTTTTTTTTATTGATCTATATGAGATGACAGATGCTAACTAGCCACACTGTGGTAATCATTTCATAATGTATCTAAGTCAAACCACTATGCTGTACACCTTAAACTTATGCAGTGATGTATGTCAGTTATGTCTCAATAAAATTCGGAAGGGTGAGCATACCTTCAGAGATAAAGTCAAAGCTTTCCTCTGCTATCCAAGGTCAACCATGTATATGCTCCTGTGGTTTTATTCCCGTAAATCCATCTTGCAAGACACAATGAAAACTGATGTACTTTTCCTTTACTCAATCAGCTTCTACAATTGTTTCTCCACCACTATCCTGTCACTTCCCTTTCCTCCGTTTGTGGCTCTTCATGGTTTGGATATCTTGGACTCCAGCCCCCAAACCGCTACAGATATGACTGTACACAAGTTATTTAGAGTTTCAGGTTTCCTCATCTCCATATGGAGATAATATTCAATAAGGTCATTTCAGGATTAAATGAAGTCACATGGGTCAAGGTCCTGGGACATAGCAGACTGTCTCTAAGGACTGTTCTTTCTCACTCGTCTCCTGCCCTCCTATGCCTATCCTCTGAAGGGTCTCACCACTCTGCATGAGATGTGTGGCATGATTGAAGGTCCAATGGACCTTGATTTGAGCTCCATTAAGCCATGTTTTTGTTGTGGGATCCTGGGCAAGTCTTTATCATCATGGTCTTGAGGATTATTTTGAGATACTGGGCTTCCCTGATGGCTCAGTAAAGAATGGTAAAGAATCTGCCTACTATGCAGGAGACCTGGGTTTGATCCTTGGGTTGGAAAGATTCCCTGGAGAATGGAATTGGCCTGGAGAATTCCATGGACTGTATAGTCCATGGGGTCACAAAGAGTCAGACATGACTGAGCGAGTTTCGTTTTCTTTCTTTGAGATACTAATGAGATCATAGATAACAAATTGCTTTCTATTCAACATAAAATTCTCCATATGCTAGAAGAGTATGGTAATAAAAGGGCTTCCCAGGTGACTCAATGGTAAAGAATCCGCCTGCCAAGCAGAAGACGCAGAAGATGTGGGTTCAGTCCCTGGGTTGGGAAGATCCCATGGAGGAGGAAATGGCAACCCACTCCAGTAGTCTTGCCTGGGAAACCCCATGGACTGAGGAGCCTGGTGGGCCACAATCCACAGGGTAGCAACGAGTCAGTCACAACTTATTGATTAAGCAATGACAACAACATGGTAACAAGAGAAATAGGCCCTTAGAAAAATGAATCTATAAATGAGATACATCCATTTTATAACCCGAAATTTTTCAGTAAGTATTTTCAGAAGGATTCTTTTGAAATAGGAAAGTTAATTAGAAAATACCCAAATTATATAGGATTGGTGGGAGGGAAAATAAAATTGACCTCCTCATCTCTCTTATATACAACTTACAAAGAAACTAGCCTGCTTTATATCACAATGTTTTGTCACTCCTGAATGGGTAGAGAAGCCCAGGAGAAGCCAGTCCAGAGATGGGGAGCATAGGCAATGTGGAGGACATGCCCTGGCTTCCTGCTGCTGCTGCTGAGTCACTTCAGTCGTGTCCAACTCTGTGTGACCCCATAGACGGCAGCCCACCAGGCTCCCCCATCCCTGGGATTCTCCAGGCAAGAACACTGGAATGGGTTGCCATTTCCTTCTCCAATGCATGAAAGTGAAAAGTGAAAGTGAAGTCGCTCAGTCGTGTCTGACCCTCAGCGACCCCATGGACTGCAGCCTACGAGGCTCCTCCATCCATGGGATTTTCCAGGCAAGAGTACTGGAGTGGGGTGCCATTGCCTTCTCCGTCCCTGGCTTCCTAGCTGAGCAATAATAACTAGACAGCCCACCTCCATAGTGAACTGATGCCCAGCCCAGGCGTGAGGCACCACCCAGATGCCAGGTTGGAAAAAGATGCTCAGGGCTTATGGAAGACCGGCCCCCACAACACAGCTGCTCAGCTAGCATTGCTCTCCAAAGGGACACTACAGGGCCTGCCACTGGGCTTCTCCTCTGTGTTCCTCTATCTTGAGCACAAGAGTATTTGAGCTGGGCTCTTTAAGTTGGACCAAAAGATATTTCAAAATTTGGCCACAGCATCTCTTCCTGGGACTTGATTTATGGGCTCAGCAAGGAGGATCAACAGGACCTTAAGTGACCTGAAGGGACACTCTACATTCAAAAGGACTGCAAGGCAGGTAGCAGTAGAGTCCATCTCAACAACGGATGGCTTAGCATCTAGCTCCTCTGGGTGGACATTTATGGGTCAAGGATGTCATTTCAATGCCAGATTTCAGAAACACTTTGTCAATCTGCCCTTGTTTGTAACTTGAGTTAGTGAGGCCACGTGAATATTTTCATTTCTGAATACTGAGCTCAAGAATCAGAGTCCTGTTTGCTCTCCATCTATGCTAGAGTAGATAGAACCTGCACCCTCAAGGTGGAATTCTGCAGCCTAAGTCATCATGGAAAAAGGCTAGTCTCTTCCACACAGAAGAGGAAAAATAGCCTTCAGTTGGGTGCCCAGGATCATATCAGATCAGATCAGTCGCTCAGTCGTGTCCGACTCTTTGCAACCCCATGAATCACAGCACGCCAGGCCTCCCTGTCCATCACCAACTCCCGGAGTTCACTCAGACTCACGTCCATTGAGTCGGTGATGCCATCTAGCCATCTCATCCTCTGTCATCCCCTTCTCCTCCTGCCCCCAGTCCCTCCCAGCATCAGAGTCTTTTCCAATGACTCAACTCTTCGCATCAGGTGGCCAAAGTACTGGAGTTTCAGCTTTAGCATCATTCCTTCTAAAGAAATCCCAGGGCTGATCTCCTTCAGAATGGACTGGTTGGATCTCCTTGCAGTCCAAGGGACTCTTAAGAGTCTTCTCCAACACCACAGTTCAAAAGCATCAATTCTTCAGTGCTCAGCCTTCTTCACAGTCCAACTCTCACATCCATACATGACCACAGGAAAAAACATAGCCTTGACTAGACGAACCTTTGTTGGCAAAGTAATGTCTCTGCTTTTGAATATGCTATCTAGGTTGGTCATAACTTTCCTTCCAAGGAGTAAGCATCTTTTAATTTCATGGCTGCAATCACCATCTGCAGTGATTTTGGAGCCCAGAAAAATAAAGTCTGGCACTGTTTCCACTGTTTCCCCATCTATTTCCCAAGAAGTGATGGGACTGGATGGCCATGATCTTCGTTTTCTGAATGTTGAGCTTTAAGCCAACTTTTTCACTCTCCACTTTCACTTTCATCAAGAGGCTTTTTAGTTCCTCTTCACTTTCTGCCATAAGGGCGGTGTCATCTGCATATCTGAGGTGATTGATATTTCTCCCTGCAATCTTGATTCCAGCTTGTGTTTCTTCCAGTCCAGCGTTTCTCATGATGTACTCTGCATAGAAGTTAAATAAGCAGGCTGACAATATACAGCCTTGACGTACTCCTTTTCCTATTTGGAACCAGTCTGTTGTTCCAAGATGGACAACTCTATCACATCCCAGGACCTCTGGACCTTAATAAGCCTGATACCTTTATTGAAAGTTATCCAAAGGAAGGTTAGGTCACTGTCAGTACCCCATGAAGCAAAAATGAGCTGCTTCTCCAAGAACTTGTAAACCAGGTCACCCTCAGAAAGTCAGACTAGCAAAATCTACATATATGGTGGATTTGACTAGAATTCAGCCAGAGTAATCCAAGACGCTGACTGAATTTGTGACTGAAGAATTTGTGGCCCAAATTCCCATCGAAGTGACTTGACCATAATATCAGGAAGGTAGACACGGAATGGTCATCTGAGTTAAATCCACCCATTCCACTCCATTTCAGTTTGCTGATTCCTAGACAAAAGAGTCCGAAATGCAGTACTTGGATGCAATCTCAAAAACGACAGAATGATCTCTTCATTTCCAAGGCAAACCATTCAATATCACAGTAATCCAAGCCTATGCCCCAACCAGTAATGCCTAAGAAGCTGAAGTTGAATGGTTCTCTGAAGACCTACAAGACCTTTTAGAACTAACACCCAAAAAAGATGTCCTTTTCATTATAGGGGACTGGAATGCAAAAGTAGGAAGTCAAGAAACACCTGGGGTAACAGGCAAATTTGGCTTTGGAATACGGAATGAAGCAGGGCAAAAGCTAATAGAGTTTTCCCAAGAGAACACACTGGTCATAGCAAACACCCTCTTCCAACAACACAAAAGAAGACTCTACACATGGACATCACCAGATGGTCAACACTGAAATCAGACTGATTATATTCTTTGCAGCCAAAGATGGAGAAGCTCTATACAGTCAGCGAAAACAAGACTGGGAGCTGACTGTGGCTCAGATCCTGAACTCGCTATTGCCAAATTCAAACTTAAACTGAAGAAAGTAGGGAAAACCACTAGACCATTCAGGTATGACCTAAATCAAATCCCCTATGATTATACAGTGGAAGTAGATATAAATTTAAGGGACTAGATCTGATAGATAGAGTGCCTGATGAACTATGGATGGAGGTTCGTGGCATTGTACAGGAGACAGGGATCAAGACCATCCCCATGGAAAAGAAATGCAAAAAAGCAAAATGGCTGTCTGGGGAGGCCTTACAAATAGCTGTCAAAAGAAGAGAAGTGAAAACCAAAGGAGAAAAGGAAAGATATAAGCATCTGAATGCAGAGTTCCAAAGAATAGCAAGGAGAGAGAAGAAAGCCTTCCTCAGTGATCAATACAAAGAAATAGAGGGAAACAACAGAATGGGAAAGACTAGAGATCTCTCCAAGAAAATCAGAGATACCAAGGGAACATTTCATGCAAAGATGGGCTCGATAAAGGACACAAATGGTATGGACCTAATAGAAGCAGAAGATATTAAGAAGAGATGGCAGGAATACACAGAAGAACTGTACAAAAAAAAGCTTCACGACCGAGATAATCACAATGGTGTGATCACTCACCTAGAGCCAGACATCCTGGAATGTGAAGTCAAGTGGGCCTTAGAAAGCATCACTACGAACAAAGCCAGTGGAGGCGATGGAATTCCAGTGGAGCTCTTTCAAATCCTGAAACATGATACTGTGAAAGTGCTGCACTCAATACTCCAGCATATTTGGAAAACTCAGCAGAGGCCACAGGACTGGAGAATGTCAGTTTTCATTCCAATCCCAAAGAAAGACAATGCCAAAGAATGCTCAAACTACCGCACAATTGCACTCATCTCACACGCTAGTAAAGGAATGCTCAAAATTCTCCAAGCCAGGCTTCAGCAATATGTGAACCGTGAACTTCCAGATGTTCAAGCTGGTTTTAAAAAAGGCAGAGGAACCAGAGATCAAATTGCCAACATCCGCTGGATCATCGAAAAAGCAAGAGAGTTACAGAAAAACATCTATTTCTGCTTTAGTGACTATGCCAAAGCCTTTGACTGTGTGGATCACAATCAACTGTGGAAAATTCTGAAAGAGATGGGAATACCAGATCACCTGACCTGCCTCTTGAGAAACCTATATGCAGGTCAGGAAGCAACAGTTAGAACTGGACATGGAACAACAGACTGGTTCCAAATAGCAAAAGGAGTACGTCAAGGCTTTATATTGTCAGCCTGCTTATTTAACTTCTATGCAGAGTACATCATGAGAAACGCTGGGCTGGAAGAAGCACAACCTGGAATCAAGATTGCCGGGAGAAATATCCATCACCTCAGATATGCAGATGACACCCTTATGGCAGAAAGTGAAGAGGAACTAAAAAGCCTCTTGATGAAAGTGAAAGAGGAGAGTGAAAAAGTTGGCTTAAAGCTCAACATTCAGAAAACGAAGATCATGGCATCAGGTCCCATCACTTCATGGGAAATAGATGGGGGTCAAACAGTGGAAACAGTGCCAGACTTTATTTTTCTGGGCTCCAAAATCACTGCAGATGGTGATTGCAGCCATGAAATTAAAAGATGCTTACTCCTTGGAAGAAAAGTTATGACCAACCTAGATAGCACATTCAAAAGCACATACATTACTTTGCTAACAAACGTCTGTCTAGTCAAGGCTATGGTTTTTCCAGTGGTCACGTATGGATGTGAGAGTTGGACTGTGAAGAAAGCTGAGCGTCAAAGAATTGATGCTTTTGAACTGTGGTGTTGGAGAAGACTCTTGAGAGTCCCTTGGACTGCAAGGAGATCCAACCAGTCCTTCCTAAAGAAGATCAGTCCTGGGTGTTCATTGGAAAGACTGATGCTAAAGCTGAAACTCCAGTACTTTGGCCACCTGATGCGAAGAGTTGAGTCATTGGAAAAGACTCTGATGCTGGGAGGGACTGGGGGCAGGAGGAGAAGGGGATGACAGAGGATGAGATGGCTGGATGGCATCACAGACTCGATGGATGTGAGTCTGAGTGAACTCCGGGAGTTGGTGATGGACAGGGAGGCCTGGCGTGCTGCGATTTATGGGATTGCAAAGAGTCGGATACGACTGAGCGACTGAACTGAACTGAGACACGGAATGTGATTATGACTTTAAAAGTGTGACTCCGCCTAGTTGGCCATATAGGATGTTGTGTGGGAGAAACTGGTTTGAAGAGACATGTAGATATGGAAAGGAAGACTAAACTCTCAGAAGCTGGCAGGCCCATCTAAGCAAGTATGGGTGGAGTGGGTGTGCTGCCTCAGGCTTTCAGGGACTTGTGTCAGGGGTATTTCTCTATGGACCATACAACTAATTTCATTTATTCTAAATCCAGTTTAAGCAAACATCTGGATAGAATTTGTCTCCTCAAGTACCTTTATTTGTAGACTATGCTTGCCATGGCAGCATGAGTATTCTGGTCTGTTGACCATAATTCAGGTATGTACATCAGTCTCTGGGGGTCTGTTTAATGTGAGCTTATTTGAGGAATTTCAGAATCTGGGCCTTGATAAATGTTGTTACATTTGTGGTAAATAAGACAACTGGAAATGCCGTTCCATTCACTCTGTGGACAGTAATGTCAAAAGATACACAAGGTACCCACCCCCTGCAATGTTAGCATTTGTACATGACTGATTACAGGACCCAATAACCTTAACTGCAGCCCACTAAAATATTTTTTAAAAAGCAACACAATAACATGATACTTAAGAAAACACATTTGGTTTTGATGGTCGTTATTTTTCAAATTCCTGCACCTTATTGATTTTTCTAAAGTATTTTCTAAAGCAGTCACCTCTTTGAAATCGTTTCCTTTTTTTTTTTTTAATTATGTCATTCACCAGCTTCACAGAACCCAAGACTGACAAGAGTTTTCATAACCCATAATGCAAAGGCCAAAAGAACCAGGCACACGGCATAGGAAGAACATGTGTTCAGAGTGGACCCAGACAGGGAGACCTGGCCTTCATCTTCCCTTCCTCCATGCTCCAAAGATCTAAATTTAGTTTACTGTATCTACTGCAATGACATTAACATGTTGCAAGAACAAGAATCAAGCCAAAGAGTGAAGAAGAAGCATAATGTGGTGCGAGATATTTAAATGCCATGGCAACAATGTCTTCTCCATTATTTAATTCACTTCCTCGGGTCAGGTTATCCTGCCTTCTCTCCCCTGCACTTCCTGTTGCAGTGATCAAATCAGGTCACCCTGAATCTGTGAGTCCTCCTCACGACTGCAGTCATGTCTATTTCCAGCAGAATGAATTTTCTCCATCTCTTCCTTTGCTCCCAGACCTTTATTTTGGTGCCCTTGATGTTCCCAGTTGCTCTTCGCTGAGCTCCACACGCTGTAAATGCTTCCCTTTCATCCACATCTCCTCCCCCACACCCTTCCCCCCGCACTGCTCTCTGCCCCTCCCTCCAGCTTCTGCAGTTATCACTAACACAGTTAGCCACTTGATTAGCAACTCAGTGATTCAGAAGCCAAGAACCTTAGCCCTCCGCAAAGGCCCCTGCTTCTCTTTTCAGAGTCAGATCAAGTCCATCACCCCCAGATCTCTGTACCATTCAGTATAGAAGACCGGGGGCCTTGAATATTCCATTTGCCAAGTTTAGTCCCCACCCCCCACTTCTTCCCTTTTCTTCTTCTATGTGTGTCCCTGGAGCTCTTCATGCTCTATTTAACTTTTCCCCAGGAAAGGTGGACAGAGAAGGTTTAAGTTTAGGATTTCGGTGGACGACCAACCTCCTCGTTTACAGATGGGAAAACCAAGGTCCAGAGAGTTTAACTGAGCAGCTGCATGGCTAACCCTTGGAGGAACCAAAACATATGGGATGAAAACTCAAGTACAGTGGCAGATTTGGTGCGGAAAAAAATCTTATTAAGGGGTGAGCAGTGCCAAGACCTGACTTGATGATTACCTAAGAGTTCCTTCACTCATTCTGCTCTTGTCTCCCTGCCAGCTGTGCAAGCAAAAGATCAAAGCAGAGCATGCATACCAGTCATAGATCCACCAGGACACCTGGGGAGGCTCCGCCTCCTAGGAGCTTGGAGACCCTGAAGACCGCCTGGGCCCCTCCAGCCCGGGTCAGCGGGACAAGACGAGGGTTCAGAGACAGCCAGGCTAATGAACTCCGCTCGAGTCCCACATCACTAGGGTTTTCACTATTAGCCAGCACACACAGTGGTGAATTGACAGAAAATCTCCCCCTCAGTGTAGGAAGATGCATAAAATACATGATGCCTGTGAAAATATATTTATTGCAAAAGTTATATCAGTCTTGTAAGAAAGCACCAGCCTTCTTTGGGGAAAGGCATGGGTGGGAAAATGAATAAAATAACTTAGTATTTTGACTGTTTGCTGCAGTGGAAGAGGGACTTCTGTTTCTCAAGCTGAGTGGGAAGAGAGGGATTTATCCTTGGATGCCTAGGAACAAGGCAGAGTAGCGTAGAAAAGTCACTCCTTGGTGTGAGCATGGGGGCAAGTCCCCACCCCTACCCCCAGGCCTAGTCGCTGGTCATTCCGAGCCAGCCATTCCTCCCGGGTCGGGCTTGTTCCGGCCCATTGGGATCTGCTGAGTGAGGCACTGAGCCTGGCTGCTGCCGCTGCTGCCCAGCACTGTGATTAAGAGCTCAATGATTGATTTTCTAGCCCATGACCACATTGGTGGGGACAGAGTATGGCAGAGGAGGCTGGCGGGAAGCCAAGTGGAAAGAGGGTTTATGAAATGAGCTCTCAATGAAGAAAACTGTGGGAAAGAATGCGATGGGAGCAGATCTGGGACCAGTAGATGTGGGAAAGCAGACAACTCAAAAATGCTCTTCAAACTCGAACTAAAAACACAGCATTTTGCCAAACACAGGAAGGATCTGGTGTGTGAGAAAGGCTCAGCACTGTTTATATAAAACAAACTATTCCTCTCTGCACAACCATCGTGGACAAGGCTTAACCTCCCTTCTGTACTGGGCACTGTGCTGGGTTCTGAGGCTAGAAAGAAGAATCAGTCAGTCTAGAGAAGGGGATTGAAAACACACGGAATGAGGTGTTAAAAATGCAAATGGCTCTTAAGGGAGGCATCAAAACATTTTGCCTAAACTTTGGGCCCAGAGCCAGCAGGCAGGAGTGGGGCAGGGAGGGCCTGGGACTGTGCCCTGGCTGCTGCCTGCCTCCCGTGCAAACCTGAGGAAGGTTCTAGCAGGAAGACCCTGGTTGCTTCCCCCCGCACCCCACCCCCGTTACATCCAGAGGAGGTCTGCTGAAGTTATGGGAGCTGGGAAAACCTCCCAGTACCAAGGGGCAGTTAGACATCCTCTTTATAAGCCTCAAGTTGTGGACACTTGTGACATGATTCCTTTCCCTCCCCTCACACACACCCCCACCCACCTCGAACTTGGGTCTCAGTTGACTCCCCATGTGTGTTTTGAGGGAAGATTTAACCTACTATGCCCCTGTTTCAACCCCCTTTGAGTAAAGAAATAAATTATTTGTGTTTCGTTTAGCTTTCAGCATCTTTTTTTTTTTTTTTTTGCCCTGTAAAATAAACTGGAAACTGAAGAAGATGAGTATCTGTGTGTTTTTGTGCATCAGTGTTTAATATGTAAGAGAGGAGATGATATGTTTTAAAGGGGGAAATAAGAAAAAAATATCATACAACTCAAAACTAATGCTTGACCAAGCTCAGTACCTGATGGTTTTATTTTTTTAATATCTGAAATAAAATTCTATTTCTGCAGTTCATGTCTGAAAATGGTGTAATCCAAAGTGGCTCTTTCACCTTCCACTGCAGGAACTGGTTCTTTTTGTAGCTTTGGAGCCCAGGTGTCTGCCCTGGAGGACTTTAAGGAGGTTATATTTAAGCCAGAAGACTTTAGAAAAGTATAGACTAGGCTGGAGGACCTCTGAGCAGTCTAGCCTGAGCTGGCAGACCTGATACCAGTGTAGCCTAAGCCTCTTATCTCCTAGGGGAGGAATTCAAGCTGTGAAAAGGTGGCCTGCCCAGGCCCTTCTGCAGGTGAGCATCACCAGGACACAACCTTCTTAACCCCTGCGCAGGGGCCTTCCCGCTCTTTCTCAGTCAAAACTGAAATTTCTGGCAGTGCTGAGACACATGTCCCTAACATTGTGCTCTTTTTCACAGAATAAAAACTGAGTCTAAGAAGAAACACAGTACTCGATTAAAAAAAAAATACCTGGCATTTAAGCACAAAGCCCCAAAACAAGGCGTGGTCTCCCGGGTACTGGAAGTACTCCGAAATCCGCAAAGTCTCATTCGTGGTTCAGAAAACAGAATAGAACAACTTTCTCTGCTCCCTCCTCTCCTCTCCTCTCCCCGCCCTCACCCGCTCGCTCCGTGCAGTAGCTGTTCTTGGCAGATGCCCAAAGCGGCACCCGGTAATTCCACGGTACATTGTGTACATTTGCATCCATTTAACCAGCTATTTACAGCCGCCCTTTACCGCCACCTGTAAGAGGCAACGCCGTAATGACACTAAGTGGCGGGGCCGGGAAGCGGGGGCCCCGTGATGTTCTACACTTCAAGAGCAGGAATCTGTGAAGGGCTGGCACTTGGAGAAACCAGGAGACGGCTGGGGACATCACACGTACTGGGCGGGAGGCGACAGGAGGAGGCGCGCCAGACGGAGGGTCCTTCCTCGGGAGCTCCACTCGTTGGCTTTTCCGTTACCACCACCGCGAGGAGGGACCTGCCGGGCCTTCCGCGCGGCTTATTTCCTGCCTGATAAAGAGCCCGCTGCCATTTGGATTTGCTGAAGCTCTGAATCACTCGAGACGAGACGCCTGATGGTCCCGAGGAGGGTGGGGACGCAGCGCGCTAGGGTGGGAGCCGCAGTCCGGCGGCATCCGGGCTGGATGTCACCCCCTGGCGCCTGGGAAACCTGCTCGCGGATGTGATGCGGCAACGCGGGGACACCTGCGCTCCCGTGCGTGCCGCACTCGTGCAGCTCCGGGTGGCAAACGGGATGAAGTGGGGGCGAGGGCGAGAGGAAGTTGAGGCGCTGGAGTATCAGGAACGCTGCCTTAGCTTGCCCGGCTCTTTGGAGGCTGTCCCGAGGAGCCGGGGCGGGGAGGGGAGGGCTGCTGCGGCTGGCGAACACTGAACGCGGACTTCCAAGGGGTCCCTGGCATAGTTGGAGGTCGAGCGTTCTGAGCCCTCCCCACCCCCAAGGGTGGCTACCCGGAGGTCCCAAGTGCCGCGAGGAGCGCTCTCGGAGCGCACCCAGCCTCACAGAAGCAAAAGCTAAACCCGTGATGGGCCGGGGGACTGGCGGGGTGGGGCGCAGAGCCAGCGCGGACCGGGAGCGCCTTTCGTTTTAAGGAGCCTTACTTCTGGGAAGGGACAGGGAACTGTCAATCAGCGAGGGAGGGAGCGCACCGGCGCTGGGTGATGTCAGCGGATCAGCTGCTCGATAACAAAGAGGGGGTATTACAGGAGAAAGTTGCAGCGGCGGCGGCGGCGGCCACGGCAGCACCCCGGAGCCTGGGAGGCAAGGGGGCAAGTGGGCGAAGGGAGGAGGGACGGCTGCCGACGGAGCAGCTTAAGGCCAAGGAATTGAAAGGGCTGTAGGGGGAGGCAGTGCGAGCCAGCCCCGACTGCTCCTCCTCTTCCTCCTCCTCCAAACTCGCAGGGTTCAGCCCCAGCGCTCGCTCAGCCGCCGCGAGCACCCGGAGGGACGCGAGGCAGCCGCGCGGCCCCGAGCTGGGCAGGGTCCCCAGCCGCCATGGATAGCGACGATGAGATGGTGGAAGAGGCGGTGGAAGGTACAAGCATCTCTGTGGGGCCCTGGGAGGAGGCGCCGGAGGGGGCACGGGACGCGGAAGGAGTGGCGGGCTGCGACCGGCGCGGCTCCGGGCCCCCAGCGGCCGCCACTGTCCCCTACGCGGGTGGCCGGGTTCGCGCAGGGGCCGGACGGCCACGGCCACGCCACTGGGAGCGCGCAGGGAGCGGCAGGGCGCAGGCCGGGAACGGGGCTCAGCTGGGTCGGGGTCCCCGGGGGGTCAGGAGAGGGGCACGGCTGCTCCATCCTGCCCGGCCACCGCCTGCATCCGCCCTAGGAGTTGCAAAACCTGCCCCGCACTCCGGCCTTCCCCTTTTCGGGGATGGGAGATGGAGGTGCGCAGGAGGACAGACCACCCCCCCGCCCCCGCTCCCCCGCCGCCGCTAGCGATCTCGGCGGAGCAATCCCGAGCCCCTCTCCCGGCGCCAGCCCTTTCGTTCGGCTTGCCGCTGCGACCCGCGGTGACCGCGGTCGCGTCCGGGTCCGTCCCCCGGCGCAGCGCACAGGGCTGGACCAGGCACGTGGCAGCCGCGGCTCGCGCGGTCGCTCCTCCGAAAAGATGAAATCATTGCAGGGCCGGGGATAAAGCTCCCAACCCGGGGCTTGAACGCACGCCGACCTGGCCTTCGCTGCCCCGGAGCGCGTCGGCCAAACCGCCCCTCCCCCTTCCTGCTTCCCCGGCGGGTGCCGCCGCCGCCACGCTGTGCAGGCGCCCCGCAAGCCCGGACCCAAATTGCTGGGTGACACTTAACTTTCTGAATTCCATGCAGTTGGCTGTGGGTGATATCACCGCCTCTGTGTCGTGTTTCTCCGCCCCTTCGCTTCCAGTGCCCCTCCCCCGACTTTTCTCGCCACTTTGTTTTGCTGAGTTTCTCCACCTCTTTTTTTTTTTTTGGCTAGTTCTAAAAAAACGAGGTGGGGACGTTATACAATCTAGTTGTTTGTATCATGAGACGTTATGATTTTGTAACAGTGAATACTGGAAAATACACGTTAGCGTTATTTATTTCTATGATTCTACCCTGGACGGTACGTCGTGATGTTTTGCAGTGTTTCGTGGTATTATTCCAGAATATTTTAACCAAACAGCTAAGTAAACATTTTTTAGCTTTTGGTTGAATCTGCTTTCTATCTAATTTGTATTAACAAGTTCTTAGAAATGGTAAAGAAAGACAAAGTGACAAGGCTTACAGATGCATGAGAATGCAGTTACTGCTACTTTGGGAGGAAAAAAAATCAATTTTTATATCAACATAATTGACTCCGTTTGCAATGCTCGCAAGGTCTTAGGGAGAGATTAAGTTGAATAATATTTTTGAATTCTCTAAAATCTGTCTTCATGTAACTGTTGAAACTTATTTCTTTATCGTGCTTCAAGGAGTGTTGGTTTTGTTTTAAATTCACAATGCCCTGAACTATTTCTAAGTAAAGCCAATGCTGGGACTTCCTGGGGCCCAAAGACGTTGATTGGTAATCTTCTTTAAACTTAAATTATTGACTACGTGTGCCTTCATGTTATGAAAGATAATTGAAAAATGCTACTCTCAAATTGTTAGGACTTGCTCTCAAAGTTTACTTAGACTCGTAAAAATAATGCAAACCCTTGATCCCAGGCAGTGCTCCCAAGGTTAAACTACCTTACCCTTTGAAGCTGTTTGGAAACCTAAGGCTCAGTTGTCCACAGTCCCAGGCTCCTTGCAGAATGTGAACAAGCAGCTTTAGAAATATATGGATGCTTTTGAGATTGCTTAATGGGTAGAAGCAGAGAAACTTCTTTATATAAGCAAGGAAGTTTCTGTTATATAGAGTGTGAGGGTATGTTCATATACATTATTATCCAAAGTCAGAATATACTTGAGAAGGGTCACTATTTAATACTTAGGCTGGCACAACTGGCTTAAACCTTGAATGTCTGGAGGAATCCAGGACACATGGTTACTCAGTAATACCAACAGTAAACAAAGTAACGCAGAGTCTTTAAGTCCTTAGAGGCACACAAGGCGCAGACTCACACAGTGTCTAGAGCATGCATGTGTAAAAGCAGGCTTTTTCCCAGCCATTCTTGGCCTTTTAAAGTACTGTCTGTAATAGTGTCAAGATCTAACACATGCATGGGGGACTGGTAAAAGGCTAGTCTGAGCATCTTGGTGTTGAAGTACCAGCTAACCTACTTCTGTCCATATACAGAGCGTGTGTTCTCTGCAGTTTCATTGTCTTAGCTATCATTATTGCTGTAATTATTTAGTTCTTACTATGTGCAGGCTCTGTGCTAAGTATTTCACACACACGTTATGCATTCAGTCTCATGATGTGAGTACTCATATTATCCTAATTTTACAGAGGAGGAAGCCAAGGCTTAGAGAAGTTAAGAACTGATCCAAGGACCCTCAGCCATGCAGGGGACAGGCTTGGACCCCAGTGTGTGTGTGAATTGCTCAGTCATGTCTGACTCTTGGCAACACCTCCCCCCCCCCCCGCCCCAAATTGTAGCCTGCCAGCCTCCTCTGTCCATGGAGTTCTCCAGGCAAGAATACTGGAGTGGATTGCCATTCGCTTCTCCAGTAGTCTCCCTACACCCTTCTTATTTTTTATTTCTTAATGAGCCAGTCACATATAGGAAACAGTTGGTAGCTGAGTTTGAAAGCAACCATTAAATGCTGTGTCAGTGTCATTCTTTATCAGTGTCCCTCTTTAGAGGCTGGTTCTGAAAGAGTTCAGTGACTCTCAGAAAAAAATATATTTGGGGAAAGAGAATTTAACTTATAGCCTCTGCTACCGACATCCTTTTCCTTCCTCCTTAGAAATTTACTCTGGGGAAGAAACTGGTCCCTTCAGGACTTAAGTTTGAGTGTTGATTGTCACATCATGTATCTTTTGGTTACCTCTCTGTTAGGGTGGAACTGCAGCTTGGTTGGCGTTCTAAGCTCTGGTGGAGGAATCCCTGAGGGCAGGTGGGTGGAGGGGAGGGAGTTTCTGTTTTTGATGTTGGCTGGGCTTCCTTGGGAGGGCAGCCCTGGGCCTCAGCAGGCCTGCAAACATCACCTGAGCTCCCGCTGTGGTTTTTATTCTTTTATATTATTATTATTTTAAAGGTTTTCTTGGCTGCCCTGCACAGCATGTGGGAATCTTAGTTCCTACAAGGGATCGAATCCATGCCCTTGGCATTGGAAGCACAGAGTCTCAACCACTGGATGGCCAAGGAAGTCCCCTTGCAGTGGTTTTTTTTCTTTGAGGCTCATTGGTTCAGCGAAGGGTGATGTTTAACTTTGGGAATAGAAGTTTTTATTACATCTATTTCTTTGCCTACCAGTAGACACAGAGATGAATACAAGGTTTTCCCTAATGTAATTTGAAATAAATATATCATATCTAATCAGATGAGTGATGGTGGTTGAGAGGAAGTGGAAATTGCATACAGCTTGTGGAAGTAGTTGGGGAAGGAATTCCTGGAAGAGTTGGCGTGGAATTGAGTCCAGTTGAGAGAGGTACTTTGCGAGAAAAGAGAGGTGTGGAATGAAACAACAATTCACAGGGAAAAAGAAAACAAATGACCAATAAGCATTTGAAAAGAAACAACTTCACTAAATAAATACAAATGCAAATGCTGAGATAAAGGTTTTCTCTAATTAGGTTGGCAAAATTCAATAAGACTAATATCATCCTGCAAAGAAGGGGACATTCTTACGTATGATTCATTAGTATCATCAAGGAATTTCAGCTAATCAAAGGTTAACCCAGGTACATCAAAACATAAAAAAGGAAAAGAAAAAAAAGGGGGAGAGTGGAATTATTGCAGGCACATTCAGAGACAAACTGCTGGCTTCTACTATAACAGAGGGTCGAGGAGGAGAAAAGTGGAGGGTAACACAGGGAATGGAGTCTTGTCACAGGCCAGACCGTGAAGTGTCCTAGAGGCTCTTTAGAGCTCAGAGTGGAAGGATGGGGGCTCTGCTCTGGGAGGATGAACAGGCAGTGGGGAGCAGGTGAGGTGATCATCTAGAAGGCTCTTTGAAGTAGAAGTTATGAGGGCAGGAAAAATCAGACAGCCCTGGAAACATAAAGGCGACATGGAGGAAGAAAAAAAGGGGAAAGAGCAGCATCACTAGAACGAAGAAGCCAGAATGAAAACAAGAATCTCCATGTTTCACTGCCCCAGTCCCCTCAAATAGTAAGAGGACTTTTTTTCCCCTTAAAATATTTTTATTTATTTTTAATTGATTGATGATTGCCTTACAATATTGGTTTGATTTATGCCATACATCAAAATGAATTAGCCATAGGTGTACACATATCCCTTCCATCTTAAACCTCCCTCCCACCTCCCACCCTTTCGCACCCGTCTAGGTCATGACAGAGCCCAGGTTTGAGTTCCCTGAGTCATACAGCGAATTTCTATTTGCTATCTATCTTACATATGTTAATGTATATGCTTCCATGCTCTGTGTGTGTGCTTAGTCACTCAGTCGTGTCATGGACTGTAGCCTGCCAGGCTCCTCTGTCCATGGAATTCTCCAGGCAAGAATATTGCAGTGGGTTGCCATGCCCTCTTTCAGGGGATTTTCCCGATCCAGGGATTGAACCCAGGTCTTCCACATTGCTGGTGGATTCTTTACCGTCTGAGCCACCATGGGAAGCCCCATGCTTCCATGCTACTCTCTCTCAAATATTAAGAGTATTTTTACTGTCCTCCTAATTACTTATCCTACCTGTCTCTAATACGACTGCTGATGCTCTGAACTTAGGAAGAATACAGGCGAGGTGTTCTGGTAACACCCTTTGTATGTGGGCTTCACATTAAAACTATTAACCCTCACAACTAATAACTGAGCTCTTGCAAAGGATGACTTTCAAAAATCAAACTGTGTTTTTAACCACAAGCATAAGTGCTTCATCATGAAGGCACATTCTTGCACTAAACAGAATAAGTTTGCCTTTTTTATGATTATTACCTTTTTAAAAATAATTCTGTTCTACAAAACCAACAATGCATGTAAGGGTCTCTGGTTCTGAGAGGAACACACACACATTCTCTCAGACACACACACACTCAGATCTCCTGTGAGTAAGCCTGAGGCTGTACGCAGCAGAGTGTCTGATCCAGAGGGAATTTCCTCTGCTGAGAAGAACCATCACTGCACAAAATACAGCCCTCGCTCTCATCAGGTTCAGGAAAAAAACAGGAGGGAACCCAAGGGGAAAAAAAAATTGAACTTCTGTCTGTTCAGTAGATAATGATCTTGAGAGCAAAGTGAAAAAGTAGATTTGTGAGACGGTTCTTTTTTTTCCCCTTTCTCTAACTTCTGTCAATATTTGAACACCGTGCCGCAGACAGATGTACGACACAAGAGCTGGGGCAGCTCTCCCAACACACGACCGTCATTCGAGTGGGTTTTCCTTGTTTGGGTCTGGCCCTCAACCTCTGTGGAGTGGGAACTGGCCTGGAAGGCTGTTGGCTGACTTGGCACATTGCACAGGCTGACCTCGATCTGAGCGGGCAGGACTGGTGTTGCTCTTTGCGTTGGTAACACGTGGAAGAGGCAGGCATTTGCCGTCAGGATATGCTGGTGCTGTGAGAACTCTCTGAACTCTGAAGGCCTCTTCCATTTCTCTGCCTGGGACCTGAGATCACCTCTCTTTAGAGGTCACTTATCCTGCCATCAGCAGGAAAGGATACCCTGCCAGTTTGCTCTTATCCTAGGATTGAAAGAGTGGGGGAAGGTGTTCTTAGCCTCCATTAGCTCATTCAGGGTAGCTGTTAATGTGTTTCTTGGGCAATAGGGATGACTTTCTCAGCTGTAAGACTGGAATTTGAGGGATGGTTGTGAGGTTTAATTTAGATAATAGGAAATTACATAACTCAGTGCCTGATGCATAGTAGGTAGACAGATGTTTTTTTCTTCTCTGTGGTTCAGTCTCCCTCTCCATTAAATTGACTTACTGGCAAAATAAATATTACATGATCTTATTGTCCAAATGGCTTTGGAACAAGAGTTGTACCAGAAGCTCCGGTAGCACTAGTCGGTAGGAGATGTGAGGTCATAGCAACCCAGTCTCTTCTCTTCCTGACATTTCTTTTCTTGGAAAGTCTCTTAGCTGTTATTGTTTTGGTTGTGGGTGTTGTTTTAAATATAAAGTTCTGCTGCCAGAAACACCACCCCAGGCTATTAAATATTCAGGATGGAAGTCTTGAATGATCATAAGCCGTATTAACTTTTAGCTCCTTTTCATTGATCCTGGTCATTGATCACATCCTGGTCATTGATCACATCGTCCTGCTTTTGGAAGGATGAGAAGAGAACAGACAAGCCAACCAGAGGACCCTGCTGTGATCTGATAGAAGGCGATTTCAGAGATTTCTCGCAGCATACAACCTGAACACCTGTGGAAAGGCAGTAAAGGGTCACCCATCCCAGCCTTCTTCCTAGACACGTGGTGTCACCAGAAAAACGGCCAACATTCAGCAGCCCCTCTGTTCCTTTCTCCCTAGAGACTAAGAAGGTGATGGGACTTCTCTCCACTGGCCTGTACAGAGGCAAGCATCCTTCATGGAGCAGGGTTGATACTACCGCTTTCATCTCAGTAGGATTCAGGATTGTCCCTCAAGTGTTTTTATTGTGTTCTGTGATGCTTCCCATTTTCTCCAGTATCTAAATGCTGCTGCTGAGGGTGTACCTGTGGTGTTTTGCTCAGAAATAGGGCAGGACCGTTGCAACTGAGGAAAGGTGGGAATGAATTTACATTGCGTTTCTTTTCCCCTTAGGGTTCATATTTATCATAATACTTCTCTTGATCCAAAGTAGAATAGGGACTTCCCCAGTGGTCCAGTGACTCTGTGCTCCCAATACAGAGGGCCCAGGTTTGATCCTTGGTCAGGGAACTATTACTAGATCCCACACGCTACAGCTAAGACCTGGCATGGCCAAATAAATTTTTTAAATATTTAAAAAAAAAAAAAAAAGAGGCAGAATCACTAATTTCATCAAACATTAGATTTATAAAGTCTGAAATATGTGAACTGTTTTCTATGGAGAAAGCATTTTCAACAGATTAGTAGGTACTTCAATATAAGGCTAAAATGGTTATTCTGATAGTTATACCTAAATCAGAAGTGGGATGCTACATTCATAGGAATGCTAACAGCTAAATTTAATTTGATCTGAGCAACATTTCATTAGAAAAAGCTTTTAACTATACACTGAGTGGGTTTTTTATGAAAAAAGAAAAAGACTTAATTTATTTCAATGAGAAAAATGTCATCAGTAGATATTTAGGAAATAATTGTCCAAATTATTTCATATGATTCAAGTGTCATTGAATCATGTCACATACAGTTTTTGGTTTTTGAGCAAGGAAGCAAATGTGGTCTAGTTCCCTCCTAACCATTAACTTCCTGGCCCTTGGTGAAAAAAAATTGTGTTAAGAGAAAAGGATCCTTATTGACTGTGATTTATTTAAGTAGCCATGTTTTCTTGTGATATATTCTAGGTAATTCATTCTATACAGAATGAGATATAGCAATAAAACAGTCTTTGTTCATTTGTATTTTATGTTTATGTAGTCAATAATACAAATAAACAGGTTTTTTGTTCTTCATAAGAGTGCTTGCTTACTATCCCTTCTAAGGGATGATACTGTTTTACCACTTTAGAAGAAATTATTTTAGGAGAGTAAAGCATTCATTGTGGTGTTGTGGTCTGTGTTCCTTTTTTTTTTTTTTTTTTTTATGTCTGTGAGCCATCTGGAAGCCATATTTAAGTGTTTAATGTCCCTGCATTGCACAGTATTTAATTATTTTATACCTTTTCATCCATGACTCAGGTCATTAACCCAGGAAAAAGTCAGCAGATTAACTGCTGCCTTTATTTTCAACCCAACTCTGCAAAATTAGCTCAGCAAAATGACTGGGGAGACACCAAGGAGGTGACTCCTGGGTTTTGTGAAATATGTAGATAATAATAAGAAACCTAAATGTTGACTGGAAACATAAATATTAAAATATACCAGTTGGTGACGTGAGAAGAACCAGCAATTTAAAGATCCCAGTGTAATCATGGCTACTGATGTTCAAAATCACTGCTTAAATGGTCATGTGGATACTTCTGGCTACATTTAAAGTACAAACCCTCTGAACCCAATGGGCAGAAGGTATATGACAAGGTTATTACTGAACATTGAAAGCTGAAAGGTTTTTATAAAGTAAAACAGTAAGTTCAAGCTTAGAAGGACTCTGAGTTTGTGTGTTTGTACAATGAGGTGCGGACGTTAGGGCAGTTGTAGAGAGAGGTGGGTCGAGCTCTTGTTGTCAGAAGGTAACAAAGAGCAGGGGGGTTTTCAGAGTGTGCCTGGCCAGCAGAGCTCCACATCAGACCGCATCAGTTCAGTTTAGTCACTCAGTCGTGTCTGACTCTTTGCAGCCCCATGAACTGCAGCACGCCAGGCCTCCCTGTCCATCACCAACTCCCAGAGTCCACCCAAACCCATGTCCACTGAGTCGGTGATGCCATCCAACCATCTCATCCTCTGTCATCCTCTTCTCCTCCTGCCCTTAATCCCTCCCAGCATCAGAGTCTTTTCCAATGAGTCAACTCTTTGCATCAGGTGGCCAAAGCCTTAGAGTTTCAGCTTCAACATCAGTCCTTCCAGTGAACACCCAGAACTGATCTCCTTTAGGATGGATTGATTGGATCTCCTTGCAATCCAAGGGACTGTCAAGAGTCTTCTCCAACACCACAGTTCAAAAGCATCAATTCTTCTGCTTTCAGCTTTCTTTATGGTCCAACTGTCACATCCATACATGACCACTGGAAAAACCATAGCCATATAATGATGTATAAAATTGTATTGTGCTTGGTTCTAGAACCACATCACATATTGTCAAGACAGTGTGCCATCTCAACCACATTTCGGTTAAGCGTGACCTGTCAGGGGCATTAATTCCAAACCTGAGGAGTACCATGTGGTTTGGTACTAAGTCAATTGAAACTCACACTGCAGATGTTATTATTGAGAATAACTTTCAGTCCCTAGTAAAATATGAGTGTGGCTTGGGTTCCTATTCTTACATGCGTCTAAGGTGCTCTATCGTGGACCCGTCCTTTTGAAAGAGTATTTGAGTGGAACTGATGCAGGCAGAGAAAGCTTGGCATTCGCCCTTCCCTGAGCAAGGAAGGGACCCCCAGGCTGCTCAGGGCACTTGCTGGCAGCATCTAAGCACAGACCTGAGGGTGGGGGAGCATGGAAGACGTTAAGGTTTGCCTTGTGTTTCCCTTTCCCCAGGGCACCTGGACGACGATGGATTGCCTCACGGCTTCTGCACAGTCACCTACTCCTCCACGGACAGATTTGAGGGCAACTTCATTCACGGAGAAAAGAACGGACGGGGCAAGTTCTTCTTCTTTGATGGCAGGTAGCACTCACGGTTTGGTTTTGTTTCGTTCTGGGGGTAGGAGGTAGGTACCAAACTATTTGGAAGAATGATATGAATGAGAGAATTTCAGTATTTTAGTACAATGTATAGAAAAGGTCAGGGTAAGCCCAACATGCATGTACTGCTTTGGGGCCCAGGGAATTCGGCCCCTGTTACAGAACTCAAGTGGCCCGCACACAGGGAAGCCAGTCTGCTGACACCAGGTGGTGGTGAGGGAAAGTGTTCAGTGCAGGGCCCCAGGCAAGGAGTCCAGGGCACCTAGTGCTGCCTGTTACACTCCTGCACGGGCTTCAGGAAAGCATTTTTAAAGACAAGGTAAGGGCGGGGCATCCCAGGATATGTAATGCGCTTGTGTACAATTCTCTGATTGACGGTGAGGTAACAGGGCAGAGTCATGGGGGTTAGCTTTACCAACCCAGAGGCGCCAGTAAGTCTGGGGGCTACTCGCTCATGGTCATCAAGGGGTCAGTTTCTTCCATTTGGCGAGGGATTTAGCATCTGTAAGTCAACCTGGGAAATGTGCATCAGTACTGTTATCTAGGTACTTCAGAGGGGAGGTACCGCAGAGGATATGGGGGAGGGGTCTGTCCTGGGAAGATCCCGTAGCCATCATCACCTCCGAGGGTGTACTTGTCAAAGACACCCTCTGCCGTGCCAGATTCAGGGGCCCTCATCTTGCACAAGTTGGTGGGTCTTTGATGGATTTCACCTGCTTGTTCAGGTAATGTGCCTCCATAAAGTTACACAAGTGGGGATCGTTCTTCATCAAGGACCAGTGTGTGCAATCCCAGTAGTGACTGATCCACGCTCTTTTTCGAGTGTAATGCACACTTACTCCATTGCATTCAGCCCATTCTCAGACATCATGGTCCAGTTTCTTGATTTCCTGAAAGAAGCTTCAGCCACCCCACTGTTCCTGCAGCTTCATCATTTTCTCAGCATATTCTCTCTCCTCCTGAGATTAGTCAAGAGAATATTTAGCAGAGGTCCTCAAAGCCCCGTCATCACGGTTCACACAGTAAGACGGGTGAACATAGGTGGGGCCAGCTCCAGGCCCAGTGTTGTAAACGCTTGTCTTTGGGGTGATCAGACACTGCATGTGATACCTTAATGCTGACATTTTAATAGTGTTTCCTGTGTTCTCCCTCTAGTTAAAATATTTTTCACAGCAGGATTCTTTTACTTGGCTTTCACCTCCTGTATGAGAACACCATAAGGCAGAAGTTCTTCACCCTCTTGAGATAGGTGGGAATAGCTAGGACTGCTGCTGCTGCTGCTAAGTCGCTTCAGTCATGTCCGACTCTGTGCGACCCCATAGACTGCAGCCCACCAGGCTCCCCTGTCCCTGGGATTCTCCAGGCAAGAACACTGGAGTGGGTTGCCATTTCCTTCTCCAATGCATGAAAGTGAAAAAATAAAGTGAAGTCGTTCAGTAGTATCCGACTCCTAGCGACCCCATGGACTGCAGCCCACCAGGCCCCTCTGTCCATGGGATTTTCCAGGCAAGAGTACTGGAGTGGGGTGCCATTGCCTTCTCCGATAGCTAGGACTAGTCTCTTTCAAAAGAGATGGGTTACACAGGCCCAGCTTGCTGGTAGTGACTTTTAAGCCATGTTGTCTTCAGAAATGAGGAGTGGCTGGGTGAATTTCTCCAGCAATTAGAGGAATTCAGGGGCACAGAAGAACTGGCTCTTTTCATACCACTTGACTGAGTAATACAGAAATGGATTTTTCTTTTGGCCACATGTAGGATCTTAGTTGCCTGAACAGGGATCCAACCCACGTCCCCCTGAGTGGAAGCACAGAGTCCTAACCACTGGACTTCCAGGGAAGACCCCAGAAATGGATTTAGCTAAAAGCAGATTATAGAATTCTGTGGGACAAGATGCTGAAAGCTCAGCTTCTCTGTACACCAGTGCTGAATCAAATCTTGGAGACATAGTTTTGGGTGAACTAGAAAAGAGTAGCTTTATTGCTTTGCCAGGCAGAGGGGAACACAGCAGGCTAATGCCCTCAAAACCAAGTGTCCCAGCTTGGGGAAGACAGTGACAAGTTTTATAGTAATTGTTCACATAGGGCGTGACCAACTCATGGATATCCTTCTGATGGGTTGGCAGTGAGATAAGTAGGAGTCTATATGGTCAACCTTCAGGTTCAACTGGTCTGGGGTCTACATTGCTTCTGGGCAGCATACCGTCATTAATCGCTAACTTCTCCCACCTGGAGGGAGTTTCAGTCTCTGCAGAATGGCTCAAAGATATTGTCTGTCACCTGTATCTGTTGATGGGAAAATAGGACTTTGCCCCAAGGCTGCTCTGGACTGTTTCTCCCTGGTCTTGCATCCCCTCCCTTCCCTAATTAACAATTGCTTGAATCTGCCCCTTGAAACTCAGGAGAGGTCATGGAGACTGAATGAAGTTTGTCGCCTATAATCAAAGAAATGGGAGCACAGAAAGGCCTTCTGCCCAGGAGCCCCACAGGGTCCTGCTCAGTATCAGGCATAGCACCACTTGCTAAATTCTTGACACTGGTAATAAACTGAAGCTTCCACAAACCTTGAAATTTCTTCAGGAGAGAGATTGTCTAAGCTGATAGCTGAAGGGTGATCATAGGCACTGGCTTGTGACCCAGCATCCCATCCCTTTTCTGTAGGTGGAGTGAGTTGCTTTTAAAAAAAAATATTAATACGTCTTCAGGCTCTCAATTATCTAAAATAAGGAGGGGTGAGGAAAGCAATAAAAGCCTCAGAGAACTTTTGTAAACTTTTAACTCCAACCTTCTCTTTCCCATTGTCCCCAACCCCACACTCAACCTCATTTTAGCAGAAACTGGCTTCCAAACTATTCATGTTCATCAGTATTCTACTTCCTTTTTTCTGCCCTGGTGGATACCCAAGGCCTGTAGTGGCCTCTTACTGGATTTGGTATCAGCGCTTTTCTCTCTCACAACCCCTTTAAGCCATCCAGAGGGAGATTTTTCCTGCCTCGTTTATTTAAAAATAAAATAAATACAAATAAAAGAGTTTATAACTCTTTTTTGGAAAGTGTCACTATTTACCTCATGCAGTTATTCTTTTACTCATTCAATAAATATATATTTATAGGAATGTCTTATTTCCAAGGACTTCCCTGGCAGTCCAGGGGTTAAGACTCCTCACTTCCAATGCACGGCGTGCAGGTTCAGTCCCTGGTTGGGGACTGAGATCCCACAAGCAACAAGTGCAGCCAAAAATGAGTCTTATTTCCCCTACAGAAGTGAGGTTTCCTTGAGGGCAAAATCTGTGTCTGTTTCATCTTCTATGCTTAATAGCACTTTCTCTTAATTTGGTACTAAAAAAAAGTTCTTGCTGAATGAGGATAGGAGATGAAAAAGAGGGTAGAATTCTCACACACGTAGACACACACACACAAGTATTTAAAGAGCACCTTAAATCTCTTACTTTGAAGGTCATACCTAATTAATTGATTGACTCTGGGAAAACAGTCCAGCAGGTTTGGTTGAATTTAGTGTTGGTTGTGGGCTTGCTTTGGGCTTCCCAGGTGGCTCAGTGGTAAAGAATCCACCTGCCAACACAGGAGACTTGGCTTTGATCCCTGGGGATCCAGGAGATCTTCTTGACAATGGCACCCTGCTTCAGTATTTTTGCCTGGAGAATTCCACAGACAGAAGAGCTTGATGGGCTACAGTCCATGGGGTCACAAAGAGTCTAACATGACAGAGTGACTGAGCATATGGGCTTGCTCTGTACTCAAGAGTTGGGCTAAGCTTCCCAACCAGTGTGCCAGGAATGAGGCCTGGGGTGCTGAGTGGGACCTTGAGACTTCCAAATGCATCCCTCCTTCTGCCAAGCTAGTCACATCCAGCTCTGACCAGCTTCATCCAGTTCCTCCAGTGTGCCTTACTAATGCAGCGATCTGCCTATGGGTCAAGACCAGGGCAAACTGGAGCACCAGGTAAGGCTGAAGCATTAGGTCAGTAACCATCTCAGGAATAGAAAGAAATTCACTTTTTTTCTTTTGGGGACACAAACTCACTGGTTTTTATACCTACCACTCAAACACCTGAAGAGACTTAGGTCCAATGGGAGACTCAAGGAATGATGGAATTAGCAAGGACCTGAAAAGCTCACCCTTGTTAGCCTTGTGCGCATGGCAGGTAATCCCTTGAGGGAAGAAGATCAGTCTCACTGCTTTTGTGACATGGGATGAAGTTGTGTGGTGACAGGTTCTCAAAAGGTCGCAATCACCTTCTCTCTTAAGCCCAATAACGATCATGTTGTGAGACATCTATTAGAAGGATTTGTGAAAGAATAGATTTATGGTCACGGTGGGGGAGGGAAAGGGTGGGATGACTTGAGAGAGTAGTCCTGCAACATACATTACCATATGTGAAGTGGACAGCCAGTGGGAATTTGCTGTATGATCCAGGGAACTGAAAGCTGGTGACTTGGAGCGGGCGATGGGGAGAGAGGTGGGAGGGTGCTTTAGGAGACGGGCTGGAGGGGCGTATGTATCCTATGACTGATTCATGTTAATGTATGGCGGATACCATCCCAATATTGTACTAATAGAATAATTATTCTCCAGTTAAAAGTAAAATTAAAAAAAAAGAATTTGTGGAAAAATTAGTGACTCTTATGACTGAAATAAAATGCTATGTAATCTGTTAGATCTAACGGGGAGGTGCAGGAAGTGGTCATAGAGAAGTCAGTTTCTACATGAAGCAGCACCTTAGTTTACATTGCTTTATTAATTTTTCTCCCTATTACTGCTTCCAATTTTGAGGGGGTCTGATGTATTGAGTAAAATAAAGTGGGCATTCATGGTTTTTTACTAGCAGTCAGGAGGCTTTAGTCTGGAAAAATTCCTCCAAAAAGGGTGAAATTAAGGTTTTGAAATAACCATTGAGGAAACAAAAGGTTTCTGATTAAGTTTTTTAAAGTTGTGCGAACCTGTAGCGCTAGCTTATGTTGCCATCAAAGGCTTTGTTTGCAGTTACAGGAGCCTGTGTTTGGAAAATTCCAGGGTAGTGACAGAAGACTTGGCTTGATGCATTTTTAATCTTATATAAAACCTGAACCTGAGTGTATGATTTTTTTTTTAACTTGAGGCATGATTCATATACAAAAATCTGTACATGTTTAACGTACACAACTTGAATTTGGCGTAGTCTGCATCCATGAAACCATCACCACAATCTGTGCCATAGACTGGGTGTGTGATTTATAAGAAGGTTTCAAACAAATAAAAACTTATATCAAGAAAGGTCTGGAATCAGTTTTTCCCTTACACTGCTGCTGCTGCTGCTAAGTCGCTTCAGTCGTGTCCGACTCTGCGCAGAATATGATAAATCTGAATAAGAATTTTAAATATGCAGATCGCCAGGAAAGATGGCCTGGAAAAATAGAAGCAGAATATTTTATTTTGATTTTAAATTACATAGGTAGCAAATACTTGGTAGAAAAAGGCACTTCAAGAAATACAGAAATGTAAAAAGTGAATATGCTCAGTGCTTCAGTCATGCTGACCCTATGGGCTGTAGCCCGCCAGGCTCCTCTGCCCATGGGAATTCCCAGGCAAGAATACTGGAGTGGGTTGCCATTCCCTTCTCCAGGGACTCTTCCCAACTCAGGGATCGAACCCAGGTCTACCACATTGCAGGCAGATTCTTTACCGTCTGAGCCATCAGGAACTAGTTATCTATTTCTAAATCAGTATAAATAGCCAACATGTACATTTTTACTGCTGTCTTAGCTTCAGAGGCTTCAGAATTGTCGCCAGTTTTGAGATCTTAACAGTTGACCTGTCTTCTTAAGTTAAATCTGGCTTATTATGTCAGAAACGTAAAGTCTGACCAACCAGATAGTTTATCCCACAAATGAGGAATGAATGAGAAAATTGACCTGATTTTTTAAATTGTCTTTTTAAGCCTTTTTTTTTTGCCACATCATGCTACTTGCAGGATCTTAGTTCCCTGACCAGGGATTAAACTCAAGCCCTGCCGTGAAAGCACCAAGTCCTAACCACTGGGCTACCAAGCAGTTCCCCATTTTTCCCCCTTTCTAATGCAAAGAAGAGGATTGTCCTTAAGATTAGGTAATTGGGACTCCCTAACATCTGCTCTCGTCCTGATATAATGGTATTTATGTGGTGAGGAGAGAGGAATCTTGAGGCTTTGTTGGTGTGGTTCTGGAGTCTCTCTGGCACTAGTAATTCACTGGAGTACTGTAGGGGATTACAAAATGTGTAGTATGCAAAATGCTTCAATATACACATCTCTGATTTTTATACAGTAATAATCCCAGATTCTGGGACATGTTAATATCCTAATTGTTCTCATCTCAGCCAAGATTTGTGGATGTAAAGACAATTTAGCAGGACTTCTCGAAATCTTAGAACGGTAACAAGAAAAAGGTATTTCAATGTAGAGGGGCTTTGGGCTGTGTGATATTAGGGCATCATGTGGTTTTTAGCCTGATTATGAAATAGAGATAAGTGAATTCATTCAGGTTTTTTTTTTTTTAAACATTATTGATGCTTCCTCCTGACCTGCCAATTAGATTTCAAAGTATTATTTGTTACTCCATGACTTCATCCTCCTCTGCCCAAGACATTTTCTGATGTTGATTTGTTCCTAATGAATCTAGTTAAGAGGACTCCTTGTAGTTAATCACTGACCAGATAACTTAAGAGAAGCTGCCCATCTGATGAGCCACTGAGAAGGGTGATATTTTCCAGGTGACAGGTCCACAGAGGAGTTCTTTTGTTGGGTTTTTAGAAAGCGCTTGGTTGCATTTCAGAGAAACTGGAGTTGGAACAGACTTCTGAAGTCATGTATCCCAACCTCCTACACAAGGCAAAAGTCCCTTCTATGTTGCTTTTGTTGGAACCAGGCTCAACAAATACATTCATCTGTATCCTAAGGAACAGTTCTGGCTGAGGCAGAGTTTTGTGATGGATGAGAAGAAAGGGAGAGGGAATGAGATGGAGAACTTTGAATACCTACCATTTGTTCAGCACTGGGCATACAGCCTTCACAGCAATCTGTGAAGTGGGTTTCATAGTCCTTTTTTACTTGTGAAGAAACTAAGGCACAGAGAGGTGAAGTGACCTGCCCCACGTGACCTCACCGGTAGGAGCTGGAGCTGAGAGTCAAGCCAAGGTGAGTTCAATTCCAAAGCCACCCCTCTTCTCCCTGAATCTGCTCCCTTCCTCTCACAGGAAGCAAGGATATAGCTCCAAACTTCCCTGGCAGTCCAGTGGTTAAGGCTTCGCACTTCCACTGCAGGGAGCCCAGGTTCAATCCCTGGTCAGGGAACTAAGATCCCACATGCCAAGGGAAAAAAAAAAAAAAAGCTCTGATCCTGACCTTCTGTTTCATGCCTTCATTTTACTTGAGGTTACTCATTAGCTTTAACTGTGGAAAATTCAAAGGAGTCCTGGGGTGAATTCAGTTACTTTCTTGTAGGAGCTTAAACAACTTGGGAGCTTGGCACATTGACGGGAGATTTTCCAGAGGAATCAGTTCAGAAGAGCCCTGCCCTAGCGAGTTGGCCTCCCTAAACTTGTTTCCTCATTTGAAAAATGGGGATAATTATTATCAACTTCTCCTAGTTGTCAAGACTGAGTGAAAAAGCCTGTAAAGACCTTAGAGTGGAGGGTACCTAGAAGGAGCTCTACTAGTAATTTTGTAAAAACTAGATCACCAGTCTGTTAAAAAAAGGATATAACTCAGTTTAGGATATAACCCTTTATAACGGGTTTCCCTGGTGGCTCAGTCAATAAAGAATCCACCTGCAATGCAGGAGATCTGGGTACAGTCCCTGGGTCGGGAAGATCCCCTGGAGCAGGAAATGGCAATCCACTCCAATATTCTTGCCTGGAAAATTCCATGGACAGAGGAGCCTGGCAGGCAACAGTCCATGGGGTCGCAAAGAGTCAGACACGACTTAGCAACCAAACTCAGGAGCAGCCAGATGAAAGAGATGCACTGAGCAAAGAAAGAGGAAGGGGCATGCGGCTCCCAGACCCCCTCCAAGGGCATCACTCCCCCAGCGTCTTCACAAGTTCACCAACCCAGAAGCTCCCTGCTTTTTTCCTATTACTCTGTCTGCATTTTTTCCCACACAATCAGATAAACACCTCCATTTCCCCACATCATTGCCTTTTGTGTATGTGTGTGTGGTGATAATACTTAAGATCTAACTCTCTTGGGAGTTCCCTGGTGGCCTAGTGCTTAAGATTCCAGACTTTCACTGTCAAGACCCAGGTTCAATCCCTGGTCAGGGAACTGAGAGCCCATAGCTATGTGGCATAGGCAAGAAAAAAGATCTTCTCTCTTAGCAACTTTCGAGTATAAAAGTATTGTGAATTATAGTCACTATGCTGTATATCCTCAGAACTTACTCATCTTATAACTGGAAGTTTGTACCCTTTGACCAACATATCCACATTTCCCCACCCTCCAGCCCCTGGAGTCCACTACTCTTTACTAGTCTGTTTCAAGGAGTTAGACTTTTCTTTTTTTATTTCAAATTTTTTGGCCATGCCAAAAGGCATGTGGGATCCTAGCTCCCCAACCAGGGATTGAACCCTCACCCCCTGCCTTGGAAGTGAGGGGTCCTAACCCCTGGACTGCCAGAGAAGTCCCAAGTTAAGCTTTTTTAGGTTTCTCATATGAGTGGGGACATAGAATATTTGTCTTTGTCTGACTTACTTGACTTAACACAATGCCCTCAAGAGCAAGGATGGATTATTATTGTTATGATTTTTTTACTATTATATTTTATTACTGATGTTACTATTATCAGTTAACAGGGGCCAGCAGGGTTTTCCCAGGGCTTATTTTTACAGAGCAAAACTCAATTTCACTGATTGCTCTTCACATATCCTACTGTTATCTTGAAACTTTATAACAATCAGAAACTGCAGACTCATAGATCTTCTATTAAAAGGTAAGAAATTTTGAAGATAGAACACAGGATTACATGGAAGCATGACAGAGCTCCGTTCAGTTTGCTTGTCACATCCTGGAGGAAGTTGGCATTTCTGGTTGGATAGAGCCCTAGCAGATGACTTGGGTTTTTTATTGCTGTTCTTCTTTACTTAGTTCTCAATATTTTAAGAGATAATATGTAATATACTGTTGTATGCTGATGATATCTCAATTTTTTTAAAAAGAGCATTTAAAAAAATAGATATTGTCATGCAGCAAATTTGGCCTTGGCATACAGATGAAGTAGGGCAAAGGCTAAGAGAGTTTTGCCAAGAGAACACACTGGTCATAGCAAACACCCTCTTCCAACAATACATCTCTAAGTCGCTTCAGTTGTGTCCGACTCTGCGAGACCCCATAGACGGCAGCCCACCAGTCTCCCCCATCCCTGGGATTCTCTAGGCAAGAATACTGGAGTGGGTTGCCATTTCCTTCTCCAATGCATGAAAGTGAAAAGTGAAAGTGAAGTCGCTCAGTCATGTCTGACTCAGTGACGTCATGGACTGCAGCCTACCAGGCTCCTCCATCAATGGGATTTTCCAGGCAAGGGTATTGGAGTAGGGTGCCATTGCCTTCTCCTGCACTCATCTCACACGCTAGTAAAGGAATGCTCAAAATTCTCCAAGCCAGGCTTCAGCAATACGTGAACCATGAACTTCCAGATGTTCAAGCTGGTTTTAGAAAAGGCAGAGGAACCAGAGATCAAATTGCCAACATCCGCTGGATCATCGAAAAAGCAAGACAGTTACAGAAAAACATCTATTTCTGCTTTAGTGACTACGCCAAAGCCTTTGACTGTGTGGATCACAATAAACTGTGGAAAATTCTGAAAGAGATGGGAATACCAGACCACCTGACCTGCCTCTTGAGAAACCTATATGCAGGTCAGGAAGCAACAGTTAGAACTGGACATGGAACAACAGACTGGTTCCAAATAGGAAAAGGAGTACGTCAAGGCTGTATATTGTCAGCCTGCTTATTTAACTTCTATGCAGAGTACATCATGAGAAACGCTGGGCTGGAAGAAGCACGGCTGGAATCAAGATTGCCAAGAGACATATCAGTAACCTCAGATATGCAGATGACACCACCCTTATGGCAGAAAGTGAAGAGGAACTCAAAAGCCTCTTGATGAAAGTGAAAGAGGAAAGTGAAAAAGTTGGCTTAAAGCTCAACATTCAGAAAATGAAGATCATGGCATCTGGTCCCATCACTTCATGGGAAATAGATGGGGAAACAGTGTAAGACTTTATTTTTTTTATATAAAATAAAATCACTCCAAAATCACTGTAGATGGTGATTGCAGCCATGAAATTAAAAGACGCTTACTCCTTGGAAGGAAAGTTATGACCAACCTAGATAGCATATTCAAAAGCAGAGACATTACTTTGCCAACAAAGGTCCGTCTAGTCAAGGCTATGGTTTTTCCAGTAGTCATGTATGGATGCAAGAGTTGGACTGTGAAGAAAGCTGAGTGCTGAGGAATTGATGCTTTTGAACTGTGGTGTTGGAGAAGACTCTTGAGAGTCCCTTGGACTGCAAGGAGAGCCAACCAGTCCATTCTGAAGGAGATCAGCCCTGGGATTTCTTTGGAAGGAATGATGCTAAAGCTGAAACTCCAGTACTTTGGCCACCTGATGCGAAGAGTTGACTCATTGGAAAAGACTCTGATGCTGGGAGGGATTGGGGGCAAGAGGAGAAGGGGATGACAGAGGATGAGATGGCTGGATGGCATCACTGATTTGATGGATGTGAGTCTGAGTGAACTCCAGGAGATGGTGATGGACAGGGAGGCCTGGCATGCTGCGATTCATGGGGTCGCAAAGAGTTGGACACGACTGAGCGACTGAACTGAACTGAACTGAACAATGTTTTAAACTTAGTCAAAATTTAATTTGGCTAGAGATAGGAGTTTAAAGTAGAATTACCCTTCATTTAAAATATCTTTCTTGTGTCTTCCCTGGTTGTGCGGTGGTTGCCCAATGGAGGGGTACTAGATTTGGTCCCGAGTCAGGGAACTGGATCCCACATTCTGCAACTGAAGAGCCCATGTGCTGCAACTAAGACCCAGCATGGCCAATAAATAAATAAATAAATAATTTTAAAATAAAATTTCCCTCTCCAGTCAGAATGGCTGTGATCCAAAAGTCTATAAGCAATAAATGCTGGAGAGGGTGTGGAGAAAAGGGAACCCTCTTACACTGTTGGTGGGAATGCAAACTAGTACAGCCACTGTGGAGAACAGTGTGGAGATTCCTTAAAAAACTGGAAATAGAACTGCCTTTTGATCCAGCAATCCCACTGCTGGGCATACACACTGAGGAAACCAGAATGGAAAGAGACACGTGTACCCCAATGTTCATCGCAGCACTGTTTATAATAGCCAGGACATGGAAGCAACCTAGATGTCCATCAGCAGATGAATGGATAAGAAAGCAGTGGTACATATACACAATGGAGTATTACTCAGCCATTAAAAAGAATACATTTGAATCAGTTCTAATGAGGTGGATGAAACTGGAGCCTATTATACAGAGTGAAGTAAGCCAGAAAGAAAAACACCAATACAGTATACTAACGCATATATATGGAATTTAGAAAGATGGTAACAATAACCCTGTATACGAGACAGCAAAAGAGACACTGATGTATAGAACAGTCTTTTGGACTCTGTGGGAGAGGGAGAGGGTGGGATGATTTGGGAGAATGGCATTGAAATACGTATAATATATATGGAACGAGTCGCCAGTCCAGGTTCAATGCATGATACTGGATGCTTGGGGCTGGTGCACTGGAACGACCCAGAGGGATGGTATGGGGAGGGAGGAGGGAGGAGGGTTCAGGATGGAGAACACATGTATACCTGTGGCAGATTCATTTCGATATTTGGCAAAACCAATACAATATTGAAAAGTTTAAAAATTATATAAAAATTAAAAAAAAAAAAAAATCTCCCTCTAGATTCCGTACCAGACAGAAGGAAGGGAACACGGTGCTGGAGGGAGCAGAGCTTATGCCTCAGGAGCTGGAAAGCCCCAAACCTTCTAGAGCCCAAAATGTGAAGGAAAAGCCAAAGCTGTTTAGTCTCCTTAAAACACTTTTGTGTATTCAGATATTAAAGAGAATTCTTCAGTGAAAATAGTTGAATAGATTGCAGATGTATCTGCCTAGGTAAACAACTATAAAATTTTTTCATTTCTTTGTAAGTTAGGTTTTCTCATTTAACTTAATACTGGAAAATTAAGTACAAGAGCTTTGATAAAACAGATAAAAATGGTCTGTGTGTATATGGGAAGAAAGAAATCTAATTAAAACTCATTTTTAAATTTTCTCTATGTTTTCAAGTTATTTGATTCAAGTGCTGGTACTGGAAAAATCAAACCATTTTTTGTAGCTTCTTAACATACTAAAATATCTGCCAAGTGTTGAAAGAAATTTTAAGAAAATACAAGTCAAGAACATTGGGTATGGTATGATCCCATTTTTGTTAAAACAGCCAACATGCAAGGTTGGAAAATGCATAATGTATTAATGGAGAAAAAAGTCTTAAATGATATATGCCAAACTGAGTAAGAGTACAGGGGGGTTCTGCTTTCCACATCTTTGTAGTGTTTGATTTGCTTTATGTTTGTTCATTTTACAATGAATATGTTTTACTTTTTTCACTTAAAGAAGCATTTATTCCATCCTTCCCTCAGAGAGGAATCTTTCTAGCTGGGTTTTTTAAAAGTAAATCTAGAGTAGTGTTGTTAATTTCTTTGTCTACTCCAGGGTCTCATAACCAGTTCCCTAGTGCTGCTGTTTTAAGCTAAGTTTCTCAGTAAAAAGCTCACCGTCATATACATGAAGGTGTGTGCTTAATAATAACAGTTGTTATTCAAGTTGTCGTTATGTCCTAACATCTTCTGAGCACTTGCTGTGTATTAAACCTTGTAATCCTGAATAGCCTCATTAGTAGCTGCCATTTACAAATGGAGAAATAAAGCACAGAGTTTAAGAAACTTTCCTCACTTGCTATTGAGTGGCTACAAGATAATGCCATTTTCTCACAGTTGATTTCTTTTTTTTTTTTTTTTTTTTTTATGCCCTCCCCTGTTGATTTCTTTTTTAAATGCACATACACTTCATATAAAAAATTCTCCCTGCGCTTGAGAAATACTCTTAACATGGTTATGTTCCCTCTCAATTGCCTCTTCTCAGAGCAAGATTATCCCAGTTTCACTCTTTCATTTAGGAAATAGCGCTTGAAGATATGCTGTGTTTATATGTGAGGGGAGAAATACATAATGCCCGATTTGTTCCTGTAAAGGGCTTACAATCTATTTAGAGAAACGGGGCCCATAAGCTGATCATGGATAAAGACGTGGCACTTCCTGTACCAGTCCATGACTAGGCTCCGGTGACTGCGGTTGCCGAGGTCAAGGTAGCCTCCTTTGGAAGCAGGGCTCCATGTGGGGGAAGGGTAGGCTCCCGGAGGCCGATGATCAGCACCCTTCTCTATAGCATAACTCCCTGTGCCATTTCAGCAAGAAAAAGATTAGAAAGTTTTCCCTCCATAGCTACTTCTCAAATATGACTGGATACTAACAATTGAGTGCAACATAATGCCATTTTCTCATAGTTGATTTCTTTTTTAAATAGAAAAAGACCAGAGGTTGGAGAATATTCATTCTTTTCCCAAAGTTATTTTTGTTTTGAATGATAAAAAGGCAAATGTGACCCATAACTTTTTTTTTTTTTCCTGAAGGCATCCTCAGGAATTTAAAAAGTTTAGTTACGTATGTTTTAAGGGAAGAAGCAGGGAAAACAGAGTATAGAAGCTAAGATACGTAGAGGTGTGATTGAGGCAAGTGAATAATGTAAGCAGGGGCTTCTAGAGCAGAAGTCGGGCAAACCTTTTCTGCCCAGGGGGAGATAATAAATATTTTAGGCTTTGGGGGCCACATATGGCCTCTGTTGCAACTATTCAACTCTGCTGTTGTGATATGAAAGCAGCCACAGAGGATACGGAAAGGAATGTTCGTGGCCGTGTTCCAGTAAAACTGTATTTACAAAAACAGGCAGCCAGCTACGGTTTGCCAACCTCTTCGGGAGGAAAAAGTTAGAGAAAGAAGTGGTGCCTTTAACACCAGACTAAGAAGGTTTTTTTATTTTATTTCCTCAGTGACAGAAGACTTCAGAGCCTTATCATTTTTTATTGCCTTGGAGATCACAGTTCCTATGCTAACATGTCCCTTTTTTGTTATCAGATTCCACCCAAGTTACCAAAACAATTTACCAAGGAAGCTAAGCTGTTTCCTCAGGCAGGGGCTGGAAAACAATGCAGTAAGTTTTGCTCTCCAAAGTCTTAAGACTTTGCATTTGGGAATCTTAGGTTTATTGAGCTATAGGAAATAGCAGTTTGTTCTTAGGATTATGATACTAATAAGGGTGGGCTCTGCTGGAAGGGAGGGGGAGACAAGCTACTGGACATGACCAGGGGGAAATATGTGCAAATCCACATGATCGTTTAACTGATTCTTGAGAGCCATGCCTTGTAGATTTCATCATAAACCTAAGAAATATTGGCAGTCTAGTCTGTCAGGGGATAATTCTGCCCAAACACACACAGTAACATTTTGAATGCCACTGAGAATTCAGTCAATAGGGTTGCCAGGTTTAACAAATAAAAATCCAGGCTATCCAGTTAAAATGGTATTCCAAGTGGCTCACTGGTAAAGAATCTGCCTGCAAGACAGGAGACCTGGGTTCAATCCCTGAGTTGGGAAGATCCCCTGGAATAGGAAATGGTGACCCATCCCAAAATTCTTGCCTGGAAAATTCCATGGACAGAGGAACCTGGCAGGCTACAATCCATGGGGTCGCAAAGAGTCAGACATGACTGAGCACACACACACACAGATAAGCAACAAAAAATGTTTTAGTATAACTATGTCCTGTTCAATATTTGGGACATAATTATGCTAAAAAAGTTATTTGTTATTTATCTGAAACTCCACTGAGCATCCTGTATTTTATCTGGTAATTCCCCAAGTCAAAATGGATAATTAAATAGTTTTTTGTCCTGTCTGTTGTGTCATTATATCGGTTGATTGGTTATCCTTCACCAAGATTGTTCTTTTCTTTTTTTTTTTTCGTGGTTGAAATCTAATGACAGTGTAATCTCATTAATTCCAACCTCCCTAATTTAGACTTTTGATTATTGATGCAAGGGCTTTGCTGAAGTACACCTTCATCTCTACATGAATTTACTAGGCCTATGTATCATCGATCGTACAAACAAAACTGAAAGAGAATGATTGATCTCTTTGGGAGACTACAGATAGTCTAATTACACTGTAATCAGAGGGTATCGTTATTTCAACTGTTGCTTTTCTTTTAATAATTACAGATCGTTCTGTCATTCATTAACAGCAAGATAAGACTGTTCCAGGCAGAGTCAGGTGCAGCCACATCCGTCCCCATGGCTCCCTCCTGTCCCCAGTACCTGTCTCCTGGTTTTGTGGCTGTCTTGTTCATAATGCTTCCTAGATCCTCATACAACTGTACTCACTACTTGAAGGCATCCTATAAATATCTGTTAGTTGAATTAATGAATGAGTGTTATCTGTGCATGTTAAGATAATCAAACTGTTTGTTGCTAAGCATCTTATGTTTTAATTGTAAAAAAAAAAAATAATAATTTGAGTTGGTCTTTCCCTTTATTCCAAATTTCAGTTCATGAAGGAATTTTTGGATAAAGTTAGCTTTGTTGCATAATGGCCTTTGCAAGGCTGACACTCAAAATATGTTATGAAATCCAAAAAAGTGTTTTATGAGGAGAGAAAAAAAGGTTCTTATAAAATCACCATAAACACCCCTGTGAGCTTTCTTCAGTTTTGGGACTATGGGTCTCAAACTTTCTATCAGGCTACTAATGAATCCACCTACAATGCAGGAGACTCAAATAACTGGATTTGATCTCTGGATTAGGAAGATCCCCTGGAGAACGAAACATCAACCCACTCCAGTATTCTTACTTTGAGAATCCCATGGACAGACGAGCCTGGCAAGCTACAGTCTATGGGGTCACAAAGGAGCTGGACATGACTAAAGTGACTAAACAACAGCAATTGATGTTAGTCAGGTTTAGCCTGCCATCTTCCATACGTTACCCCCATTGCCCATGATTACACACACATCACACATAGACACACACACAAGTACCTCCCCAGATATCTTCCGAAGAGATGGAAGGGGATACTTTTGAATGGATACTAACTGTGGTTGTCACCAATAAATAATGCATTAATAGTGTAAGACAGATAGGTAGACATCTACACGTTCTAAACCACGTTTCTATTATTGGAGACCACTCTATACAAGCCATCTAAAGACCCTTGAGAACTCCCAGTGAGTTCTGGACCACTCTTGAGGGAAGTTAAGCAGGAGTGGTTTATGTGTGGAAAGGGTAACACCAGCATTTCTGTTGCCTGGTATTGGTCAGCATCTAGCCTTGGAAATGTGTGCTTAGTCACTCAGTTGTATCCAATTCTTTGTGACCCCATGAACTGTAGCTCACCAGGCTCCTCTGTCCAAGGGGATTCTCCAGGCAAGAATACTGGAGTGGGTTGCCATGCATTCCTCCAGCAGATCTTCCCAACCCAGGGATCAAACCCGTGTCTCCTGCATTGCAGGCGGATTCTTTACCATCTGAGCCCCCAGGGAAGCCCCAGGAAACATAACTTAGATGAGGCTTATTCTGTTTCCACTTGTGGTTTCTTTCTCTTGTATTTCTTTCAGTAGAGAAACTGGATTTAATAGGAGCTAGGAGATTAGGAATTAAATCTTCCTCTGTTTCTAATCCTACTCATATCTCAGGAGTATTTTTCCCTAGCAGTCTCAGAGAACTCAGGAGGATATATTGAGTACAGGTGGGCATTGGAACAGAGGTGGGCATGATACGGTCCTTTCTTTTAGGAGAGTGGAGTCGCGGTCTCACTCTCCTCTTCTGTTCTCCCTTCTCTCACAGCACCCTGGAGGGATATTATGTGGACGATGCCCTGCAGGGCCAGGGAGTTTACACTTACGAGGATGGAGGAGTTCTCCAGGGCACGTATGTAGACGGAGAGCTGAATGGACCGGCCCAGGAGTACGACACAGACGGGAGGCTGATCTTCAAGGGACAATACAAAGATAACATTCGGCATGGAGTGTGCTGGATATACTACCCAGTAAGTCTTGTCACTGCTCATTTTGCTGAAAAATAGCATGTTTTAAGACAAGGCTTTGAGTCTTCCCAATGAAGAATAAAATGTATTCTCTATGTTAGAAAACGTGGGACTGTGAAAACTTGAGAGCCAGTAGCTGAAGCCAACAACTTAGGGGGGTTGTCCTCTCACTGTGAAACAGTTGACTTAAATTGTCCTCCGATCTGCTGTAAATTCCTCTTCAGGGTGGCTTTGGAAAGAAATGAGTAGTCAAAATTAAAACAAAGTGAAGGAGACTTCCCTGGTGGTCAAGTGGCCAAGACTCCATGCTCCCAATTCAGGGGGCCTGGGTTTGATCCCACGGTAAATATCTTTTAAAAAATTAAAAGAAAACCAAACTGAGACAAACTGGCTTGATTGTACCACCAATAAAAACAAAAATACATTGATTTTAAAAAATATTTCTTTGGGATATAGAAAGAATGTTGGAATGTTTCATTGTTGCAATTAATTTTATTCTCTCTCATATGTAAGAATGATTCCAACAATTTCACATCTTTTTGGACTTATTACACTATTGTTACTTGACTTTCCAATCCCCCTCCCCATTTTTTGGTTTATATTGCTTAAATCAAGGTGATTAAAATTAACTAGCCTTTGAATATTTGATAACATTTTATGATCTTTCTGGAGTTGACTAGAGCAGAAAGATGCAGCAAAAACCCATGGCTGGGAATTAATGCTGTAATTTTTGTTTGCATTTCAAATACCCCATCTGTTCTTAGTGAGTTTCCAGAAAATGTTTCAGAAAATAGACCTGCAAAAATATTTTATCTAATATTTTATTTTGTCCGGAGCTTAAGTCAAAGTATGTTTTTTCTTAGTCTTAATCCTTTCCTTTTATGATTTAAAAGTATCAATAAAAACAAAGTCTCTATTATATGTGTAACAAGAAAAGTAATACCAGGAAAATCTACTTACACATTATTGTTGCTGAAAAATAAGTTATACTCTAGCCAAATAAAAAAACTGTGAAACATTTTTTAAAATAATTATTAAAGCATTTACACATTCTCTTGGTAGGATCTGCAGTAGCTCAGAAGTTTCTGTTACAGAGGGAGAAGAGGTGGAGGTCCTTACCAGATTAGGAAGCCTGAAACTTCTATTGCTTCGTCACTAGGCAGGATAAGCTTCCTACTGCCCCATGCTAGGGAGCTGCCCATAGTACAGTGAATCTTGAAGTCAGGGAAAGTGGCATTCCTCCTGGGGGTTGAAATGAGGGAAATGCAATTGATTACAAGATTCTCCCACTACTTGTAATTTTACTTGTAACTATGATCAATTTAAGTCCCTAGAGGAGATCAAAGATGCACTGAGGTGAATGGACCTGAGTCACTCAATGTAGTTGCAGTTTGAAACCTAAAATGCGCAGCTGCATTTTAGCCTTCAGCTTGAATTAGTGTCCTTTTAAACACCAAGAGAGGACTTCACCTTAGAAAGGAAGAAGCACTGGGGAGTTACAAGCTGTCAAAATTAACTTGGTTGATGACATTTTGTATATAGTATCTGTTGGCATTGGGGCCAGGCGTGAGGCTGGTGATCACATCCCACTGCTCTGATCTCCAGGTTGAGAATCAATTAATAAGTGGGCTTCCCTGATGGGTCAGACAGTAAAGGGTCTGCCTGCAATGCAGGAGATCCGGATTCGGTCCCTGGGTATGGCAACCCACTGCAGTATTCTTACCTGGAGAATTCCATAGACAGAGGAGCCCAAAGGGCTACAGCCCATAAGGTCACAAAGAGTCAGACTCAACTGAGCAATTAAGAAATGGACATAGGTGTCAGGGATCAGGACTTCATTATGGCAGAGTTAGAATGCAGAGGTGTCATGGGTTTCTACTTCTGCCCCTCTGAACTAAACAGATGGGCCAGGTGCCCACAGAGCAGCTAGAAAGCTGCAGGTTTCCCTTGGGGAGTAGGGCTGCCTGGGGGAGCTTCCCCAAGGAGAAGAGAGGGTGAGAGGGGAGCAGGTGCAGCCCATGGGTGCTGCCAGTTCTCAGAACAGGTGAGTGAAAATGCAGAACATGTGACAGCAGTCTTTATCCTGTTAACCCCAACCTGGTAGAGATGGGTGTCAGATCCTGCCTTCTCACCGATCAAGTGAAGGATTCCTCTTCCCATAGGGGGAGCCACTGAGCAGAGGAGAGAGGGGAGCAGCTTTCCCTTTGCTCCCCCAGTACAGCCAACAAGGAAGTGTTTTGTGACTTGAGGTCAAAGTAGGAACAAAGCGAGGCAAAAAATAATGATCCTCCATACAGGATTTGTAAGCTCATTCTAAGGGTGCTGCTGCTGCTGCTAAGGGTAGTTTATTTCTTTCAAAAGTTTACCTTGGAACAGTGATGGAGAGTTTTCATTAAAAACTCATATTTCTTTCCCTGGTAGCTCAGTCGGTAAAGAATCTGCCTGCAGCAATGCAGGAGACCCGAGTTCAATCCATGGGTGAGGAAGATCCCCTGGAGAAGGAAATGGCATTCCACTCCAGTATTCTTGCCTGGAGAATCCCATGGACAGAGGAGCCTGGAGGGCTACAGACCATGGGGTCATGAAGTCGGACATGACTTAGCAACTAAAACCACCAACTCCTTTCTAAAATAAAAGAAGAATCTCTGCTTTATTGTTCTGGACAAATAAAATCACTTGCCCCCAAAACGAAGTTTAAAGCACGTAAGGGGGAAGAAAACCTGAGACCCTAGAAAGACAGAATGCTGAATAAATAGTAATCTTGATGGCTTAATTAGTTACAGTGTGTGAGGAGCACATGTGCTCTAACACCACTCAGCTGTCTTCATCACTGCAAGTCTGAAGGCAGATCTTGCAGAAAATACATCTCTATTCAGGCTGGGTTATTAAGAATTAACTCAGGGAGGAGGAAGAGCAGTAATACATCCCTAATGTCCTCTCTCGGAGAAGGCAGTGGCACCCCACTCCAGTACTCTTGCCTGGAAAATCCCATGGACGGAGGAGCCTGGTAGGCTGCAGTCCATGGGGTCGCTGAGGGTCAGACACGACTGAGGAACTTCACTTTCACTTTTCACTTTCATGCATTGGAGAAGGAAATGGCAACCCACTCCAGTGTTCTTGCCTTGAGAATCCCTGGGACGGGGGAGCCTGGTGGGCTGCCGTCTATGGGGTCACACAGAGTCGGACACGACTGAAGCGACTTAGCAGCAGTAGCAATGTCCTCTCTATCTGGGAAAAATGCTTCCAAGTATTTTGCTTTCTATGGAAGTTCTGTGATTCATTTTTAAATTTATAACTTCTTTTTTCTCCAAAGAGCAATTAGACTACAGTGAACTGTGGAGATCCTATACCTGGTGGTTATTTCTTCCTGCTGTCTCTCAGTAAACAGCATTTGAAATCACTCAGAAGTCGTCCCACATCACTGACTCTGAGTAGCTACTTCTAGAACCTTTCAGTTGAGGAAATAGCCAAGCTTTTAGAAGATGTCATGGCCTTACTAGTCTTAGGTCAAACCCACAAAGGTCTTAGATTTCTATTTATACCATGAGGACCTCCTAGATGGGAAGGAAAAAAAGGAAACATATCTTATACCCTAGATTCGATTTTTTTAAATTAATTCTTTTTATTTAATAATATGTAATATTTAGTTATATAATTTAATAATATTTAATAATAATTAACTATTGGTTTATTTTTAATGTCCCAATGCAATTTACAAAGTATTTATATCACCTCCTGTGTCCCTAGCACTGGTACCAGGATAGAGAATTCTATGATAGCCTCTGCCCTAAAGCATTTAAGGACCCTTGGGAATGAAGCAAGTGACAGTAAAACAGGAAGCACAGCTGGCTCCTCTCCTGGAAGGAGGCAGAAGGGAGCAGTAAATAAAGAAGAGTGGGAAGAGAGAAGTGATGGGCAAAGGAGCAGAATTTAGTTGTTCTTTTTTCACTTTGCATTCTAGCTCAAAAAAATAAAAAGCCATGGTATAGGACTCTCAGAAAGACAGTATCTCAAAGTTCTTTTGTTTATTCCTTAGAAAACACAGACAACTCTCTACTCATGTACATTGAACTAATTCTTAAGTATCTTTGGACTAAAGATTTTCTTAATAGACCAGAAATTCAGAATTCAATATTTGAAAAGCGAATTTCTAAGCATAGTGAGTAAGACTGTTTTGCTACAGATCCTCATCACATTTGATATTGGCCCAGAGAAACCCTTGTTACATTTCCTTTCAGTGTTTATGACATATTACAAATGGGTGGCTCAGTGAGTAAAGAATCCGCCTGCAACGCAGGAGACATAGGTTCCGTCCCTGGGCAGGAAAGAGCTGGAGGAGGGCATAGCAACCCAGTCCAGTATTCTTGCCTGGAGAATCCCAGGGACAGAGGAGCCTGGTGGGCGACAGTCCATGGGGTCGCAAAGAGTCAGACACGACTGAAGGGACTGAATACACATGCACACACAAATACAGCATGTTTGTTTCTTAGGTAAGAAACCAAGTTAGAATCAGTAACTTGTCCAGGATTATAAAGTACAGCTCCATCTCTGACTCTATAAATCAGGTTTATACGCTCCCTGTGCATATAGCCTATAGGAGACTGGGTGGGGAGGGATGATATGCCTCATGCTGTTCATGCTCATGTGAAAAGCTGAGTTCTTAAACTGTTATGATCCATATTAGTGCTACTAACAGTGGGCATGCACAAGAGAAATATCTTGAACTCGTGTCATATGAGTGAGTAAGAGCCGCTCAGTCGTGTCTGACTCTTTGGGACCCCATGGCCTATACAGTCCGTGGAATTCTCCAGGCCAGAATACTGGAGTGGGTAGCCGCTCTCCAGGGGATCTTCCTAACCCAGGGATCAAACTCAGGTCTCCCGCATTGCAGGCAGATTCTTTACCAGCTAAGCCACCAGGGAAGCCCAAGAATACTAGTCATGTCATATAGATAAATACTATAATATAATATTTTCTGGTTTTGGGTTTCTCCCATCAGGATGGAGGCAGCCTTGTAGGAGAAGTAAATGAAGATGGGGAGATGACAGGAGAGAAGATAGCCTACGTGTACCCTGATGAAAGGACGGCCCTGTATGGAAAATTCATCGATGGAGAGATGATAGAAGGGAAGCTGGCTACTCTTCTGTCCACTGAAGAAGGCAGGCCTCACTTTGAACTGATGCCTGGAAGTAAGTTGAATCTGCTTCGGATGGGTTGCTTTAATTCCAAAACAGGTCAGGGCTTATTGGGGAGAAGTTTATTTCCTTGTCTTGTCTGGTGTATCAGCTTGGCCACTTAGGAGACACCTCAGCATCTCAGTGGTTTACAACAGCAAACACAGGTCTGATAAGCAGCTGTATTCAACTGGTGGGGCGTGGCCAGGCCAGGTGGGACTCGAGGCTTCTAGTCAGCTCGGTGGTGGCGATGGTGGTTTAGTGGCTAAGGCATGTCCGACTCTTTGCGACCCCATGGACTGAAGTCCAACCAGGCCCTTCTGTCCATGGGATTTCCCAGGCAAGAATACTGGAGTCAGTAGCCATTCCCTTCTCCAGGGGATCTTCCCAACCCAGGAATCAAACCAGCGTCTCCTACTGATTGGCAGGCAGATTCTTTAGCACGGAACCACCATTCTCTAACGCTAGGGAAGCCCTGGTCACCTCAGAGCCTGTGCTGTGTCTTAATTCCGGGCCCTGTCAGTCGGTTTTCTCAGGTGACCACAGGAAGCCAGAGCATGAGCAGACACCTGCGATGCCTCTTGAAGCCTCAGTGTGTAACTGACACAAAGCCCCTTTCACCCACTTGTCATTGGTCAAAGCAAGTCACACGCCCAGGCCAAGCATCAGTGAGACCTACACCAGGCACTTTAGTAGCAGATACTGAAAATCACCTGGCAAGGGCATAGCTGTATAATTCTAACGCACAGAAGGAGTGAAGAAATGACAACAGTAATTTAATCCATTTTAAATATTATATCTCGGGGAGGGGAACAACCCTACAGTTTAATGAGTTAATTGATAAAGAATCAAATTAGGTAGATCTCCAAGTTGTAACGCTGAATCAACCTGAGTTCCGATTGGGGAAGATAAATGCACATTGGCACCTGGGCTCTCTTCAAAGTCTAACATTGAGACTTTCCTGGTGATCTGTGGTTAAGACGCAGGGCCTCCACTGCAGCGAGCATGGGTTCAGCCCCTGATTGGCTAAGATCTCACATGCCGAGCGATGCGAGCGGTGGGAGGGGAAAGTCTAGCATCTTCTTGGAGGACATACTCCACGCACAAATGAGCCTGTTGGTCTCCATGTTAGAAAAAGTCCTGTTTCCTTAAGTACAGGATGGCACCAAACTTTTTTTCTTATTACAAAATTATTTACTGTAGAAAATCTGGAAAATATACAAAGAAAAAAAATCAAGGTTTTGTATTCTGAGTGGCACAATATTAAGAAAGCTAAATTGGTCTGATTCCTGAGAAAACAATGTATGAAAGTGAAAGTCAAGTGCTCAGTCGTGTCTGATTCTTTGCGACCCCATGGACTGTAGCCCACCGGACTCCTCTGTCCATGGGATTTTCCAGGCAAGAATACTGGAGTGGGTTGCTATTTCCTTCTCCAGGGGATCTTCCCGACATATATGTATTTCCAATCTAAGTTAAGGTATAAGAAGAATAAAGTAGAAAAGATAGTGCATCTAGGCATTGCTAGGCCTAGATAATATTTAGCTCTGTGGATTGGAAGGAGATTCTCCAAAGGGTGGTTGTCCAAAAATAAGAAACCTAGCACTTTACATTTAGCTCCAACTTGGGTTGTTATAAATGTCTCCGTTTTTGTTTTTTTAAGTTAAAAACTGAGGCATTTTAAATGCAGTATGGGAATCTGGATTGGATCCTGGAACAGAAAAAGGACATTCGTGGAAAAACTGGTGAAGTCTGAATAAAGTCTGGAGTTCACTCAATAGTAACGCTATGTGGGTTTCTTAATTTGGACAAATGTACCATGTAACATAAGAAATTAACAGGAGAACAGTGAGGGGCATCGGGAGCTCTCTGTACCATGTTTGCAACTTTTCTGTAAATTTTAAGTCATTCCACAATGAAGTGTTTGTTTTTTTTTTAAGTGTAAAGGTAATCTTTGAACTTTAAACTCTAATATCTGCACTCTTCATGTCCATTTCAATAGCAGACAGTAATTACAATGTTTAGAAATGAGGAGACTCCAGCCAGGGGGAGATCCCAGTTGGTGATGCAGATTTTAAAACTTCAAAAATGGCAACACTTCTGGCAGCAAGAGTCTTGAACTTGAGAGTCACCTCTTTGGAGTCTTGGCTCCAGCATTTACTGTATTGTGGCTTGGGGGGCAGGTTACTTATCCTTTTAGAACCTGTTTCTTCCTTATAAAATACAGATATTGGCACCTACCATAAAGCCCCATCAGGGAAGTTACTGTGGTTATTACACTCTTCTTGGTATAAGTATGAAACGCATTTTGGAAAGTGAGAGTGATCAGTCTCAGGGGAATTATGGTTTTTCTTAGAACTCCTGGATGCAAATAGCAAGCACCCTCTTCAAACTCACTTAAGACCAGAAAAGGAGGGGTGGATCTATTGGCAAGATTCCAGCAGGCCTCAGTTCTTTTAAGGCTGGGTTGAACAATTTGGGTCTCAAAGGGGTCAGAAGACATAGTTGCTCTGGGTGGCTGGGAGGAACCAGGCCCGGTCTTTGCTCTGTGTTCCGCCCCTTTTGTTTCTGTCTCCTTCCTCTTCCATTTGCAAGTACTGCGCCACTGACTGGCTGACAGATGAGGGCTTTTGGGGTCATGTGGCTTCTGGCCCAATGGTTGGTGGAGGAGCAAACAGAACGCAAGGGTCTCACCTAAAACCCTCCTGACTGCCTTCTCCTGACTCTCTGTGCTCTTGGATCAACAAACTGCTTCTCTCTCTCCATGCTTCTTGCGGAGGTTCCTTGTGCCTCTGCCTGGAGTTTCTTCTCTCCTCATTTCTTCTTCGCCTCTTTACATGGCAATTCCATGCCCTGGCTAATGCCTAGTCCGTCTCTTTTTTAGTGCAATTATCAGCATCACTTGAATGTTTCCTAGAAATGCAGGTTGTCAGGCCCCCTTCAGGACGATTCAATTGAAGTTGCATTTTCTAAATTTAATTCTTTAAATGTTTATCGGAGTATAGTTGATTTACAATGTTGTGTTAGGTTCAGGTGTACAATAAAGTGAATCAGTTATGCCCACACGTATATCCACACGTTTTTAGATTGTTTTGCCATATAGGCCATTAGAGTATTGAGTAGAGTTCCCTGCGATATGCAATAGGTCCTTATTAGTTTGTTTTTTTTTTGGCCGTGCCATGCAGCTTGCAGGATCTTAGTTCCCCAACCAGGGGTTGAACCTGGGCCCTCGGCAGTGGAAGTGCAGAGTCCCAACCACTGGACTGCAAGGGAAATCCTTGCCTGTTCCATCCTTATGGCTTGGCTCCCCTCTTAGAAGTAACGTTTGTCAACTGAATGGATGAATTGCAGACCCAGGTCATAGTACCAATGACAGGGGAATAGAGGGAGGAGAGGGTGCCTTCAGCCTGTCTAAGGGAGCAGAGGGAGGGACGGTCAGCGTTGGAGAAGACATGTTGACTCATTGAAAGCAGGAAGAGATATGACACGACTCCTGCTTGTATCTGCACAGCCCCCAACGTGGTGTTTTATGTGTAGTTGGCACTTAGCACATTTGTGAGGAAAGTTTTAGTCTAAGGAAAGGAGATGGGCGCTCTTAGGAGAATTTGTGCACAATAGGATGTCTATTCCACAGAAATGTTTGGTTGGGGAATGTGGGGTTTTTGGGGTTTGTTTTTTTTCTTATTTGAACTTCCTTTAATCGCTTGTGTGCTGGTTCTCAGCCTTCCCTGCCCTGCTTTACTGCAGGTGGGGGTGTCTGCCCCTTGCCTGGTACATTTCCCAGGCTCTGTGCCTCCAGCTTCTGTCTGGGCTTGGCCACAGACCAGGGACAGGAGCAGGGAGAAGCCCTTGGTGTGTCCCGTAGAGTCCCCAGCAGGGGCTTGTCTCCTGATTCCACTACCTAGCAGGACGGTTCCCCTTGGATCCAGCTTCCCTGGGCTCCCCCAGCTCCAGAGGTCCAGGAATGTCTCTGTGGCTCAGACGGTAAAGAATCTGCCTGCCAGTGCAGGAGACCTGGGTTTGATCCCTGGGTGGGGAAGATCCCCTGAAGAAGGGCATGGCAACCCACTCCAGTATTCTTGCCTGGAGAATTTCATGGACAGAGGAGCCTGCCAGGCTACAGTCCGTGGGGTCACAAAGTGTCGAACACGACTGAGTGACTAACACTGCTTCTATGACTCAGGGTTATAGCTTTCTGCTCTTGACAGTTTCTGAGCTCTTCATTGCCGCCTTTGGCTTCTCAGCTCTTCTATCTTCTGTGTAACCAATTCCCTGTATTAAATTCTCTCTCTTGAAAATACTCAAATGGTCTGTGACGTGGACTGATCTGGATTGAGACATGGACTGATCTCAGACTTTTAGTCTGAGACATTAATTTGGGTTTTGATTGTATTAGAAAGAAAGAAAGAGGACCTGGTAACCATTGGTAACTACTTAGGAACTGCTTAATGGATAATTTATGATGCCTTAGTGCCTAAAATGTTGACTTTTCAGGTGTAAACTTGTTTCTTTACTTATTAGCCTTTGGAACACCTTATGTCTTCCTCGTGCTCTGGGAGGGTTCTTGGAGGCTAATTTTTTGCAGAGAAGTAATGTTAAGTCTCGGAGAAGGCAATGGGACCCCACTCCAGTACTCTTGCCTGGAAAATCCCATGGACGGAGGAGCCTGGTAGGCTGCAGTCCATGGGATCGCTAAGGGTCGGACACGACTGAGCGACTTCATTTTCACTTTTCACTTTCATGCATTGGAGAAGGAAATGGCAACCCACTCCAGTGTTCTTGCCTGGAGAATCCCAGGGACGGGGGAGCCTGGTGGGCTGCCGTCTATGGGGTGGCACAGGGTCGGACACGACTGAAGCGACTTAGCAGCTTAGCAGCAATGTTAATTCTAGAGTGGCTGTGTGCCTTCATTTCTGAAATAAATTACTAATTGGTTTCTGAACCACTTTAATAGAAATAAGATGACTTTGTTAATGCTTTATCAAAAGCAGTCTGTTCTCCTTAATTCTAGTGAGGCTGAATGTTTATTTTTAGTGAAGGAGACAATTGCCAAGGGTGGGTGGTTGGATTCTACAGACTGTGTCTAGTGTGAAAAAAAACCACAAGGAAAATTTAAAACTATTATCCAATCTTATCCAACCAGAGAGAGATCTCAAGTTTTCATGACAAAGCCTTTTCTCGATTAAAATTTTTAGTTACACAAGCAGCTTTTAAATCATGTGAGTAAAGAAAAATGTGAATCAAAAGCAAAAATGGAATTTTAGGAGATATTCCTGATGGCTGTGAAGACCTGATAACAAAACTCCAGAGCAAATCAGAAAACTAACCATTTATATTTTGCACAGCAGTCTGTAATTACCAGTGCAAACCTGCTTGTAAGAAGCATGTTATCTAGCCAGCCAGCAACTATTTCATCCGAGCACCTATTTTAATTAGAATTAACATTATCACCTGGTACCCATGCCCTCTACTAAGCACCCAATTGCTGTATTCAATAATAACCTAAAAATATCTTTTAGCAACTCAATTCAACATCACAAAGTTCAACAAATGAACCATCAGATTTTAATCCCCTAGTATAAGAATATTTGATGTTATGACCATATTTGTTATACTTACGATTCTCAAATCAGGAATGATCTTAGAAGTATAACGTGAGTTCTACCAATGGGTTGGATGATGCTTAGATGTAGGTCACTCATGTAATTCCAGATATTTAAAGAATGAAAGAGTGAAAGTAAATTATGCTTTGCAACATGGTATCCAACTTCATTATTATATTCCTGAACATAGTGAAAGCATCTCAGGAGTAATAAAAAATTGTTACTTTAGATTAACTTTTTCCTAAGTGTCTCTCTGTATTTTTTCCACTTGGATATTCAGCAAAAGAAAGAAACCCCATATGTGTATCTTTTACTAGGTGACAAAATGGGTTGGGATTTATGTATTCACTAATAAATTCTCTTAAAAATAATGAATGTTATTATAGTCACAAGAGACGCATAATGAATATGATGGAGAATGAAGCTAAAAATTTTATTGTGTTTGCACACTCAGAATAAGTAAACTTTCTTATCATGGAAAAAGTATTATTAAAAAAAGCTCTCCATTTATACTGAAGAATTTCATTCTAGTTGGTTTAACTTGAGTAACATTTTGCATTATTTAACTTATGCTGGTCCCATTGATGAGAGAAATGTTTTTGATGCACTTCCCTAACTCTGGGCCTATACTGAAATTTTTGTTTGCTTTTTAGGTTCGGTGTACCACTTTGATAAGTCAACTTCATCTTGCATTTCTACCAATGCTCTTCTTCCAGACCCATATGAATCAGAGAGGTAATTGTTCCCTTGTGGTTTTAATGACATCATTTATGTGAGATTAAATAACTCTTGTGGTGGGAATTATTGCTCCTTGGTGGCCCTCTAGTCAGGCTGAGTTCCCTAACAGAAAAAAAATGTATATTCTGAGAAAGAGCGTTTTTATGGTCATACAGCATCTGTCCCTGTAAGAGAGTTTCTCTGCCCATAAAGCACAGAATAGCCTGTGTGTCGGTCCCAGAATGAAGCTTCTACAAAGGGACAGCAGTTGGGTCAGGCAGCCCGTTATACCCTGCCCAGGTGTCCGCTTTCTTGGGGCCCTTGGCATGGCAGCCTCTATTAGCCCCTCAGGAGCATTTCACACTCTTGAAAGCTCTAGTCGAGGCAGGACCAGATGTCTGCTGCTTTACTTAGCCCAGCTGAGAGGGTCTGGAGCACAAGATAATTTCTTTATTCACTAAGGGAAGACAGGAGTAAATAAAATGTAAGAAGCATAAAAACATTCCAGCTTACAAATTACAGGTTTCTGATTCTATAAGCTCCATTCCAGAGTGTCAAGCCCCATTCCATTTGACATCCTAGCTAAATTCTAGCTCTAGATTCCTGGAATGGCTTTCTCTGGTCTCTTGACTGGGGTTCGTATCCCCCAGTTACTGGCCTGTTTGTGGGTAAGAGTGCCATCTGCAGTTGACTTTCTCTTGGCCTCACTCTGTAATCATGGCTTCCATTTCTCTTCTGTCCGCATCTGAGAAAAGGCCTCTTCCCTGGTTTAACTGACGGGGCTGACACTACAGTGTCACAATGAATGAATGTCCCCTTTCTTGAGATGAGGCTCTGGCCTGTTTGCAGAGAGAAAAATTTGGTCTTTGTTAGCCCCCAAACACAACAGTCCCCTAACCATATGTATCTGTCTTTTTTTTTGTTACTGTCATTGTGATAATGCCACATAAAAGTAGCCTCAGACTACCAGCGATTTATGAAAGCAAATATTTTCTTTTGCACTCATACTTCTGTAGATTGGCTGAGGCTCAGCCACTTTCAACTGGGTTCCACTCGGCCCAGCTGGACTAGGCTGTGCTCCAGGTTTCAAGTTGGGTTCCAGTCTGTCTCACATGCCTTCATTCCAAGACTCAGGCTAAGCAAACAACAGCCCCCTGGGGCATCTTTTCCTTGTGGAGATGAATGGAAGCTCAAGGAAGCTGGCAGAAACTTGCCATGCTTCTTAACACCCGAGACCTAGCTTTGCAGTCACTTCTGCCTAGTGGCAAAGCAGATCACACAGCCAGGACCAAGTCAGTTGGGCAGGGACGTTATCCTCCATGCAAGCTGAAGGGCAGTCACATGACCAAGAATCAGAATGACTCTGTCCCAGGGAGAGAGTCAGGAGGTGGAAGCAGTAATTCAGCCTTCCAGCCCATCAAATAAGCAGAAGATCTATATAACAGAAATCCCAAATGACCATTTCCACCAGACTTTTTATCCACCACAGGGGCTGGAATAACTGAAATTATGTGATTGGGGCATGTATTCTCCTAATAGGGACTTCCCTGGTGGCTCAGATGGTAAAGCATCTGCCTACAATGCGGGAGACCCAGGTTCAGTCCCTGGGTTGGGAAGATCTCCTGGAGAAGGAAATGGCAACCCACTCCAGTATTCTTGCTTGGAAAATCCCATGGACGGAGGAGCCTGTAGGCTACAGTCCATGAGGTCGCAAAGAGTTGGACACGACTGAGCCACTTCACTTCACTTCACTTCAGGTGGTGCAGGGGTAAAGAATCTGCCTGCCAATTCAGGAGCCATAGGAGATGTGAGTTTGATTCCTGGATCGGGAAGATCCTCTAGAAAAGGAAATGGCAACCCAGTCTACTATTCTTACCTGGGAAATCCTGTGGACAGGGGAGCCTGGCAGGCTACAGTCCTTGGGGTCATGAAAAGTCAGACACAACTGAGCGACTTAACATGCACGCCCTCACTCTCTTAATAAATCTTGTTCTATAATCATGAGTTCTATCTTCTTAAAACCAGCACTTGGCAAACCTGTTTTGTAAAGGACCACGTGGTCAATATTTTAGGCTTTGTGAGTTTCTACAGCAGCTACTCAAGTCAGCCTTTGTAACCCCAAAGCAGTCATAGACAATACTGAACAAATAGGTGTGGGTGTGTCCCAATAAAACTTTATTTACAAAAACAGACAACAGCCAGACTTGATCCTTGGGCCAGAGTTAGCTAATTTGTTACAAACTCCTTTGTTGGGAAGTACTTATTGAGTATCTTTTATTAATTATTTGTCACTCTTTTATGTAGAAGATTCATCTCAGGGTTGAGAACCTTGGGTATAGCTTTAATTAGCTTTGGGAAGTGTTTGCCTAGTCCAAGAAGACAGTGGAAATTGTCATTAATTAAAACATACAAATTTTTAAAAACCTTATATTAAGCCCTGAGGTACTTTGTGAATATATACTAATAATCCTTTTATCAGAGAGCAATGAGAGTCATAAGTATACACCAATCTCCAGTTTTCAGTGCCAAAATCTGTATTTCACTTTTTCTTTCTTCCTCATTGGATTACTATGAACTCACATTTTGGATTCTGTAGCCATGACGGCATTTGGGTGGTTAGTAAAGGATGATATGTCAAACTAAAACAAAGCATTTGCCTTTTTTTTTCTTTTTAGGGTTTATGTTGCTGAATCTCTCATTTCCAGTGCTGGAGAAGGACTATTTTCAAAGGTAGCTGCGGGACCCAATACTGTTATGTCTTTTTACAATGGAGTCCGAATTACACACCAAGAGGTGAGTGGGGCAGAAGTGGGAACTCAGTTTGATTGGTGAAAGGGCTTTGTTTCAGACACCCTTGATTTTCTCATTAGTCCTTTTACTTTAATGCTCACTAAGAATATAAAGGAACAAAAGACTAGGCTTTTTTACAAAATTGTTCAGATATCGTTCTACAGCCAACCTCAGACTGCTATAGTAAAGACATCATAGATTAGGTAGCTTATGAACAACAGAAACTTCTTTCTCACAGTTCTAGAAGCCAGGAAGTCAAAGATCAAGGTGCCAACACATTCAGTGTCTGGTGAGAGCCTGCTTCCTGCTTCACTCATGTCCCTTTTTTTGCTGTAACTACACAATGCAGGAGGGATGAGGGAGTCTCAGGGGTCTTTTATAAGAACTCTGGTCTTATTCATAAGGGCTCTACCTGCCCCCATGGCCTAAATATCTTTCGAATTCTTTTTTTATATAAGATAGGGGAAAGTTAATTAGTAAGTTGAAGGCTTCTCTGATGGCTCGTAGGCTTCCCTGTAGCTCAGATGGTAAAGAATCTGCCTGCAATGCAGGAGATCCAGGTTTGATCCCTGGGTGGGGAAGATCCCCTGGAGAAGGGATTGGCAACCCATTCCAGCATTCTGGCCTGGGAAATTCACATGGACAGAGGAGCCTGGTGGGTTACAGTCCATGGAGTCGCAAAGAGTCAGACACGACTGAGAAACTAACACTTTCACTTTTCACTTTCTGGTGGCTCAGGGGTAAAGAACCCACCTGCCAATGCAGGAGGCATAGGTTCTATCCCTGATCTGGGAAGATCCCACATGCCACAGAATAACTAAGCCTAGGTGCCACAACCACTGAGCCTGTGCTCCAGAGTTCAGGAGCCGCAACTACTGAGCCCATGTGCCTACCTGCTGAAGTCTGCTTGCCTTAGAGCCTGTGCTCAGGAAAAAGAGAAGCCACCACAACGAGAAGCCTGCACACCACAGCTGGAGAGTAGCCCCTGCTCACTGCAGCTAGAGAAAAGCCCACACAGCAACAAAGACCCAGCACAGCCAAAAATCAATCAATCAATTAAATTACTTGAAAAATAAATAGTAAGTTGAGCTGCCCTGCACTGCTCATATATGCCCTTCCCACCATCAGTGTGTGGAGTATGCAGCATCAAAGTGCAAGGGGTGCCTTAGGCCAGGGGTCCCCAACCGCCAGGGTCTATTGCCTGATGATCTGCGGTGGAGCTGATGCAATAATGACAGAAATAAAGTGCACAATACACTTGAATCATCCTGAAACCATCCCCCCACTCTGACCCATGGAAAGATTGTCTTCCACAAAACTGGTCCCCGTTGCCAGAAAGGTTGGGGACCGCTGCCTTGGGCTTTTGCCATATACCTGACACTCAAACCATGAGGTTAGGGATAAATGAGTTAATATCTTCGGTGTCCTTTGAGTTCCTGGGAGGAAGCTCGTTTCCAACACTCACTTTCTTGTTTTCTGCAGGTTGACAGCAGGGACTGGGCTCTCAATGGGAACACCCTCTCCCTCGACGAGGAAACGGTCATTGACGTGCCTGAGCCCTACAACCATGTATCCAAGTACTGTGCCTCCTTGGGACACAAGGCAAATCACTCCTTCACTCCAAACTGTGTCTATGACATGTGAGTAGGACACCAAGCTGCCAGAGCCGCAGGGCCCCGGGAATGAGGAGGGCACCTCAGAGGCGTATCCTGCCCCAAGGAAGGTGGCTCCCTTAGAATATCAGAGGGTCCTCTGCCAGGGGACTGCTCAGGCTTATTACTTGAAACTCAGAAATAGAAAAGGGCTTTGAAGAGTAGACATGCTGTGGAAATATTATACTTTGTGGTTGCTATTTTATTGTGGCTTTTTCTGTTCTTCAGCACTCTCATTCTGAAAAATTAAGGCCAGTGTCATTGGAAGTAACAGTACAAATTGAAACTGCACTGCAGAGATTAGGGAATCCTTTTATGATGTGAAAGGAAGGAGGACTGTAAAATCCTACACCTAGGGCGTGAGGTCTGGGTGTTAGAAAAGAAAGAAGCCTATAAAGTCAGAGTCCCTATCATTTGACAGCCAAGAGGAATGAAATGCTGACACAGGCGACAACACGGATGAGCCTGTGAAAACACGCAAGGAGCCAGTCACTAAAGACCGTGTGATGTGTGATTCCATTTCTATGAACAGTCCTCTATCGCCCCAGACACAGAATACCCATCAGTGCTTGCCTAGAGCTGGGGGCCGGGCTTGGGGGAGCGAAAGTTGATGGCTAATGAGCGTGGAAGTTCCTTTTTATAATTTTATATTGGAGTATCGCTGATTAACAGGTTGCGGTAGTTTCAATTGGGCAGCAAAGGGACTCAGCCATACATACACATGTATCCATTCTCCCCCAAAGTCCCCTCCATCCAGGCTGCCACATAACCTTGAGCAGAGTTCCATGTGCTATACAGCAGGTCCTTGTTGGTTATCCACTTAAAATACAGCAGTGTGTACATGGCCATCTCCACCTCCCTAACTATCCCTTCCCCTCACCTTTCCCCTCTGGTAACCGTAAGTTCATTCTCTAAGTCCGGGAGTCCATTTCTGTTTTGTAAATAAGTTTTCATTTGTATCACCTGTTTAGATTTCATGCGTAAGTGATATCATATTATATTCCTCTTCCTCTGACTTACTTCACTCACTCTGACAATCTCTAGGCCACCCATGTTGCTACAAATGACCTTATTTCATTCTTTTTCAACAGCCCATTGTATATATGTACCGTGTCTTCTTTATTCATCCCTCTGTTGATAGACATTTAGGTTGTGGGAAGTTCCTTTTGAGGCTTCCCAAGTTAGTGGCTGTAGCTGCACAACTGAAAACCACTGAATTGTACACATTAAATGGACGCATTTTATGAAGCCTGAATTACATCCCATCACAGTCATTAGTTTTAAAAAATCAAATAATCTGTTTCAGTTTGAGCCTCCCCTTCCAATGGCACACTGAACCTCTTGGAAACCTCCATGGATGAGAACCTTACCGTTATCCACAAAGGCAGCTGTCTGGACAAACAAATACATACTATGGAGTTGGCTGTTGGGCTCTGGTGACTAGAAAGTTCTTTCTGTTGTGCCCCAGTGGGTTTCCCTGTACTCTCCAGCCCTTGGCCCTGATTATCCCTTTTCTTCTTGTGTACAACGTCAGTCTCTCTTCCACATAGTAGTCCTGCACATATCATAGTAGTTTTCATGCACTCCCAAACTGTCTTCCCAAAGTCAAGCATCTCTGACTATTCCTTAAAGGGATAGCTGAGATTCCATGTCACTGCTGTCCTTAGCTCAGCCTGAGGATGACAGTTCCTCCTAGCAGCCAGGAGCCGTGTGCAGTCTTTCCTGCTCATCTGTAGTTTGCTGTTGCTTGGTTCTCTTGCTTGTGAACATAAGCGGGATCAGATCGTGTGCGTTTAATCTGTAGGAGAAGTGCCAGGATTCGCGTGTCCCTTCTTGCATCCCTGAGATGGCTTTAAAATTGTTCTGGCAGTCGCTTGCTCTCCTTGGCAGCCAGTACCAAGTACTGAAGCTACAACTTCTGTTTAAAGGGCGAGCAGAAATGGCAAAGGACATGTGTCATGTGAAATGAAACTGACACTGTTATTAACTCCAAGGCTTTTGTGGCCAATGTAAATTAGGCCAAAGCATCATTCCAGGCTGCACACAGCTGAACAACAACCATTTAAACCCATGGTAACAAAGGATTATAAATGCTACTTGCTGCTGCTGCTGCTGCTAAGTCGCTTCAGTCGTGTCTGACTCTATGCGACCCCATAGACGGCAGCCCACCAGGCTCCCCAGTCCCTGGGATTCTCCAGGCAAGAATACTGGAGTGGGTTGCCATTTCCTTCTCCAATGCATGAAAGTGAAAAGTGAAAGTGAAGTCACTCAGTCGTGTCCGATTCTTCACGACCCCATGGACTGCAGCCTACCAGGCTCCTCCGTCCATGGGATTTTCCAGACGAGTACTGGAGTGGGTTGCCATTGCCTTCTCCGATAAATGCTACTTAGGCTGCCCCTTAAAACGAATGAGTTTTGTGATTTAATGGCAAGGATATGATTTTTCTCATCAAAAGTAAGAGAGCACAGGAGAAAAGAGAAGGAACCATTTGTGAAAAATTAAGTCCCTCCTCAGAAATTTTTTTTCAAGCCCAATGTGAATGATTAATTACTTGGGGTCATGGAGAGACTGTGCCAAGTCACTTCAGGTGTGTCCAACTCTGCGACCCTGTGGACTGTAGCCCGCCAGGCTCCTCTGTCCATGGGCTTCTCCAGGCAAGAACACTGGAGTGGGTTGCCATGCCCTCCTGCAGGGGATCTGACCCAGGGATCAAACCCACATCTCTTATGTCTCCTGCCTTAGCAGGTGGGTTCTTTACCACAAGCTTCAGAGAAGCCCCAGGAGAGACTAGCTGAATAATAATCAGACAGAACATTCAGATACCAGTCCATGGGATTCCTTTGTTTCTAAAATCATTGGTACTGTTATGCACACTTTAACACAGAACAACAATGTCTGCAAGCTGTTTTAACTGTAGTCCAGTACAGTGTGCCAAATGACAGACAGGAACTGCTTCCCTTGCTATAGATATAGATTACTCATCAACAAGGAGCCGAACTGCATGCTCAGAGGTTTGGTCTGAGGGCTGATCTTGCCCAGTGTTTCCTGAGCGCTTTCTCCAGGCCAGTTCTGTGGTACACGCTTCTGTGCACGATGTCATTCAATCTTCCCAGTAACTCCGTGGGGCCACCAGTATTACTGGTGATTATTACCAGTATCCCAGATCAGGGACAAGAAACACAGGGCTCTTGTCAAAGAGAAGTGCTCTAAACCTCTGTGCTTTAGGGCTGCCTTGAAGAATCGGCACGTTTCTTTTCAGTCGGTCTATTTTCTACTCTGAAAATAATGAAAATGAATAGGAAAATGAAAATGCAAGAGGATAATAAGAGAAATCTTAGGCTTCTTGTGGGATTTTTTTTTGTTTTTTTTTGGTGTACCACAAGGTTAACTAGAGCTCCATTTCAAGAGTAATTTTTTTTTTTGAAGTATCTGATTTATAATATTGTGTTAGATTCAGGTGTACGACAAAATGATTCAGATATATATATATGTCTTCTTTTTCAGATGCTTTTCTTTTGTAGGTTATTATAAGATATTAAATATAGTTCCCTGTAGTGTACAGTAGGTTCTTATTGTTTATTTTCTACATAGTAGTGTGTATCTATTAATATTAATCCCATACTCCTAATTTATCCCTCTTCCCTCCCCACCTTTCCCCTTTGGCAGCCATAAGTTTGTTTTTCTTATGTCTGTGAGTCTGTGTTTTGTAAATTAAGTTCATTTGTATCATTTTTTTCAATTCTATGTATAAGCGATATCATATGATATTTATCTTTGTCTGACTTACTTCACTTAGTATGATAATCTCTAGGTCTGTCTACATGCTGCAAATGGCAATATTTCTTCCTTTTTATGGCTGAGTAATATTCTACTGTAAGGAGTATTGTTTTTTTAGTGAAATATTTTAGAGACCAAGAGTTGTGATTTTCGCAAGTAATTCCCAAATCCCTGGTCCAGGAATATCTTTTGTGCCAGAGCACATTTGAGAATTCTGTGCATGCGCACAATCTCACACACCCACAGGCTTGCTTACGTGCTTAGTCACTGATGAGAGTCTTCAGTTGTGCCAGGGACACGGTGGTGGTCAGGAACCTACCTGCCTGCCAGTGCAAGAGACACAACAGATGCAGGTTCAATCCCTGGGTCAGGAAGATCCCCTGGAGAAGGAAATGGCAACCCACTCCAGTATTCTTGCCTGGAGAATCCCATGGACAGAGGAGCCTGGCGGGCTACATAGGGTCGCAAAGAGACAGCTATGACTGAAGTGACTGAGCAGAGCACAGCACTTTGTCACCGCGGGAACTCTTGGAGGATAAAAATCACTAGTCTCATGATTGCAGAGGAGGAAAGTGAGATTCAGAGGTGCAGAGGTGAGTTTCCAGAAGGAGACAGTAACAACATGCGGAACCAGGGCTCACACCAGAGTCTCCAACCCCAAATTAAGTGTGCTTGCCACGGCGCAGGACACCCAGGACGGGTAGACATTGAGGCCCCTTGAAGTAAGGGTGCGATTGTTCCTCTTCATCCCGCACAAAGTACGTCCATACGCCGCAGACACACCTCTCCCACCAAGTGCTTGCCATCATGCACCATGTGCCGTCTAACTTAGGATCTAGGACCTTCTGTGATGTTTCAGTGCCCTTTGTTCAAAATGTAAATGAACCAGACAGATTCAAAATGTAAATGAACCAGACAGATTCAATCATATGCATACAAAAATATAAGATTTTTTCTGGCCATGCCTTCCATATATCTGCAGCCCTCCAGGCTCCTCTGTCCATGGGATTCTCCAGGCAAGAATACTGGACTGGACTGCCATGCCCTCCTCCAGGGGATCTTCCCAACACAGGAATCAAACCCAGGTCTCTTACATCTCCTGCATTGGCAGGCAGGTTCTTTACCACTAGCACCACTTGGGAATCCCTTGTTAGAGGAGACAAATCTATTAATACTTATTTAGCCCCTGCTCTCCTGCAGGGAGCTGTGCAGGTGAGCCGGGCTGGGAGCCTTCGGCAGATGAGCATAATCCTAGCATGAGCCCAGCCTCTCCCTTCACAGCATGGGTCAGCGGGAAATCTGAAAGAAGCAGGGTAGCAGGGCTTCCCTCTTGGAAAGAAATCTTCATTTACTTTCAAAACTAGAAAATAACGCTTCCTCAAGAAGTACAGGATGGAATACAGCATTTTTTGCTTTTGAAAATCCACAGGGCTCTCTCTTAAAACTCCAGAAGTGCCCTTGCCCTGAGACACAGTCAGGTAATCTGATGCTACAGGCCGGATGAGCTGAAATGCTGACAGGCTACACTGAATCTGATTTCTCACTAAAGACAGATTTTGGGGGTAGATCTGGCTATTGATTTATAAATACAGAGTGCCAAATATGCTCAAAAAGAAAGATAGGGCCATACTTTTTATTTACTTACTTACTTATTTTGGCCATCCCAAATGGCAGGTGGGCTCTTAGTTGGAACCAGGGATCCAACCCAGCCTCTTGCATTGGAAGCAGAGAGTCTTAACAACTGGACCACCAGGGAAGTCCCAGGGCCATGCTTTTTAAGCCGCAATGCAGTGGTAAAGAATCTGCCTGCAGTGCAGGAGGCAGGAGATGAGGGTTCAATCCCTGGATCAGGAAGATCCCCTGGAGGAAGAAATGTCAACCCACTCCAGTATTCTTGCCTGGAGAAGCCCAAGGACAGAGGACACTGGCGGGCTACGGTTCATGGGGCCACAGAGAGTCAGACATGACTGAGCAACTGAGCATGCACACATGAGTCCCCTGGGGGAGGGGGAAGTGGTGTTCAAATGCAGACTCCGCTGCCACGTCTGGGTGGGGTAGCCTAAGCGTCACCGTGAGCACCAGGCTCCCAGGGAACGCTGATGCTGGCTCCTCTGTGACCCTCACCCTGAGGACCTGCCCCTGGTGTCTAGGCCACAGCATGTGGGTGATTCCTGTCTCAGCCCTTCTAGCCTTTGCATCTGACCTTCTGGTCCACCTGGGAATGACTGTGTGCCTTTTGATGTCTAGGTTTGTCCACCCCCGGTTCGGGCCCATCAAATGCATCCGCACCCTCCGAGCCGTGGAGGCCAACGAGGAACTCACCGTTGCCTATGGCTACGACCACAGCCCCCCAGGGAAGAGCGGGCCAGAAGCCCCCGAGTGGTACCAGGTGGAGCTGAAGGCCTTCCAGGCCACCCAGCAGAAGTGAAAGACCTGGCTCCGGGCTTCAGGGGACCTGGAATAGAAACTTGGATCTATGCACTACGTTTATCCGACAACGGGACAACCAGGGACTGCTCATGCTGTGACATCACACCCTCTCTGCGTTCGCTACGACTTTCTCGAATACTAACTAGGTCTGACTGTATTACTCATACCAGATTTAAAATTAGCTAGCCTCGCAACAACGCCCTCCTGAGAGGTACTGTCGAGCACTTGACAGAAGACAGCATGATGTTCTTGGGTGGTTCAAGTCTAAATCTGTACCACTTCAGAGATGCCAAATGATTAGACTGAAAAAAGGGAAAATAAGGGGGTTTTTCAGTCATTTTTAGTCAGTGGTTTTTCCATGAGATTTATTTCTATGGCCAATGCAAACTGTGGTGTCACACTTGCATGTGCGCCATACGAAGGGGAGAATTACTACATTTTTATTCTCTAAATGTAGTATAATTTGCCTTTTAACCTTTGATCTGTCTCTTGCAATAGAATGGCTTTGTTTTTTGCCCCCTAGCGAACAGAACCCCACTTTTTGAGTCAGTTCACCCCTTAGTCCTCTTCTCTCTCTTAGGTATCTTTCACAAGAGAAAACTTCCAAACAGATTTCGTGTCCGCGCCAGCGTGTAGGTCTCTCTGGCTCTTTCTATCGATCTGTCATTGTTTCATTATTATGTCCTAATATAAAGACCTGGCTTCTAGGGCCAGGCTATTATTATAGAATTATTATTCTCGCATGTAAACAAAGATATCTTTGCTTTAAGATGTGAGAAGAAATGAATTTACTTTGTTTGCATTAAGTTATGGAAGAGTTGTAATATATACTTTAAGAAAGAAGAGAGGGAAATTAGTATTTCTAAGCAGTAACTGTGGCAATTTTGTAGTATCTTCAATAGTGCTAGTCATTTTTTTTCTCCTTAGATACACATTAAATGTACATAACATAGAGCAGTCTGGCTTGTGGCGCAGTGCATTGAATTCAAAAGTCAAATAGCAAACTTGAATTCTAATCCAGAATTTGAAAGTCCTTTGTTTTGTTTCTTTTTAAATCGCTACTATTAAGAGAGACGTACTGATCACTAGTTACAAATCAAACCTTAACTGCTAAAACTAACTTTTCATCATTGTAATTTCAAAGCATTTAGCTGCTTCAAAGCCTTGTGAATTAAGATTAACACCTGTATAGTTTAAAAGCAACCGTATCGATAGCATTTCAGTCATTTTGCTAGCCATGTGTAATCACAACTGCAGAAATAAAGAGAAACCCCCCTGTTTTTTAGTTTAGCTAATTAGGTATGTAATTTAACTGGGATTGCTCTGAATGGATTCTGAGAGTTTGGGGGTCATGGCAAGCGCCCTAGCCACATGCCACAGCTATGCCTTCCCTAGATGCCTCGCTTGGAGCTGGGCGTCTAGAGATTAACATTTGTTCCAAGTCCCAGCTGTCAGCAAAGCACCTGTCACCAAGTCAGTCTGGTCTTGAAAGCTGAAGCCTTCCACACTGTAGCTCCTGTAACTAGGGGAGGCTCAGAAAGGAGAAAAGAAACAGGCAGGGGGAAGTTGGCTATTTTGTGTCAGTTACACGTGCTCTGGGAAGAACTTCACAGAAGTGCTTGATCCAGGGCTGCTCGCAGCTTTCAGTTCTGGCAGTTGGCTCCAGGCACAGGATTCAGCCTTTCCCTTGGCTAGACTTTCCCAGAGCCCCTGTGTGCCCCCGGCAGAGTGGCTAAGTGGCCTTGGTTTCAGGGAGATATGCTGCTGGTTCGCTTGTGAGAAGTTCTGAGGGCTGCCAGAAAGATCTTCCAGGAAGGGAACTGAGACGTTTTCAGATTAAAAGGCACCAGGATAGGATCGCTTCTATTCTGTAGAAAGAGACCGTTCAGTGAACTGTGACAGACGACAGAGTCTTGGGACTTGTATTCCGACAGGTGCTTTCCTTCAAACGTGTCCCAAAGTGAGTGACTGTCTCCAGAGAAAGATGGCTTGAACTAACCCTGGTCGGTGGCGTTGGGAGTGAGGTCAGGGGGAAGACTGGCACAGGACCCCACAGCAAGGACTTCAGGCTGCCCTGGGGTGTCATTTCTATACCAATGGGCTACCCCATTCAAATGGAATTTCTCTTTTCTTTTGATAAAAGTGATTGAAATGAATTAAATAGTAGTGATTAACCAGCACAAATCCATTTTTCAGATGAGATCATGAATGACAACACTGAGTTCAGAGCCCGGCAGTGTGTCTGTGACAGTCAGACACATCAGAGGAGGCAGTGCCCTCAACCCGAGCTTCTCTGCATCTCCGGGCTCTTCTTTCTCCTGCCCTCCGCTTTCTTCTCTCTCTCTGTCATCTGTGAGAATGCCCCGGTGTGCCTACATAGCAACCTACCAGCTGATCCCCCCTCCCACCAGCTGATCCCCCGCTCCCGCTCCTTCTGTGTGCTCCCCTGGGGCCCTGTCTGTCTTTCCCTCCGGGAGTACCTCTCTCCATCACTCTGCATCCATGTCTGAATCTACTGCTCCTCCTGTCCCCTGCCCTCCCCTGACACTCCTAAATTTAAGACTTCGTCACAGGGTGGGGTTAGAGGGCACCCTAAGATTCACTGTGTTCTGTAGGTAGACAAAACCGCCAAGGGGGTCGGGGTCCCCTGAGGAATGAACTGCTGAGGGAATAAGGGTGTTTTTTCCCTGTTTGAGCCAAAGCTGAGGGATGTATTTTTCTACTGAGTCTTGATATCCGCTGTGGAAGGAGCTGTGTCAGGAAGCAGGTAGTTTCATGAGCAACAGCACAGAAATGTGAAAGAATCCATGTAGTGGGGATACAGGAGTAACTTTCTGGCTCCCCAAAAAGGGCCAGTGCTGAGATGGGTATGTGATGCCATGGTCCCCAGGAAATTCAATCAGAGCCATCTCAGTTCAACTCCTGCATGACTAGATTTTTCCTTAGCAGCTTTTCTATGACAAAATATTATCTTGTGTTAGAGTTAGGAATAGGAACTAATCTGTAGGAGTATGTCCCCAAACGGGCATTTGAATGGACTCAGAAAAAAACAAACGTAAGGATTGAATTTCTGAAAAAGGAATGATGAGATTAAAAAGCAACTGGCATAGAAGACTTGAGTTTTGCAGTACCTATTCTTATTTTAACCTGCTTCATCCCTGGTCTGCCTGAGACACTGAGAAGAAAATTTGTTGTTGAAGACCCCTTTGAACCTGTCTGAGGCTGTCTTTAAACTTATCTGCCCTCTGGGGGTTCTTCACACTTGAAAAACCGTTTCCTCATCACCAACAAACCTGAAAAAGGCCAGCGTGAAGGCCAAGTGTAACCATTGACGATATTTAGTTGTAACCATAAAATTGCAGTAACTGTGAATAGTGAGTTCAAGGGTTGTCTTCTCCGTGAGTCGTATGTGGCACTTTAGTAACTTTCCTTTAATCTATGAAATTCTAAATCACTCACTGCAAACTGCATTTAAGATCTTCCAGGAAGGTATCGTTTTTCTGTTGTGCTTTGTTTTAAAACAATTGCCTCAAGTTTCTGTCTTAAGAGTAGTGATTTAGAATCCAGACATCTTCTGTTTTAGAAAAACAAGCAAAACTATGTTGCAAGACTGATAGTGGTAATGTTTATTTGCCGCAGATCAAAGGTTCACAAAATATATGAAATTTTTACATCTACTTGAGGTACCTTGATAGTTTGTTGGTTTTTTTTTTTCTGTTTTTTCAGGAATTTGGAACTTCGGTGTCTATTTTTATTTAAAAAATACTAAATTGTTAAGGTTTTATTTTGCCAAATGTGTGCAGACATATTCAAAGCAATGAAAACTATTTCAAGCCATACAACCACAGGGATGGAAACCCTTTTCACAAATTTTAATGTGTTTGTATGTAAATAGATGTTTGTATGAACTATTTTCATGGTAGAATGAATATATTTAAATGAAGTTGAATTATTCCAGTGCTATTTAAACAAATTGCAAAAATTTTTGGTGAGAATTCTGAGTCTATTGAGATATAATGCAGATCAATTTTGATTTTTAAAGAATCAAAAGCCTACAAATAACTCTGACACGTGGCAACTTCCCCACGTTGTTGCCCCCGACGTGGAGAGAGCTTGTAGGCTTCCCCAGTGCCTCAGCCGCTTCCTGGTGGAAGTCAGGTGCTCGTGGAGTTGTGTCCACCCTTTAGTGACATCACTCCAGGCCTTCAGGGGCCGGGGAGTGACTCAGAGGCATTAGAGACACCGGTGCAGTTATCTGGAGCACAATTTCTTTGCAGGGCAGCAGAATCAGAAGCCAGACATGGCCGTGGGAACCTTGGAACGGGTTTTCTGGCCGCCATCCACCGCCACCCTTACTGCCTAGTCACACACGTCAGGGAGGCTGCCCTGAGTGGAGTTGGGATTCAGATCCCCCGGGTGGGGCTTCTTTGGTTTTGCCAGCAGTCCCTGCCTCCGGGCCTTCACCTCGAGAGAGGATGGAGGAGGGTCCTGCTGGCAAGGCAGGGCCCATTTCTCAGCACAGTCCACTTCCTGTCTCAGCTCTGGGCGACTATGCACCCAAGCACCGAACTTTCCACCAGAGAGAGACATCCTTGGATAACGCAGATCATTGCTTCCTCTGTCTGTGACTTGACACACCGTTGTTAGAAGTCGTTTTAACATCAAGACCAGTCACCTCCCTAGGACATACCTCCCAACTGCCCTGACTCTTACTAGAACACTCCTTTGTAATGATAGTCAACTTGAGTGGGTTTTGTTTTTTTCCACTTTGGTCCTGGATGAAATGAAATGATAAATATGATGACAGATTTTCACTGTGTATACTAGCAATATGTACACACGTACTGATGTATCTTAATATACAACTTGGTTACATTTTGGATGACTGTCACTCATCTCGATTCATGCATTGGGAAGCTACAGGGACTACGTCGTGTCTGCTTATCATAGAAGAGAGTTGGATTCATGGTTCCGAGCTCCCTACTTCAAGAGTTTTTTCTCCTGCGTTTTCTGTGTTCTCTTTTTATCCTGAAACAAATCAATTAGGTTGTGAGGTATGTTTAAGGATTGGAAGCCAAGGGAATGCTTTCAGCATTTATTGCAACCAAAAGTTAACCTCATCACAGTTAATGAGCATCTTTGATTGGTCTTTTGTGGAATTTGAACTAAATCTATGAGCCTTATTCAATATCTATAATTCTATGGTTTTTTTAAATTATGGGAAATTAATGAAAGATGTTTACATGAATAATGTTTGCCCTTACTGTGTTATGAATGAGTTTTTTGTAGTGTGTCTGGGTGCATGTGCAAGAGAGTAGGAAAAATGTTTCTGAAACAAAACTTGACAAATATTTGTAATGAGAAGTCAATTTAAAGATTGCTATAATTGCGCTATAGAAACAATGCAAGTATTAAACAAAATATACAATCACCTGTCATTGTCTTCCTTTGGTTTCCTGAGACAGAAAAGCAGTAACATTTCTCATGCCATGTCTATCTATATATTTAAATTACTATGCAAACTTTACATTTGAACTAGTTTCAAAATGGTATTCACCTTTTACCATTTTCAAAGCATTATAGTAAGAACTGAGAGAGGGCTATGGAAAGATTAGAAGCATCCTGTATATTTGGCATAATACCACATACACCCATGAATCTAGAAAAATTAGCAACATCGGCCAAATATATCTGATCGACTCCATAAGTGTTAAGAGTATTGAACGGAAAAGAGAAAAATCAGGGAAAAGGTAAAAAGAATGGGAAACTCATGGTTAAGATACAGGAACGTTGTTAGATGTCATGATAGATATTGGTGATCTTAGGATAGCTTTGAGCCAAGGAAGCCAGGAGCCCCTTATTGCTTTAAAAAAAAAAAAAGAGAAGTTTTATTTTAAATTGGAGTATAGCCAATTAACAATGTTGTTGTGATAATTTCATGTGACCAGCAAAGGGATTCAGCCATACATATACATGTATCAAAACTCCCCTCCCATCCAGGCTGCCACGTAACATTGAGCAGAGTTCCCTGTGCTGTACCACAGGCCCTTGCTGGTTGCCCATTTTAAATGTAGCAGTGTATACATGTCCGTCTCAGACTCCCTAACTGTTCTCCCTGCCCACCCCCCCAAACAACCATAAATCATTTTCTACATCTGTGAATCTGTTCCTGTTTGTAAATAAGTTCATTTGTATCATATCTTTTCAGATTCTACATATGAGGGATGTCATACAATAGTTCTCCTTCTCTGTCTGACTTATTTCACTCAGTTGGAACCCCTTATTTTTGCCTAATCATAATCAACTTCCCCAAATTCTCCCCTACAACATTTCCAAAGCACAAAAGCCAGTGACAAAGAGGATAAAAATAGTACTTCGCTATCGACTGCACCATCTGCCCAGGGTCCCGAAGCAGTGAATTCCAGGGAGTTGGGCCAAGCTATGTGAGTCAGCTGGGTGTCAAACCAGAGCAATCCATGAGCACGCCTGCTTTCTCTTAGCCCCCTTGGCTGCCCATTCCTAGCTCTTATCACACTTCCTTCCATTGAAGCAAGTGAGATGACAGTCCAAACCAGCCCTGTACCAGCTTTACCACTCGGATGAAGACACATCCATACCCTGGATCCTTAAGGCAGAGTTTCACTCACCAATGCACAGTATTCTTCCTACTTGTGAGGAAGAGGAGTATGAGATTAAAATGAATAAAACTGGAATAAATCTAAGAAGCTAAACTCTCAAAAGTGAAGGATCAGGCAATTTTTTTCTGGGTTAAGATGGAGTGGGCTAAAGGGTTGTAGAATAAGGGATTGTGAGGAAGATCGAGACCAAATTGTTTTATGCTCAGTAATCGCCCCACATATACTGCTTATAAAATATCTGCCTTTGGACTTTAATGTTCCAGATCACTTAGGCTGATAATTCATACTCAATTTGAAATTATTTCAGGGGTCATCTCTAGAATTAGAATTAGATAATAGTCATTCAGAAGATTGGGGGTTGGGGTTGTTCAACTAGAAAGTTTTGCCCCAAGTATTTTAGAAAGCAACAGTTGCCTTCCATATAAAAAGATGTTGCAAACTCTGCTGCAACGTATTGGTGTGAAACCAAAAGCCATGATTTTTTATTTAGAGCTTCACTTCTTACAATATACATACAAAAGGATGAATGGCTCCATCTACATTGCTACCAAATTTTTACTTTTGCAAGTATCAGAATGTTTCTAGCTTCAAGAAACATAAAAACCTGCCTCAATATAGCTGAAGCAATTAAGATTTACTCTTTCACATAACAAGAAGTATTGAGTGACCCTGGAGTTGGTTAATTCTAACAAGATTTCTTTCTATCTTTCTGCTTTGCAATTCTTAGCAGGTCAGTTTGCCTTTAGGGTCCAGTTCACCCCACAGTCACAAAGTGGCTGTCACAGTTCCAGACATCACAGCCAGATTTTGCAATATACAGTGGGTGAAAAGGTAAGTCTCTTGTACGGTCTCTACCATGGAGGAAACCTTGGTCCTTCATGGGAGGACCCTGGGAGCACCATTAGTATCTGAGGGAAGCATATAGCTGTGAGGGGAAGGATAGCAGGGCCTGAACAAAGCTGAGATTCTCCCAGCAAGGAAGGAAAGAGAAATAAGGGTTGGGCTGACCACCCACAGTGTCTGTCTCTTTTGCAACATAGATTTTTGTCTTATTTTCTTCCGAGAAGAAAGGAGGTTAGTCTCTACAAGTAAATGGGTTTTCTTTGCTTTTTTTTTTTTTTTAAATTATTTGGCTGCACCTGGTCTTAGTTGCAGCACATGGGATCTTTACTTGAATGTGGGAACTAGTTCTCTGGCCAGAAATCAAACCCTCACTGCCTGCATTAGGAGCACATTTTCTTAGCCACTGGACCAGTAGGGAAATCCCCAAATGGATTTTCTAATTAATCAAATCAACTCAGAATTTTCCAGTGACTGGTGTGGGAGAGGTTCTACAAAGATACATGTAGGTCAAGTTTATAAGGCAGTTTTAAATGTTTAGGTTATTCATTTATTTCTCAAACAGCCATGTGTATAGGTACTGCCATCACCCCATTTTAGAGAAGGAAAGACCGAGGCATAGAGATGTTACCTTGACATCTCTATGTCACGAGATGTTACTTAACTGCAGTAAGTAACCAGTCACAGAACTAACAAGGAAGAAGCAGAGGCAAAGCATGAAGCCAGAGAGCTGGGCTCCAGGCTGCTTTCCAGACCATACTTATGGGAGCTCCTCTCTCCTTCTGCCCTTCATTTCTTCATGCTCTCCACAGGGTAAAGCCAGCTTCTATCCCCTTGATCATTTACTTAGCCTCCCGAGGAACTGATGTCCCAGGCCCCAGGCCCTACTTGGTCCAATTCATGCAATAGTGAAACCAGGTTGGGGCCCTATGGGGCTCCCAGGCACGGAGGCCTTTTTTTGTAGGCAGTACTCCAGCCACCATGACCTCCCCTGTGTTCCAAAGGGCAGATTCAAACCATTACTAATCAAGGAAGAAGCAGCCACTTGAGGAGAGATTAAAGGACTCTGAGAAGCTCATCAAGACTAGGAGGCCAACCACCTGAGACCCTGCACACACCCTAATCTTGTCAGCAACCCCACCCTTGAACTATTGCTGTACAACTCCTCATGTCGTCTTGGATTGGGACACGTGATTTTCAAAGACAGGAATCCACTGTATCCCCCTTCACCTGGCAAAGCAATAAAACTATCCTTTTTTGCTTCACCTAAAACTCTTGTCTCTGATTTGATTCAGCACTGGTGTGCAGAGAAGCTGAGCTCTCGGCATCAATACCCGGACCAACTTCCCATAGTTTTGCGCACATCACCTTCTGCCCTGATCCAGAACTTCCACATCCTCTGCCTGGATTCCAGTCGTAGCTTCTCCACCCCAGCCTATTTCTCATTCCTCACCTTTACTACCTGAAGCTCCCTTAGGGATATTTCACTATTCCCGCCTCTCTGTGTTGGCACCGGGGAGAGTTATGAGGTTGGGGGGGACCTGGCTCTGGAGTCAGACTGGTTTGTATCAGCTCTGCCCGTAGGACAGTGGACTTTAGATTGCTGTCTAGCAAAAGTGGATAACACCCGTGGCACAGGGTTGCTCGGGGGTTGTGAAGACTGAACCTTTGCAAGCTCTCTTCTTTCTCTGACCCTCTTGCTTCCTTTCCAGCCACTCTCACTGTCTTCCAGTTCTATAGGGGCCCCCAAAGCCATTTTAAGGACTTGGTTTTTAACTCAGAATGGATGAAAAGTCAACCAATGACATAAACTACTTCTGTGTGTTTTTTTAAGAAAAACAAACCAGCTTTATCCAATCTTAGTTTTCTGAAGGTTCTATCAATTAAAAGATTCGCAACTTGAGAGTTGCAAATTAAGTTCTCCTCCAGGCAAGATGAGGACTGCAGCCTGGGAGACAGCACCTCAGATGACTCTGAGAGACTGCTCCAAAGAGGCAGTGGGGGAAGGTCAATATATAAGGTTTTTGAGAAAGAGGAGTTCAAAGCAGTCAAGTGCTTACTTTACAAAAGGTTTTCTGCTAGTCACAAGGAGCTGATGTCACCAAGAAGGGATTTAGTGATTTTCTAGATATGAGGAGATGCAAGGATTGGGATCATGAAATCAGTTCCCGAAAATATCTAACTATCCGTTTCCCCGAGCACAGAGTGCCTCGCTCTCCTCCCTGAATCCCCCTGAGGGGGGTCAAAGGTCAGCAGGCGAAGCAGCACAGGACTCAGTCTCGGCAGAGGCAGATGGAAGTGCCCTCGTTGTTGTTCAGCGTCTGGCAACGATCTTGGCAGGCGCCCATTTGTAGCCGACAGTTCCAAAAATGCTGTTGAAACTGTAATTGCTGTTAGCCCTTCAGCTGGAGGGCTCCGAAGAGAAGAGTGATAAGACTGGCCTTACCTGTGTAACAGGTTCACCTTGACTGCACACAGGGGTGGGGAATAGACTGGGGCGGGGGGACCCAGGTGGAAGCTGGAAGAACAAGACACAGAAGGGGCGCTGGCGATGAGGAGGGGTTGACCCGGGGGTATGCCGTAAAGGCAGCGACAGTAGGTCTTGCTGAGATGTGGGTTCGAGATTTTAAGGCGTTGGTTTTATTATCACTCAGGTGATAAGGCCCACAGATCAGAGCTGTCAGCCAGGCAGTTCATTACTCACAGTTCCCAAGGGGAGGGGTACCAAGCCATGGTGTGTGTGTGTGGCTGGGGGACCCAGGGTGGATCAGGAGGCAGAGAGGACCAGGGAAAACGGGGACTAGAGGCTGGACTGTGGTTTCTGGGGGAAGGAACAGGCACGGAAGGTTTAGAATTAACTATTTTGAATAATTTCAGTGGGCTCTGGGGTGTGGCTCATCGGTAAAGAATCTGCCTGCCAATGCGAGAGACACATGGGGTGGGACAAGTAACCCAGATTTAGGAAGATCAAGGACTGCTTCGTGGAGGAAGTGCTGAATAAGCTGAGACCTTACATATACGAGTGAATTATGAGGAGAGGGGACAAAAAGCAAGGGAAGAGAGAGTATTTTAGACAGGGAATGGCATATTCAAAGTCTGAGAAGCAGAGTAAGAAAGGTGGAGACATTGAAAAAAGGCTGCTTCCTATCTTATACGGTTGTTGTGAGATTTAGCTCTTAGAATAGTGTCTGTCACCGAGTATTCCATAAATGGGGCTTCCCTGGTGGCTCAGTTGATAAAGAATCTGCCTGCAATGCAGGACACCCAGGTTTGATCCTTGGGTCAGGAAGATCCCCTGGAGAAGGAAATGGCAACCCACTCCAGTATTCTTGCCAGGAGAATCCCAGGGACAGAGGAGCCTGGTGGGCCACAGTCCATGGGGTCACAAACAGTCAGACACAACAACTAAACAAGTTTGAATAATTTCAACAGGCTCCGGAGTGTAGGGGGTGCTTTTAGTTACTCAGTACCTGGCCCTGGGGTGATGGAGGTCTGGAGTGTAAGAGCCAAAAAGAAAGCTGGTTTGTAAAGCAACTATACTCCAATAAAAATGAATTTAAATAAAATTTTACAATAACATATATCATAAATATATTTCCATTGAAAAATTGGGATTCTAGGCTTCCCAGATGGTGCTAGTGGTAAAGAACACACCTCCCAGTGCAGGAAACTTAAGAAACCCAGGTTTGATCCCTGGGTGGGGAAGAACCCCTGGATGAGGGCATGGCTACCCACTCCAGTATTCTTGCCTGGAGAATCCCATGGATAGAGGAGCCTGGTGGGCTACAGTCCATGAGATCACAAAGAGTCAGATACGACTGAAGTGGCTTAGCGCGCAGGCATAATTTTTAAAAGCTATACTGTACTATATTATATGACAGTACCATGATTTCTTTAACCTATCCCCTATTGAATATTCAAGTTGCTTAGCACTATGGAATCATAAATAACACTGCAATGAGCATCTTTATGGATTAAAAAAGAAGACAAAGAAGCGGGTTGCAGGATGGGCTCTGGACGGGTTGGTTTGCATATGAAAGGACAAATCGTTTGCTAAAGAAATTGGTGGCCCAGCTCAGCAAGGCCTCAGATGTCAAAGCATCAGAAGAGAAAGACAGGCTTAACTCTTTGGGAAGTAAGGAATCAAGGACCACTCTGCTCTTGGTCTGAACCACTACAAGAAAGAAATAATCGCTTGTGAAAATCGCTTCTGTCACCACTGCTGATGCTGACGGTCTTGCCGTGAAACACCAGCACTCTCCCAGTTTTTATTTCTATTTCCAAAACAACATGTTAGTTTCTTCGTGATCCAGCTCCCTCTTGTGGTAAGGATTTATTCTCATACTGTTTCTGACATGAGGCTGTAGAACAGAAAGAACTTAAGCAAGAAGATGATTTAATACATTTTGAAAACAAACATGAAAACTGAGCTGATATTTATTCCCATTATCAGGTTGAACTTTGAACAGACAAATGAAGACACAATTTCCAGGGCTTTTTTTATTTTTTAAATACACCCAAATTACAAAAGGGCTTCCCTGGTGGCTCAGATGGTAAAGAATCTGCCTGCAATGCTGGAGTCTTGGGTTTGATCATGGAAACCCACTCCAGTATTCTTGTCTGGAAAATCCGCATGGACAGAGGAGCCTGGCGAGCTACAGTCCTTGGGGTCACAAAGAGTCAGACATGACTAAGTGACTAAGCAAAGAAGAGCACTTTTGGAACTTGCAATAAACTATGCTGAACAAAGCTTGTTTTCCTTTCAAACTAAAACAAAATCTAAAAAGCATTTTAAGGTCATGTAGCTCTTTAAAAGCACTGTTTTCTGCAAAATATGGGTTGTGAGTTCATTAGTGCTAAACCAATCTTATCTTGTACTTTCCTGACATATCTCTTTATTTTTTTTAATGAGTCACCCCATGGTCTCACAAGAGGGTCATGGATCAGCAGGGGAAGTTATCTCCCAGCCATCCACATGCACAAACTACACTCTTTTTGAGACCCCATGGACTGTAGCCCACCAGGCTCCTCTGTCCATGTGATTTCCCAGGTAAAATTACTGAAGTGAGTTGCCATTTTCTCCTCAAGGGGATTTTTCCAACTCAGGGATCAAACCTGAGTCTCCTGCATTGCAGGCGGATTCTTTACCACTGAGCCACCAGGGAGTCCGCAGAGGAATATATTTTCTCTAAAACAAGGAAATCTTAAGCAGCTTGAAATAAAAAACAGAGTCAGGCCTGGGATGAACACTGCGGGGAGTATGAGTGTTCATCCCATGCTACTGAACCTGGTCACTCAAAGGAAAATTTATCCCAGGAGAACTGAGATATTAGAGAAATTTCTCAAAAAGGTGCTATATAGGAGAACCATTCAAAATATAACGCTCTAGTAGCATAAGATCCAGAAATCCCACTCCTGGGCAAGACTCGAATTTGAAAAGATACATGCACCCCAATGTTCATAGCGACACTATTTACAATAGCCAAGATGTCCATCGACAGAGGAATGGATAAGAAGATGTGGTACATGTGTATAATAGAATGTTACTTAGCCATAAAAAAGAATAAGATGATGCCACTGGCAGCAACATGGATAGACCTAGAGATTCTCATACTCGGTGAAGCACATCGACAGAGACAGGCAAATATCATACGATATCACTTATAGGTGGGATCTTAAAGAATGATACAAGTCAACTTACTTACAAAATGCAAACAGCCTCACAGACATCGAAAACAAATCTATGATTTCAAAGGGGAAAGGTGAGGGGCTGAAGGGAGAGATAAATTAGGAGTGTGGGATTAGCTGATACACACTACTAAATAGAAAATAGATAAACAACAAGGACCTATAGCACAGGGAGATATATTCGTCTTTCAATGTCTTATAGTAAACTATAATGGAAAATAAAGGGGAAAGAATATAGCCGAATCGCTTTGCTGTACACCTGAAACTAACTCAACATTTTAAATCAACAATACTTCAATTTTTTAAAAAAGCAAATCTAGTACTCAGCCTGTGTGTGTTTGTGTGTGTATTCAGTTGCTCAGTCATGTCCGACTCTGCGACTTCATGGACTGTAGTGTGCCAGGCTCCTCTGTCCACGGGCTTCTCCTCCAGGAGATCTTCCCAACCCAGGGATCGAACCCGGGTCTCTTGCATTGACAGGCAATACTTTACCACCACTGCCATCTGTGAAGCCCATAATAACACCACTTCCCTAGGTAAGACCTACAGCACCCACAGCTATGTAGGACACAGCCAGGAACTTGAAATCAAGGGACTTCTAAGCAGCCAATCACTATTGCGAAGTTCACGCACTTTGCTCTGCAGAACTACCTTGGCACAGCCACCAAGGAATAGGTTCCAGCCTCAGGGCCTCTGACCCAAGAGGTGTGAAACAGAAGGAAGAAGGAAGCACCAGAAAAATGCAGCTGGTTTTCTAAAAGTCTCTTTCAGTTTTTCAGCACCATGGCTGGAAACCTAAGTACTTTGAAACCCTAGCAAACTCTGACAACATTCTCCAACCTCAGGGGCAGAGTCACCTGGGAATTCATTACGGATGCAGTTTCTTGGACCCAGCTCTCGGAGACCCTGCATGTGGATCAAGTCCCCCGGGGGCAGAGCACAGAAGTCTGGCATGTCTGCTTTGCCATGCAGTCCAGTAAGTGATGCTCAGAGTGATCAGTTCAGTTCACTTCAGTCACTCAGTCATGTCCAACTCTTTGTGACCCCATGGACTGCAGCAGGCCAGGCCTCCCTGTCCATCACCAACTCCCAGAGCTTACTCAAATTCATGTCCATTGAGTCGGTGATGCTGTCCAACCACCTCATCCTCCGTCATCCCCATCTCCTCTGCCTTTAATCTTTCCCAGCATCAGGGTCTTTTCCAATGAGTCAGTTCTTTGCATCAGGTGGCCAAAGGATCAGAGCTTCGGCTTCAGCATCAGTCCTTTCAATGAATATTCAGGACTGATTTCCTTTAGGATTGACTGGTTTGATCTCCTTGCAGTTGAAGGAACTCTCAAGAGTCTTCTCCAGCACCACAGTTCAAAAGCATCAATTCTTCTGCTTTCAGCTTTCTTTATGGTCCAATTCTCACATCCATACATGACTACCGGAAAAACCATAGCTTTGACTAAATGGACCTTTGTCGGCAAAGTAATGTCTCTGCTCTTTAATATGCTGTCTAGGTTGGTCATAGCTTTTCTTTCAAGGAGCAAGCATCATTTAATTTCATGGCTGCAGTCACCATCTGCAGTGATCTTGAAACCCAAGAAAATAAAATCTGTCACTGTTTCCATTGTTTCCCCATCTATTTGCCACAAAGTGATGGGACCAGACACCATGATCTTAGTTTTTTGAATGCTAAGTTTTAAGCCAGCTTTTTCACTCTCCTCTTTCATTTTCATCAAGAGACTCTTTACTTCTTCTTCACTTTCTGCCATAAGGGTGTTATCATGTGTATATCTGAGGTTATTGATATTTCTCCCTGAAATCTTGATTCCATCTTGTGCTTCATCCAGCCCGGCATTTCACCTAATGTACTCTGCATATAAGTTAAATAAGCAGGGTGACAATATTCAGCCTTATCATACTCTTTTCCCAATTTGGAACCAGTCCATTGTTCCATGTCTGGTTCTAACTGTTCCTTCTTGACCTGCATACAGATTTCTCAAGAGGCAGGTAAGGTGGTCTGGTTTTTCCTTCTCTTTAAGAATTTTCCACAGCTTGTTGTGATCCACACAGTCAAAGACTTCGGTGTAGTCTATAAAGCAGAAGTAGACATTTTTCTGGAACTGTCTTGCTTTTTCTATACTCCAGCAGATGTTGGCAATTTGATCTCTGGTACCTCTGCCTTTTCTAAATCCAGCTCGAACATCTGGAAGTTCATGGTTCACGTACTGTTGAAGCCCAGCTTGGAGAATTTTGAGCATTACTTTGCTAGCGTGTGAGACGAGTACAATTGTGAGATAGTTTGAACATTCTTTGGCATTGCCTTTCTTTGGGATTGGAATGAAAATTTACCTTTTCCAGTCCTGTGGCCACTGCTGAGTTTTCCAGATTTGCTGGCATATTGAAAGCAGCACTTTAACAGCATCATCTTTTAGGATTTGCATAAGATCCTGGAATGTTAGGTCCATGAATCAAGGTAAATTGGAAATGGTCAAACAGGAGACGGCAAGAGTGAACATAGACATTTTAGGAATCAGTGAACTAAAATGGACCAGAATGGGGAAATTTAATTCAGATGACCATTACATCTACTACTGTGGGCAAGAATCCTTTAGAAGAAAAGGAGTAGCCCTCAGAATCAACAAAAGAGTCTGAAATGCAGTACTTGGGTGCAATCTCAAAAACGACAGAATGATCTCTGTTCATTTCCAAGGCAAACCTTTCCATGTCACAGTAATCCTAGTCTATGCCCCAACCACTAATGCCACAGAAGCTGAAGTTGAACAGTTCTGTGATGACCTACAAGACCTTCTAGAACTAACACCAAGAAAAGATGCACTTTTCATCATAGGGGACTGGAATGCAAAAGTAGGAAGTCAAGAGCTAGCTGGAGTAACAGGCGAGTTTGGCCTTGGAGTACAAAATGAAGCAGGGCAAAGGTTAACAGAGTTTTGCCAAGAGAACGTACTAGTCATAGCAAACACCAACACCCTCTTCCAACTACACAAGAGACGACTCTACACATGGACATCGCCAGATGGTCAATGCTGAAATCAGATTGATTATATTCTTTCCAGCCAAAGATGGAGACGCTCCATACAGTCAGCAAAAACAAGACCGGGAGCTGACTGTGGTTCAGATCATGAACTCCTTATTGCAAAATTCAGACTTAAATTGAAGAAAGTAGGGAAAACCACTAGGCCATTCAGGTATACATAAATCAAATCCCTTATGATTATACAGTGGAAGTGACAAATAGATTCAAGGGATTAGATCTGATAGACAGTGCCTGAAGAACTATGGACAGAGGTTCGTGACATTGTACAGGAGGCAGTGATCAAGACCATCCCTAAGAAAAAGAAATGCAAAAAGGTGAATGGTTGTCTGAGGAGGCCTTACAAATAGCTGAGAAAAGAAGAGAAGATAATGGCAAAGGAGAAAAGGAAAGATAAATCCATTTGAATGCAGAGTTCCAAAGAATAGCAAGGAGAGATAAGAAAGCATTCCTCAGAGATCAATGCAAAGAAATAGAGGAAAACAATAGAATGGGAAAGACTAGGGATCTCTTCAAGAAAGTTAGAGATACCAAGGGAACATTTCATGCAAAGAAGAGCACAATAAAGGATAGAAATGGTATGGACCTAACAGAAGCAGAAGATATTAAGAAGAGGTGGCAAGAATACACAGAAGAACTGTACAAAAAGGAGCTTCATGACCCAGATAACCACAATGGTGTGATCACTCACCTACAGCCAGACATCAGTTCAGTTCAGTTCAGTTCAGTTGCTCAGTCGGGTCCGACTCTTTGAGACCCCATGAATTGCAGCACGCCAGGCCTCCCTGTCCATCACCAACTCCCAGAGTTCACTCAGACTCGTGTCCATCGAGTCCATGATGCCATCCAGCCATCGCATCCTCTGTCGTCCCCTTCTCCTCCTGCCCCCAATCCCTCCCAGCATCAGAGTCTTTTCAAATGAGTCAACTCTTCTCATGAGGCGGCCAAAGTACTGGAGTTTCAGCCTTAGCATCATTCCTTCCAAAGAACACCCAGGACTGATCTCCTTTAGAATGGACTGGTTGGATCTCCTTGCAGTCCAAGGGACTCTCAAGAGTCTTCTCCAACACCACAGTTCAAAAGCATCAATTCTGCAGCGCTCAGCCTTCTTCACAGTCCAACTCTCACATCCATACATGACCACAGGAAAAACCATAGCCTTGACTAGACGGACTTTGGCTGGCAAAGTAATCTCACTGCTTTTCAGTATGCTATCTAGGTTGGTCATTACTTTCCTCCCAAGGAGTAAGCGTCTTTTAATTTCATGAGACAGACATCTTGGAGTGCAAAGCCAAATGGGCCTTAGGAAGCATCACAAGGAACAAAGCTAGTGGAGGTGATGAAATTCCAGTTGAGCTATTTCAGATCCTAAAAGATGATGCTCAGAGTGGTATCCCGGGGTAATTAAGGAAAGATAAAAGTAAGTGGAATGTACCCTGCCTAATGATAATGGTAATTGTTTTCAGAACCATAGGCTTCCCTTGAGAACTAAACACTCACTCTCTGGGAAGCACTTTAAGATCGGAGCAGAGATAGCTAAAGTCACCAGAAAAAGAAAAAAAATATAAACGGTGCTCAAACCAGCAGGACTTGATTCAATAACATATCTTTAAAACTAATCAGGATGTTTAGAATTTTCTTCAAATTCCAATACAGAAGGGTAGGAGATGTGGGTGAGGATGTAAATAAAACCAGACTGACTGAGCATGTGTGAATTGGGATTATAGTCAGGTGATGGGTACATGGGGCTCATTAACTTACACTGTGTATGTTTCAGAATCTCCATAATAAAGAGTTAAAGGAGAAAAAAGGAACTGAAAAAGAGAATGTTATTAATCATAAACAAATTGTCAAGGAGGAAGAAATCTTCCTCTATCCTTCTAGGTTCTTCTGGCTGGTCTAAAGAATAAAATTGACATGAGACAGTAACAGGAGAAAAAATCAATCAAACAAGTTTAATAGCATGTATACACGGGGACTTCCCAGGTGTCTGAGTAGTAAAGAATCCACCTGCCAATGCAGGAGGGTTAAGAGACACAGGTTCCGTCCCTGGCTCTGGAAGATCCCCTGGAGGAGGGCATGGCAGCCCACTCCAGTATTCTTGCCTGGAAAATTCCATGGACACAGGTGCCTGGTGGGCTACAGTTCAGGGGGTCACAAAGAGTCAGACACAACTGAGCGACTGAGCAGGCATGTACATGGGAGAGACCCAGGGGGACTGAGTGACTTATCAAAAGAAGTGGCTGAACCCCTCACCTTAAATATCATCCTTGCTAAAGACTAGAGGGTGGAAAGAGTCAGTTATGAAGAGTTAACTGGAAAAGCACAGTAAGCGAGTGTAAGGTTCTTATGCAGATTTAAGTCGTTGTCTTCTCCATTCATCAAAGTGTCTAGAGATCTGGTCATTCTCTTCCTGGTACAGTCAGGGAGACACCCTTACACATGGAGGTTTCTCTTACAAATCTGTGTGTTTCTTACCAAAGGGTAACTTCTACTTGGTTTTCAGAGTTTTTCCTATGTCTGATGTTTCCTAGAAAATAACCAATTTAATATAATGAATATACCAAAGAGACATGTTTGGGGTGGGGGGGGGGGGATATCCTGCTCTCCTACAATAGCAAAATCAAGTGTCACAGAGGGAAACACATTACCTGCCCTGATTCTGTCCAAGGAATTGCCTGCCTTGAATTTCCTGAGTGTATTGACAAATTAATCCCTATTGTGAAACAGATCTGTCAGAGGGCATTAAACAGGACATGTGTATAAGTGAAAGCTCCCCTTGTTCTTCACCAAGCACTGTCTGATTGCCAGTCCACCTTCAGGGAGAACATATTCTGATCATGCTAGCATCGCTTCACAATCCGTATGACAGTCGTATTACCCATCACTAAACTCGGATTCAAGAGATGCAAGAAACACAAGGTTCGATCCCTGGGTCAGGAAGATCCCCTGGAGGAGGTCATGGCAACCCACTCCAGTATTCTTGCCTCGAGAATCCCATGGACAGAGGAGCCTGGTGGGCTACAGTGCATGGGGTTGCAAAAAGTCGGACATGACTTAGCGACTGAGCATGTAAGCAAACTCAGATTCTGGGTTTGATTCTGGTCTTGTAAGTTTGATTAATGAATCTGTCCTGAAAGGTGAAGCTATTAATAATGTGCTTTCCAGGGTCTGAACCCAGGAAAAGCATTAAGCCAAGGAAAACTTCCCAAGGAATATCTCCTGATGTAACCACTCAGAGGCCAGCCAGGTGAATAACACTCTCGCCAGTTTGTGATTGTTTTTCTTGATTAATTGAATGTTTACGAAAATACATACGGCAGGCATTGTACTAGGTGCTTTCTGTTAGCTGTCTTAATTTTCATAGTAGAAAACACTGTGCTACGTAATTACATTCATACCTATGTATATAACACACCTATGTTGAATTCTTACTGCATATAATCCATAATGATTGTCTGGCTATATGTGACTATATATATATATATATATATGACTATATATATATATGTATATATATGTAATGATTGTTAGGCATTGTTCTTCTAAGTATAATTTCACTGAAACTCTCCATCTCATTGTAAAAAAAATTATAAAGAGTTTACCATTTAAGATAACATTACTAGGAAATCCACATAATCAGGCACTTGGCAACCCCTATTGCCACAATCCATTGAGAGGGAATAAATAAATAGTGAGAGTACTGCTGTTAACCTCACCATGGTATAGACTGTAGGATAAGGATATGATTTGAATCCCACACGTGTCAGGCATATGCCTGTCTGATACCCAGTGTCAGTCCATGTATTAAATGTTAGCGATGCTGGGACTTCCCTGGTAGTACAGTGGTTAAGACTCTATGCTCCCAGTGCAGGGGGCCTGGGCTCAATCCCTGAGCTAGAGCCACGTGCTGCAACTAAGAGCCAGCGCAGCCTGATAAAAATAAATAACCATTAGCAACGCTGAGCTTCCATGTCTATAGCTGTATCGTCTATATCCATGCAAACACAAAATTCTCAGTGTCCGTCCCACACTCCAGGGGACTGTCTCCCACATCTCCCAGGTGTGTGCTCTTTCCACCTGATCATTCTGTTTGGTGGGACAATTTTTCCTAATATAACAGAAGACATTATTTATTATTTTATTTTTCTTTCTTCTTTTTTAGAAGGCTTCTTTCCATTTCAAAAATTTGTTTTGCTGAACTGATCTCCCTCCAGTGTCCATTCAGCTGTGATAATTGCTCAGGGACAATGGACATTGAGATGCAACAGGACGTGTGGTGACTAGGTTCAGTCATTTATGGGGCTCAGAAAAATGAAAAGTAGTGAAAACAACACATTCAATTTGAGGTCAAAAGATCGAGATCCAAGCCTTTTGAACTTTGTGCTTTTTAATGCTGTCTTCCTTTTATAAATGAGTCCAATAAAAATTGGCCTACCTAGGGACTTCCCTTGGAGAAGGCGATGGCACCCCACTCCAGTACTCTTGCCTGGAAAATCCCATGGACGGAGGAGCCTGGTTGGCTGCAGTCCATGGGGTCGCTAGGAGTCGGACAGGACTGAGCGACTTCACTTTCACTTTTCACTTTCATGCACTAGAGAAGGAAATGGCAACCCACTCCAGTGTTCCTGCCTGGAGAATCCCAGGGACGGGGGAGCCTGGTGGGCTGCCATCTATGAGGTCACACAGAGTTGGACACGACTGAAGTGACTTAGCAGCAGCAGCAGCAGCAGAGACTTCCCTGGTGGTCCAGTGGCTAAGACTCTTGATGCAGAAGACACAGGTTCCGTCCCTGGTTAGGGAACGAAGATCCCGAGTGTTGTGTGGTGTGATAAATAAAGAAAGAATGTCTACCACATTTATTAAAAAAAAATTTGCCCCACCTATTTCTCAGGCTCTTTTTAGGAATAATACAGATGACCCTAGTGACAGACTAGAATGGCTACCAAAAAAGTAATTTACAAGCCATTTCCCTCCTTGCCTTCCTGTGCCTAAAATATTCACATTTTAAGAATTCCTTTGCACCTTAATGTTTACAGTAGCACTATTTACAATTGCCAAGATGTGGAAGCAAGCTAAATGTCCATACGCCAATGAATGGATAAAGAACTTGTAGTATATGTATAAACAATGGGATACAACTCAGTCATAAAAAGAGAATGAAAGTTTGCCATTTGCAACAACATGGATGAACTTGGAGGGTATTATGCTAAGTGAAATAAGTCAGAGAAAAACAAATACTGTATAATATCAATTATATTTGGAACCTTAAAAGTAAAACACTCAATCATAACAATACAGACACAAACTTACAGATATAGAGAACAAAGGTGGTTACCAGTGGGGAGATGGAAGGAGAAGGAAAATAGGGGTAGGAGGCCTAAGAGGTAGAAACTCTTGTGTATAAAATAAATAATAAGGATTATATTACTAGTATAATCCTTATTATTTATAAAATAAATAATAAGGATTATACTATGCATCACAGAAAATACAGCCAATATTTTGTTGGAATATAACCTTCAAATGTTTGTAACTGAGTCAATTCTTAGGTAGACTGATAAGAAGTCTGGGGTCCCCAAAGAGGAGAAAGTGGTCTGGGGCTCTCAAGGGGGACACAGGGGTCTGGAGTTCTCAAGGAGGAGAAAAGGACAAACTTTTTTTTTTTTTTTTAAAGCCCAGAGCTGATGATTGCACAACAAAACAACTCATCTTGCTCAAAGAGATGTTTTTCCTTAAACTCTGTACCAATGATTATATAACAACAATGTATACTGCTTGAGGACATGTTTCTCCTTCTTGAGAACTTTCTGACCAATCCTGTCATCTTAAAATGTATATTATGTGAATGGGTCTGGTGAAAGTGAAGTCGCTCAGTCGTGTCCGACTCTTTGCGACCCCATAGACTGTAGCCTATCAGGTTCCTCTGTCCATGGGATTTTCCAGGCAAGAGTGATGGAGTGGATTGCCATTTCCATCTCCAGGGGATCTTCCCTACCCAGGAATCAAACCCGGGTCTCCCACATTGAAGGCAGATACTTTACCATCTGAGCCACCAGGGAAGTCCAAGATCTTTCTATTGTTATTTTTAATCCCATTATCTTAAAATGTAAATTGTGGGAGTGGGTGTGGTAAGACCTTTACAACCTTGAGACATTCTTTTGATTTACTGTAATAACCAATTGAAAAAGCATATAGCTCCCTTGCTAAGACCAGCAAGGGGGGCACTCTCTGTCCTTCTTCTGATGTCGGTGTCAGAAGCTTTCTCTGTCTCTTTTCATACTTTGATAAAACTCTGCTACACAAAAGCTCTTGAGTGATCAAGACTGGTCCCTGGTCCCGAAGCTAAATCTTCTTCTTTGGAGATCACAAATCCGACACCTTTCACCGTAAGCTATCATAACCTTTAAACATTATTATGCTGTACACTTGAAACATAATATTGTACATCAACTATACCTCAATAAAACAAAAATTAAAAAATTAGAATGCTCTATTATGGCAATTCCAAAAGAAAAAAGGAAATAATCCTTCAAAGACATAGAGAACATATTTACAGTTGCTAACGGGGAGGAATGGAATGGGAGTTTGGAAATAGCAGATGCAAACTATTATATATACAATGGAAAAGCAACAAGGTCCTATTATATAGCACAGGGAACTGTATTCAATATTCTCTAATAAACCATGATGGAAAATAATACAAAATACATAGATAGAGTGGTAAAGAATCCACGGGCTAATGCAGGAGATGCAGGTTGGATCCCAGGGTCAGGAAGATCCCCTGGAGAAGGGAATGGCAACCCACTCCAGTATTCTTGCCTGGGAAATCCCATGAACAGAGGCGCCTGGAGGGCTGTAGCCCATGGGATCACAAAAGTGTTGGATACGACTTAGTGACTAAACAATACTTAGAATACAGTAGATATGTATACCATTCACTTTGCTGCACACCAGAAACCAACACAACATTGTAAATCAACTACATTTCAATTAAAAAAAAAAAAAAAAGAATCCCTTGCAGCTAGGGCTGGCCAGAAGACCCAGTTCTGGCCCAAGAGATGCTGGCGGTGAGTGGTGAGTGGTGAGCCGGTGAGTCAAGCCTCTGGGAAACTATGTGAGAGAGAGACTCCAGCAGGCATGCTGCCTTCATCTCCGGAAGGTGAAAGTGAAGTCCCTCACTCGTGTCTGACTCTGTGACCCCATGGACTGTAGCCCTGAAGGCTTCTCCGTCCACGGGATTTTCCAGGCAAGAGTACTGGAGTGGGTTGCCATTTTCTTCTCCAGGGGATCATCCTGACCCAGGGATTGAACTCAGGCCTCCAACATTGCAGGCAGACTCTTTACCCTCTGAGCCACATTCTCCACTTTTCACCCAGCAACCAGAGACGAGCTTTTCAAGCAGTGACGTGGATCATTCCATTGCCTTATTGAATCCCTTTCCATTGTGTTTAGAATAAAATCCGAACTATGCACACTGGCGTGGCTCCCTCTGCATCCCCAGTATCAGTCAGCCCATTCCCCCGCCCCCATCCTCCAGTCGGACCGTCTGTCCCTCAGACTTGCCAAGTGTAGCCCTGGCTCGAGGCCTTGACACCTGCTGATTCTTCTGCCCGTTGCTCTGCTCCAGGTCTCTGCGCGGCTGGTGTCACCTGTCAGCCCTTCACTCATGAGTCCGCCTTTGAGATGCCTTCCTGACCGTCCTCCACTCAGCCTCTCTATCTCCCGACTCAGCCTCTCTATCCCCGGACCCAATTTGTTTCATTGTTAACTAGTATCCCAACCCAGTTATGTTGTTTCTTTGCTTAGAAACTTTGGTTAGTTGTCTGTCTTCTATCACTAGAATAAAGGCATTCCTGAGGTTCAGCCTTTTGTCTCATTTATTGCTGTGTCTTTAGCTCCTTGCCTGGTACATGAAATATAGCAGACACTCATTCAGTACTTGCTGAATAAGTGAATGGGTTTTGCCTATACATCTCCATCTTCTGTTCATTTCTTGTTGGTGTTCAGTCCCTAAGTCGTGTCTGACTCTTTGTGACCCCATGGACTGCAGCACGCCAGGCTTCCCTAACTTTCACTGTCTTCCAGTGTTTGCTCAAACTCATGTCCATTGAGTCATGGGACTAACAATTCATAGTGGGAATAACAAGTGCCTAACACAGAACATGTATAACTCCAGGAACGGATAATCAGGGAAGCCAATTTGGTAGCAAAAAACCCCCAAAACTATAAGGAAACAATTGCGATTGGCCAAGAATGGAATGTAGTAAAAAAAACACTGTGTTACTCTCATTGTCCAATAGCTGTTTGGGTTTTTTGATTGCTGTTTGATTTTGGTTTTTCACTTTTGTAAAAAAGTATGGATGGTTTACAGTGTTGCCCAATAGCTGTGTGGATTGCCACAGCTCTGAGCACCGCAGGGGTTCTTGGGAGGAGACATTTGGAAGTGAAGGTGACCCGACCAGTCAAAAGGAAATGCCTGCTTCTGGCAAACTTAGCATCACATGCCTGTGAGGTGTCTTTCACTGTCCGTTTAAATTTCCATTCCTCTTTACTTCCCCTCCTAATAGGCCTCCTTTGTTCAAACCAACTGCTCTGATTCATCTCATTAGGATTCCCTGTACTGAATAAATTTCAACCCAAGAATAAGGTAGCAAAGATTTCTGGGACGAAAAGAGCCTGCAAAGTTAGACAAGCTTCGATCAATCCCCTTGTAGCATATAGTTTTAGGAAAGTTACTTCTCTAAGAGAAGCAATAATACCTACCTCATAAGGGTTATTCTCAAGATTGAAAGAAATAATACTTAAAGCACCTGGCCCAGGATGGACCAGAGTAATAAAGTTATAAACTGAAAACAAACAGGTGAGTTTGGAGGCAATTTAATGAGGAAAAGAAGGGGGAAAACATGTGATGTTTGACTTATAACAAGAAATGTATATCCGGTCTTCATTCCCAGTTCCTGGCTCACAGATCCCCAAACTCTTGGGATTTCCTAAGTGATAAAAACATAGGGAGCATCTTTTGTTATAATATTTGATCTTTTGCCCTCAGTTCCTAAACAACAAAGGTAAAATTGGGGTCTTGTTATTAATAACAAGTCTCTTTTAACCACATGTATGTTTACATCTATGCAAGGTGACTTCTGGACACCTGGAGGTCATCTAAGGATGGAGGCTGGTTCCCAGTGGAAAGAGCCAGGTGATTAGAGGGTTGGAACTTTCCGGCCGATCCCCTCACCTCCAGGGAGGACACAGTGGCTGACTGATTCATCATCAATCACCCATGGTCCACTATTTAATCAATCATGCTTATGTAATTAGGCCTTCATAAAATTTCCTAAACTATGGGGTTCAGGGAGCTTCAGGGTTGGCGAATCAGAATGGATCCATGTGACCGGAGGGTGGCCAACCTCTAACTCCGCAGGACAGAAGCTCCTGTGTTCAAGAACACTCCAGACCTCACCCCATGTATCTCTTCATTCCTTTAAGATCCTGTCATAAACTAGAAAGTAATCTAGAAAGTAAAATGGTTTTCCTGAGTTCTATGAGTGTCTCTAGCGAATTAATTGAAGCTGAGGAGGGGTCACGGGAACGTCTAGTTTATCGCCAGTATGTCAGAAGCACAGATAACAACCTGGACTTGTTTCTGATTGGCATGTGAAGTGGGGGCTGTCTTCAGAGACTGAGCTCCTAACCTGTGAGACCTATCTCCAGGTTGAGAGTGTCAGAATTTAGTTAAATTTGTAGGACAACTTGTCAGTATCTGCCGAGAACTGGAGAATTGCTTGGTGGTGTTGGAAAACACACGTTAGAAAAGGTTTCCGTGAAAAACCTACAGCAGACCTCATATTCTGTGAAATGCCTGAAGCGTTTTCTTTCAGATCAGGAATAAGACATATATGTCAGCTGTCACCTCCCTCTTTAATATTGTGTTGGACATCTCGGTCAGTGCAATAAAAAAAGATAAAGGTAGAACACATATGCTGCTGCTACTGCTAAGTCGCTTCAGTCGTGTCCGACTCTGTGCGACCCCATAGACGGCAGCCCACCAGGCTCCGCCATCCCTGGGATTCTCCAGGCAAGAACACTGGAGTGGGTTGCCATTTCCTTCTCCAGTGCATGAAAGTGAAAAGTGAAAGTGAAGACACTCCTTAGCGACCCCATGGACTGCAGCCCACCAGGCTCCTCCGTCCATGGGATTTTCCAGGCAAGAGTACTGGAGTGGGGTGCCATTGCCTTCTCCAAAACATGTATAAGAATTGGAAATAATGATAAAGGTTGTTCTCATTTGCAAGTTATTATTTATGTAAAACACCAAAAAGAATCTACAATAATTAGAATTATTGTTTTACCTGGTTCCTAGATAAAATCAATACACAGATATCAGTTGCATTTTCATACAATAGCAAAAAACAATTAGAAGCTGTGTAAAGATAACCTTCAAAAAAGAACAAAAAAATGAAGTTCTTAGAACTGTCAAGTCCTTTAAGAAAAAAATTATAAATTATTGAAAGACTAAAGAAAAATCTGGGGACTTCCCTGGTGGTTAAGTGGTTAAGAATCTGCCTTCTAATGCAGGGGGCACAAGTTCAATCCCTGGTCAGGGAACTAAGACCCCACGTGCCTTGGAGCAGCTATGCTGGTGTGCCACGACACTAAGCCCACACGCCACAACTTGGAGAGAAGCCTGCCAGCTGCAAGGAAGGGCCCCCACGCAGCAACCACAGATCCAATGCAGCCAAATAAGTGAATAAATTTTTAAAAAATTAAAAAACCTAAATAAATAGAAAGATGTACCATACTGAAGACTCAACACTGTTAAGATGTCAATTCCCTTAAGTTCAGAACATTCCAATCAAAATCCCAAACAGAGGTTTTCATAGAACTTGGCAAGTTGAACGGAAATTTTAGGTAGAAGAACAAAGGTCAAAAAATAACCAAGACTCTGCATAAAGGCAAGGGACTTGCCTCACCAAATATCAAGACATAAAGCTCTAGCAATTAAGACAGGTAGTATTGGTCCAGTAACAGCCAAATAGATGAATGGAATAAAATTAGCCCAGAAACAGATCCAAGAATATATGGAGCCCTTATAGACAAAGAGTGACCACTACAGATCATTAGGGAGAGAGTGGCTACTTGATACATGGTGCCAGAAAAAGTAGATACTCAATATGGAAAAAAATACAAAAGTGGGTTCTCACCTTATACTGTATAAAAATCAATTTTAGGTGGATTAAAGACATCAGTGTGAAAAACGATCATAAAACATTTAGAGTAGCTTAATGGGACATCTTTTTTCACTTCAGGGTAAGAAAAATGGTCTTAATTAAGACACAAAAATGCACACCATAAATAAAATGACTGATAAACTCAATGGAATTAAAATTAATAGCACCTATTCCTTGAAAGACACCCTAAAAAGACAGAAAAGAGGATCCATAAATAGGAAGAAGATAATTGCCAAACATATAATGGGTAAAGGAGTCATTATCCAGAATATAAGGACTATAGATCAATAAGAAAAAGACAACCCAATAGAACAATAAACAAAGATAAGAATTTCACAAAAAATGAAGCACACATAAAAAATAAATATACTAAAAATTTCTTATTAGTAAACAGGGAAATACAAATTTAAAATAATTAAAGTCTATTTTACTGTCATTAGATTAACAACAGCAAAAAATTTGTTTGACAGTATCAGGTGTTTTGAAGTCCTGCCTCAGGGCCTTTGCATATGCCTAACAAATACTTCTGGAGAAGGCAATGGCACCCCACTCCAGTACTCTTGCCTGCAAAATCCCATGGATGAAGGAGCCTGGTAGGCTGCAGTCCATGAGGTTGCTAAGAGTCAGACACGACTGAGCAACTTCACTTTGACTTTTCACTTGCATGCATTGGAGAAGGAAATGGCAACCCACTCCAGTGTTCTTGCCTGGAGAATCCCAGGGACAGGGGAGCCTGGTGGGCTGCCGTCTGTGGGGTCGCACAGAGTTGGACATGACTGAAGTGACTTAGCAGCAGCAGCAGCAGCAACAAATACTTCCTTCAAATCTTCATATATCTTGCTCATTCATATCTGACTCAGATCCAGTTCAGATGTTACTCCTCCCAAAGGCTTCCTGATTGTGCTATCCAAACAATGCCCCTTGGCTTCCATCATTCTTATTCCTCTAACCTGCTTTACTAGTCTTCAGAACACTTGTTAACATTTCACCACATTTATCCTGTACATGTGTGTTATATGAACACACATATATTTGCTATTATCATTTTGCAGAAACTTTTGAAAGCGGGTGACTGACATGCTGAGTAATTTTCAAATGACAAACACTTAAGAGAAAAGGATGACTGTGTAGGAAACAAATGACATAAACAGAAGAAATAGAATTAGTGCTTCCTTCTTTCCATCATATAGTTATTATTTTTCAGTACACTTTGATGGCAAGTTGCTAATATCAAGGTACTTTACCCCTAAATATACTTCCATAAGTAGCTCCTCAGATTCTTCCACTTAATCTCAATATCATTATCACAACTAAGAAAATTAACAATCATTCTGTAATGCCATCTGGTATATATATATACAGTCTTCATTCAAATTCCCAAGCCCTCTACATCATATCAAATATATTAAAATGCACCTACAGTACTGTTTTCCTGAAATAAAAAAGTTCTAACAATTTAGCTACAAGTCAGCCGTTTCATTTGTAATCAGTTTCTCAGCAAGCATGGTACATGATCCTTTTGAAGGGGAAAAATTTAACCTCCTTTTTTAAAAAACTATTATGATTTTTGAATATTAACATTTTGCTAATAATAGCCTAATTATTAGTTTGTAGACATTTAATTAAATGATTCTTAGTTGTGTCTTATTTTCATATTTTGGGGTCAATTCCTTTTTTTTCTAGGTCTCAAAAATTGTCATCGGTCTTCAGAAAGCTCTTTGTCCTAGGCTCCATTTAGTGGCTGCCTAAAGAATAAAGAGCCTGTGGAGGCAGGAGTTAGAAATGGGTGACTCAGTGAAGGGTCTCCAAAACAGAGATCCATTTAAGCCTCCCTGGGAAGTCCCTCTTTCTGAGACAGCTGCCATTGCACAAGTTCCAAAACTTGGGCTGAAGTAAGAAGTCCTGAGTTTCCAAGGGCAGCAAGGATGAGAGATTCCTGCCTATGCAGTCCAGTGTTAACGGGCCACCTCCGAGGAAAACAGCCTTTAAGACAGTAGCCAAATAGAGCAAATTCCCATTGGCTATCTAGTTTCACATGCAGTAATGTGTGTTTCAGTGGTGGTTTGCTGTATGCCACAGGAAGCTCAAATCTGGTGCTCTGTGACAACCTAGAGGGATGGGATGGGTGGGAAGTGGGAGGGAGGTTCAAGAGGGAGGGGACATATATATTATCTATGGCTGATTCATGATGATGTGTGGCAGAAATCAACACAATATTGTAAAGCAATTATCCTCCAGTTAAAAATAAATAATTTTTTAATTAAAAAATAAATGCCATATACACTAAAAAAAAAAAACAAAAAACAGTAACCAGATATAATCTGAGCAAGGCTCTGTGCTGGTCGGGAACTCCAGACTGGCACAACCAGTTTGGAAGAGTCTGATGGCTTTTTGTTTGTTTCATTTCATTTCTGCAGTGGAGGATATCCATTGCAGAAATCAAGAGGATCTGATCTAAATTCAATTCATAAGGCTAAAAGAGACTCTGGCTGTAGGAAATGTGGGGACAATGGCTCCCACCAGACAAAACACAATACAAAGCAGAGAAGTTTGTATTAGAAACAACTTTGTCAACAGCAGAAGAAAGAAGTCTTACGCTTCTAAGAGGATTTCATTAGCATAAATTGATTTAATAATAACTATGTTAAGGCATAAAAGGGAGCAGGTATTATTATAGACTGTTAATGGCCCCATTTTACAGATGGGGAAACTGAGGCTGAGGGACATGTAACACGGCTTGTAGGGTCTTGCCCAGGTTCAGCTGGCAGAACCTGATCTCACTTGCCATCACGATACAAGAGAAAAACATGAGGACCTCAGTGTTTTAAGTTTATTAATATTAAGAAAGCCTGCTTTGATTTTTTGTTTTTTTAAGCTTGGCAAAGGAGTTAAAAGCAGAGTGACTTCATTTTTACTTTCATGTAACAGAATTCCCAGAAGACACATGTTCTCGCCAAAATCTGAATGTAGTATTGCTCTAGCATTGTGAAGGCCTTGAACTGCTCATTTCACCAAGCAGGACTCAACTATCGTATCAGGAATATTTTTTCCTTTTGAAAGCCCTTGGAATCAAATCATTAACGAATCAAGAAGAATTGCTTAAATACGAGTGATTTTCAAATGGCAAACACTTTGGGAAAGTGGGTGACTGTAGAGTAAACAAATGACATTCAAAGACTAGATGCTGACTGTGAAAATATGGAGATTATTATAGATAATCAAGGCTACCATCAGCAGAATTAAGGCAAGTGGTTCCTTCTCGTTCCCCCGTGATATCCTAGGGAGGGATCAATTAAGGGGAGTATGTCTAGCACAAATCCCCAAGCAGTGGCTCCTGCCTCTTCCCACGTCGTTAAGAGTTTCTGCTGTTCAGTCACTAAGTCATGTCCAACTCTGTGACTCCATGAACTGCAGCACACCAGGCTTCTCTGTCCTCCACTATCTTCCAGAGTTTGCTCAAATTCTTGTCCATTGAGTCGTGATGCCATCCACACATCTCATCCTCTGTTGCCCCCTTCTCTCCCTGCCCTCAATCTTTCCCAGCTGCTGCTGCTGCTAAGTCGCTTCAGTTGTGTCTGACTCTGTGTGACCCCATAGACGGCAGCCCACCTTGCTCCCCCTGTCCATGGGATTCTCCAGGCAAGAACACTGGAGTGGTTTGCCATTTCCTTCTCCAATGCATGAAAGTGAAAAGTGAAAGTGAAGTCTCTCAGTCATGTCCGACTCTTAGTAACCCCATGGACTGCAGCCTACCAGGCTCCTCCATCCATGGGATTTTCCAGGCAAGAGTACTGGAGTGGGGTGCCATTGCTTTCTCTGATCTTTCCCAGCATTAGGGTTTTTTCCCAATGATTATCTCTTTGCATCAGGTGGCCAAAAAGGATCGGAGCTTCAGCATCAGTCCATCCAATGAATATTCAGCGTTATTTCCTTTAGGATTGACTGGTTTGATCTCCTGGCTGTCCAAGGGACTTTCAAGAGTTTTCTCCACACCACAATTCAAAAGCATTAATTCCTCGGTGTTCAGCCTTCTTTCATAAAGAGACACAGCCCAAATCCACAAAGTGCAGGAGGACATGCATGCCAACAGCTCAGGGTGTTTCACAGACGTTGATGGAAGTGTGCACCTCAGTGGTCTTCAAACTCTTCAGACCAGACACTCTTATCAGAAAAAGTGTGTGACCAGCACTTCTGTAACTAAGCAGGACCCTCTGAGGCCTTCCCAAAATAGATTTCCCCCCATGTCCTCCACTGACCTTCTGTCTGTATAAAAACACTTTAGTCAAAGGAAAACTTCATCAGAGAAGTAAGAAAATGCAGGGGGAAAAAAAGGAAAACAGTCAAGGAAGGCAAAAAAAAATTTTTTTTAGCCATTAAGCCAAGCCAAAGGACTTTTAGTTCCTCCTCAAGGGTTATAAACAATATTCTGAGTCATGTCCTTTGGGGTGTTTTGCAGATACTGAAACCCCCACCAGGGGGAAGAAGTAAACTGAGCCCAGACAAAGAACACAGATCCCAGACCAGTTGGAACCAGAAGGTTGATGACGTTGTCTCTCTTACCACCAATCAGAAGGATGTCCATAAGTTGATCAAAACCCCACAATCCCCTCTCACGCTGTCTTTAAAAATCTCGAAAGCCTTTGGGGAGTTTGAGTCTTTCAAATACTAGCTGCCCTGAACTCCACGCTTGGCGCCCTGCACTAAACACTGCATTTTCTTCACCACAGCCTTGTATTGATAAATTGGCTTTACTGTGCACTTGGGCGAGCAGACCCAAGATTGGTTTGGTAACACTTCCAGTGACTATCCATTGGTTCATCTAAAACTACAGCCACGATCAAGGGACTTCCCTGGCAGTCCAGCGGTTATAACTCCATGCTCCCACTGCTGTGGGTACAGGTTCAATTCCTGGTCAGGGAACAAAGATCCTTCACACCACATGGTCAAAAAATAATAAATGAATAAATAAAAATGTTAAAAATAAAAAACAAAGGAATTTGCAACTATTTAATAAAAAAAACTATAACTACAATCTGTACTGACAACCTTAAGTAGATTAAGAAACATACACAAAATAGAAATTTAAGAGATGAGATGAAGTATAGTTTTAAATAATTATTATATTTTCACATAGTCTTAAAGAGCCTTTTTATTCTATCTCTCACACAGCCCTATTTAGCTGAAACTAATTTTCAGTGAAAGTGGTAGGATTAAATATGCTTAATTATTTTGAAAATCTTTAATACTTCAACATAAAGCATGGCAAAAGTCTATTTATAAACTGTTTACATTGATACTAGCATTTAATTACCACCAAAGTTAAGAAAAAAATAAAAAGATCCTTAGGTCCAAATAGAAGAACATCATTCACAGGCCAAATTAAACCTTGATGCTGAGTTCTCAATTCCACCTACCAGATATGCAAAGGTTTTTACTGGAAACCATTTGCTAGAGATCCATCTCCCCAATTCATTCTTGCAAACTAATTGTTTCATTTTAACAAACAGATCCAAAGTCTAGTATTAAGTCTTAGTTTGGAAGAACTTTAAACAGAATGGAAAATTCTAACTTTCAGAATGCTCAGATAGAATTTTTATAGGTGACACAGACTTTAGAAATAAAAGCGTGTCAGATAAAAACATTTTCAGACGCCCACCGGGAAGCAATAGTGCTTTTCTAAAAATAACTATTAAGGTAGCATATTCTTTAGTATGAAACACACTCCAGACACTCATCATTATAGAAATGGCCAGTAATTTGAATCATATCTTTTTGTGAAAGAAAAACGTGCAGCACATCTTAGTTCCAGTCTTTCAATAAAACCGCCATGAGATAAGCTGTGAGTCATCTGACTGGTACAAAACATTCTCATGGTCACTCTCTGTGATGGCTTTAAGAAAGGTCCACAAGTGTTCCGACAGGCCTCATGCAGAGTTTATGTCTCCCCACTTTCAATCCTGGCAGGTTTTTTGTGGGGTTTTTGTTTCTTTGATTCATCGTTTTATCCTCTATATTTGTCCTTTAGGATTCCTATTATTCCCTTCCCAGCCCCCCTTTTATTCTCTTTGCTGTTGTTCAGTTACTAAGTTGTGTCCAACTCTTTGTGAGCCCATGGACTGCAGCACACCAGGCTTCCCTGTCCTTCACTGTCTCCCGGAGTTTGCTCAAACTCATGTTCACTGAGTCAGTGATGCCATTCAGCCATCTCATCCTCTTGCCCTCAATCTTTCCTGGCATCAAGTTCCCTTCCAATGAGTCAGCGCTTATTCTAATCCATCTTCATTCTTTCTCTTTCTTTAGATCTTCTTTCCCCTGCAGGTTTTCCTCGATCAAGACAATAGAGCAAGACTTCTGAGCTAAGTGAGGAAAGACCCTGGGGCATCTGCAGGTGTATCTGTGGCTGTTGCTCAGGGTACCTCCAGCCATCCTAGCAGAAGTCTGGTTACCTCGAGGCCACCATGTGGGGATACCAGACAGAAGGATATGCCTGGGGAGTGCCAGCTGTTCCAGCCCCAGCTGTTAGATGACTACAGCCTCATGAGAGACCCAAGCCAGAACTGCCTTGCTGGACAGCTCCCCAACTCCTAACTCACTGCAACAGTGAGAGGTAACACAAGAGTGTGGTTTTATCTATTAAGTTGTGGAAATATTTGTTATGCAACACTGGAGAACATGCATATTAACTCATTTAATTCTCACAATAACCCTATGAATTATTGTCAGTCCCCTTTAAAAATGAGAGGTCCCCGGCAGTCCAGTGGTTGAGACTTCACCTTCCAAAGCAGGATCAGGGAACTAAGATCCCACATGCCTCCCAGTCAAAAAACTAAAATATAAAATGGAAGCAATACTATAACAAATTCAATAAAGACTTTAACAAAATGAGAGGATATTGAAGCCCTGAGAGATTTTATTGTTAGATTCGGTCCGCCTGTAGCTAGACCTCAGAGACTATGTGCAGTGTCCACGGCCTCTCAGAAAGAGGACAGATGCAAGGATCAGAAGCAGTGGAAGCAATGGATCCTGATGGGAGACCAGATATGGGAGGTGCAGGAAGGGAAGCCTCAAACAGAGTCTAGGGGTTTTGAGGAAACATGGAGGGGGGGGGGAGTTTAGGACAGAGAATTATAAGTTTGGATTTTGACATATCTAGTTGTGTGTGTCACTGGTACCCTAAAAGGAAGATGGCCCACAGGAATTCAGGGGCCAAGTCAAGGCCCTGGAAGCGGGTTGGGGAATCAAGAGCCTTCTGAAGATGAGCTCATAAAGGGAAAGGGTGTTCAGCTAGAAGAGAAGTGGAAGAAGGACAAAGGCTTAGGGAGTGCCTCCTTGTCCAGTTTATGATACACATGACCTTCTGGGATTAAGTTCCCAGAGTTTTCAGAACATTTAAATGTGTGCTATACAGCGTCTGTGGATATACAACGAACTAATAGACTCCACAAAGCAGATACCATTTACTAATCTTATATTTGCTTAAGAAGTTTGTGAATTGCGGGCCTGAGAAACTGGAGGCTCTCTGTCAGTAACCAAACCTAGGGCACGGGTGAAGGCACGGGGACCGGCAGACATAAATGCCAGGAACACTGATGAACCACTTGTGTGTTCTCAAGCACCCCGCAGAGTGAATACACCACTTCAGATGAATATTCGGGTTTGGGGAGACCTGATTCCTTTTTGGTGGATTTTACTTTGGTCGACCTTTTCTTTAACAAAATGACTACATGACAACAAAAGCAAAAATAAGCGGGTGGGACTCCGTGAAACTAAACAGCTTCTGTACAGCAAAGGAAACCATAAACAAATCAAAAGACAACCTGTGGAATGGCAGAAACGTTACACATCACATACCCTATAAGGAGTTATATCCAAAATACACAAGAATCTCATGCAACTCAATAGCAAGTAAGTAAATAGTGTAAAAGTAGGAGAAGAGCCTGAACATGCTTCCAAAGAAGAAATACCAGAGGCTGGCAGGTACCTGAGAAGGTGCTCAATAACACGAATCAGCCGGGAAATGCAAATCAAAACCACAATGAGATATCACCTCACATCTCTTAGGATGACTATCATAAAAAAGAAGGATGTGGAGAAAAGAGAGCCTTTGTGTAATGCTGCTGGGAATGTAAACTGGTACAGCTACTATGGACAACAGTATGGAGCTATCTCAAGAAATTAAACATGGACCTACCATATGATCCAACAATCCCACTTCTGGGTATACAAAGCAAAAAAATCACTATCTCAAAAGGATCTGTACTACCATACTCATTGGATCCTTAATTCACAATAGCCAAGGTATGGAAACACCCCCCATGCAGGAATATTATTGTCTTAGAAAGATGGAAATCCCGACATTTGAGACAACGTGGATAAATCTGGAGGGCCTCATGCTAAGTGAAATAAGCCAGCCAGAGGAAGACAAGTGCTGTATGGCATATTGTTCTGTCAACATCCCAGTTGAAAGTTCTTTCTTCTAGGCTATTACAGTAAACTGGCCCCCATGTCTCCATTCTCAACCTTCCCCTTGCCAATGGAACTTTAGGCATAAATCTGATTATTTTACTTACTTCCTTGCTAAAATGCTTGCACACTTTCTCAAGCATTTCATGTTTAAATGCTTTATCTAGCCATATAATCGCCAACTCAATGGACGTGAGTTTGAGCAAACTCTGGGAGATAGTGAAGGACAGGGAAGCCTAGCATGCTACAGTCCATGGGGTCACAAGGAGTTAGACACGACTTAGCAACTGAACAACCCATTGTCTAAACAGTAAAGCTCAAATGATTTTGTGTGGCTTTTTCCCTTCCATTACCCAAGATTCCTTCTTCCCCAAACATGGAAATTTGGTAATTGATCTTTTCTTAGCTATTGGTCTTATGCTGGGCACCTGAATCTAGCCAAGTCATTCTAGACATTTTGACTTGGGACTGACAGTCAGTTTCTCTTTGGATTTCTGCAGCATGTAAATGCTCAGAAGCGGTCAGTGGCCATGTTTTCTGCCAAGTGAACCAGAAAAGTGGAGAAATCCAGTAACAAAGGAGAGAGAGAATGAAGGTGTGCAGCAAGTTGAGCCCACAGGTAGGAAACTGCTCCATCCCAGCTCTTCTTTAGACTCCAGGACAAGGATGCAGCTTGACCCAAAGTCAGACAGGTCAGACTCTGGCAATAAATGCCCCCTTATAGGCTGACGTGAACTGAGCTTCTGATACCTGCACCCAAGTCAGTCCTAATTCCACTACATACAGCAACTTGGAGGTTCAACCACACCCTGCCTTGCTGGTTTCATTTCCCAGTGTTCTGACCACCCCTTCATTTCACCACACACTCACTCCTCTGCATCAGAGCCACAAGGTCATGCCATTTCTGTGCTCATCGTCCTTTGTATCTGCCTCTTTAATTACATCTACCACATGACATTGTAGAATTCCTACTGGTTTATGTACTATTTTCTAAGTTCTTCAAGGACAATCTTGTTCATCTATGCAGCTCACCGCCTAACGCAACTGGAAAGTACATAGCAGGTACCTGACAAATGTTTGATAAATCAGGTTATTTCAGCAAACGCAGTGAATTAGCGTTTGCCACAGAGGCTTCCCAGGTGGCGCAGTGGTAAAGAATCAGCTTGGAAATGCAGGAGAGGCAGGAGACTCAGGTTTGATCCCTGGTCGGGAAGACTGATCCCTTAGAAGAGGAAATGGCACCCCACTCCAGTATTCTTGCCTGGAAAATTCCATGGGCAGAGGTGCTTGGCAGGCTGCAGTCCAGGGGGTCGCAAAGAGTTAGACACGACTGAGCGACTGAACATGCACGTACGCAGGCTCTAGTAAATCTGACCCCCAAAAACCAACCTATTGTCTTATTATTCAACTAAAAAAGCAGTCTTTCATGAATAATGCAATTTTGTGTTTGAACAGAAGAGGAATGTATATGAGATAAACTGGAAAGCAGTATGAACTTCAGAGGCCCCAGGCCCCAGTCCACATTCTCCTAAACCAGTCATCTGAATACAGAGACTGTAATTTTACATTTGCCACATCTTCTTTCTCACACATTTTATAGTTATTCATTTCTAAATCCTTTGACCTCTAAATCTAGAATAGAAATGTCAATCACTCTTGTGGTACCTGCCAATTGCACTGAAGTGTTTGTTCTTAAACAAGGGGGACTACTCAACCTCACAAATAAAAAAGCTACCCTATCAGCTCATTTTAAAATTTAGGGTTTTTACCTGAAACCTTCTTTAACCTTGAATGTATGTCCAAATAAATTTTCAAATGAGTGTTTTTGTTTGTTTAGTATATTACACATTACCTAGAAGCCAAGGGAAAAAAAGAAACTTTTTTTTTGTTTCATTTTCTACTCAGCCAAAGAAAGAAAATAAGCTACAATTTCCTTATGTCAAAGCTGGTTTATTGAACTTCATGAGGGCAAAATTACAGTGATGCTATTTCACAACAAAATTATTTAACTCTGGTTTAGATTTCATGAAGAAATGTATTAGCAACATACTGTCGATAAAGCACTGTCATTAAGAACTATATTACAGCCTGGATTAGCTTCCTTTGGTGTTCTCCCAAACTATGACTTTTCCAAAACGTATCTGAAGTTTTCAACTAAAGGACACAGTTAAAATAAACTCACACAGAAGTTATAAAACTTGTGACTTGTGCTTTAAAAATTAATAACAGCCACCATTTTGGAAGTGATTTGTCAATAGTTGGTGAAGTGTTTTATAAATATTTTGGAAAATATCTAAAAGCTTCATCCCCATTCAACTGATAAGTATGTTCTTTTTAAAAATGAAAACATGTATCGAGAAAATTAAAACAACAAATCACCACAAACGGGATACAAATATTTTTAAATTAATAAATATTAAAGTGGAAAAAATAAGTCCTTTTAGAGAACTTTAAAGGATACTTACTACTAACTCCTGACAAAAAGAAATAAAGTTAAATTACTTTTTAAAAAATTATTAATAAACAGCACTGAAAAAACATAAATGTGCTTGGAAAGTCTGTAAACTTTCTTCCCCCACTTTAGAAAATGTTTTGATAAGCAATAAACAGATTCCCTTCTTTAAAAAACTGTCAACACCCACAACAATTGTAACAGCTGTCATTGTTTTGCTATAAAAATAGTTACAAATTAGTATCAATTTAGATAAAGTCAAACCACTTTTAATTCTAGCATGATAAGAAAAATGGATTAATCTCATTAAAAACAAAGACAATTTCTCTTTCCTTAAGGTCTCGTGTTTAAAATAGAGTAACTATTTCCTCTAATTATTATCTTCAGTTAATTTATGTAATAGAATTATCTTGTTTTTATAACTAAATTACTCAGCCAGGACCACCATGATGATTAAGGAAAAAACTCTAGATTAGATCACATATTTCATTGGTTTCCCACATTCTGAAAATATTTTAAGTATAATCACCTTTCAGCTTAATTTCCTCTAAAATGGTAAATTCAGCAATCTTTCAGAATTGGTGAATGTGCACACTTCAGTTAGAGTTCATGGCTTACAATCCATTCATATAATAGCTTCATATGCAAGCTTATTATTTCCTATGTGCAAAGTCTTACATTCAGAACAAAAGTATTTAGGGTAAAATACTTTCTGAAATATTCCTTCCATCACTGAGGGATTGGCTAGATATTTTTTAATACCTAATTTATTTTTCATACGAGGAGGAGTAGTTTGTTGTGACCATAAAATTTAAAGATTATAGATTATGACACAATTCTATTACAGAAACAAATGTAGACTCACAGCAATTATAGGTATGCCCTCAGAGTTACAATCCAAATGGAAGAGAGGATGAATGCATTTAGGCGTCAAGTTGACTGGGGATGGGGGGCGCATGAGATCCTATGTCAGACACACAGCTTGAAATGACTGAAAGCCAGGGGTTGGAAGGTCTCTTGTGGCGGCCAGGAGCCACGTCCACTTATTTCCCCTAAACTGTAACTTCTCAAATCTTTCAGTTCGTTTTTACTATTTAAATATATCAAAGTAAAGTATAAAGCACCTTATGACATCATTTCATTTGCATTATAATCTGATTTACTTCTGTATATTTTGTAGAATTACTCTTTTTAAAACTACCAATGATATTTTTATAGACCTGACTGACACTGATTACAAAGATCAAACATCTAGGACTGTTGGGAAAGTCATTCTTTCTGGGCTGAGAACCAGAAAACATTCTAGGTCTTCTGCCACCAGATCTGAAGTCTTGGCTCTTAAAATGTACCAATAATAATGCAGTTAATATACTAACAATACAAAGAAAGAACTCTATGGAGAGGCAAATACCAGTTTTTATCCTATTGAGAATACTTCCTATTCAAAGGACATACCAGTAAGTGTCCTAAACCCTTAATATATTTTTTTCAATTTCAGGAACACAGGATTAAACAACCACTGACTCTTAAAAATCCCATTATGCTCTCATATGAAGCCTCCTCCTTGAGCTCTCAATGCAAAGACGTTCTGATTCATCCTAATATTGCTTCATTTCAACCCCACCTGAAAACTTTTTCCTTGTGGTGTCACAGTGACAAACTTGATTAAGTAGACACAAAATACAAAAATAAGCATAACAATGATAAACAGTAACGTGTCAGGATGATCCATTGTATCTGAGATTAAATTCTATGACTTATCACTGTCATACTTCAGAAGTATTTCTTTAGTCAATATTAGATACTGTAATAAAGACTGTGATTTAGCACCAGCATGTCATTGCAGGCTTTGGTTCAAGCTTCAGGGTAATTCCGTTATCAGGGGGTTGACTAAGCATTAAGGGTTTGTGGCTCTTAAGCTTATGAGCCAAGGTCATAAATATAGCTTCCACATGGTCATTATCATTGGGGTTTTTAGCAGAGGTTTCAAACAAAGGCATACTGTGTGTGTCAGCAAACTTTTGTGCCAAGTCTGTGGGTACCTGAATGGCACTTCTCAAGTCACATTTATTTCCAACAAGAATCCGTGGTATATCGGTGGCTAACAAATGCTGTTTGCATTCTTCTATCCAAGACGGCAGGCTGTGGAAACTCGCCATGTTGGTCATATCATACACGAAGACCACAGCGTGCACGTTTCTGTAGTAGTGCTGGACCATGCTTTTTCTGAACCGTTCTTGTCCCGCCGTGTCCCATAACTGGATCTGAAAGTGGAAAAAAGAAGAGAAAAACTCAAAATTTCATCCAGTTACACACATAGAAAAATTTCACTACCTTTGCATGGCCCTTTGTGCTTCTTCACTTATACTCCTTTGCTCCCTTCTAAAGTGCCCTTTTGGTGTTATTTATGTGATTTAAATGTCATGATACTAGTCCAGTCACTTCATGATTAACACAAGTGTCAGAACAAGTACTTCAGTTTAGCACTTGAATTCAGTAAGTCAAGTTTGTTTGGAAAAATCATACCTCAAAAATTGATTTTAAAATGCTAAAAGAAACAGATATCAGATATTAAAAACAAGTGTCTAATTTCCACAAATTCAATATGCCCTTCCCTGCCTTTCACTCATGTAATTTAAAATAGTAGAATTAGGATAGATGTGAAAAGTCATGAGGTCTAGCCCCCACATGAATATATATATCAGTTCAGTTCAGTCGCTCAGTCGTGTCTGACTCTTTGCGACCCTATGAATCGTAGCACATCAGGCCTCCCTGTCCATCACCAACTCCCGGAGTTCACCCAGATTCACGTCCATGGAGTCAGTGATGCCATCCAGCCATCTCACCCTTGTCGTCCCCTTCTCCTCCTGCCCCCAATCCCTCCCAGCATCAGACTCTTTTCCGATGAGTCAACTCTTCGCATGAGGTGGCCAAAGTACTGGAGTTTCAGCTTTACCATCATTGCTTCCAAAGAAATCCCAGGGCTGATCTCCTTCAGAATGGACTGGTTGGCTCTCCTTGCGGTCCAAGGGACTCTCAAGAGTCTTCTCCAACACCACAGTTCAAAAGCATCAATTCTTCGGCGCTCAGCTTTCTTCACAGTCCAACTCTCACATCCATACATGACCACAGGAAAAACCATAGCCTTGACTAGACACAGCGCGGGTGGCTGCGACAGCGCACAGAGCGCAGCCGAGAGGAGCTACCCCACGCCCGAGGTCAGGGGCAGAAGCCGGGAGGACCCCATGCCCGAGGGGCGGCGGTTAAGAGGAGTTACCCCACGTCCGAGGTCACGGGCGGCAGCCGAGAGTACCAGGCTGAGACAGCGCAGGAGCAGCCGAGAGGAGCTGCCCCCCGCCCGAGGCCAGGGGCAGCGGCTGGGAGGAGCAACCCCACGTCCAAGGAGCGGTGGCTGCGCGGGCGCAGAAGGGCCTAGAGGAGCTATTCCACATTCAAGGTCAGGAGGGGCGGCGGTGAGGAGATACCCCTCGTCTAAGGTAAGGAGCAGGGGCTGCACTTTGCTGGAGCAGCCGTGAAGAGATACTCCACGTCCAAGGTAAGAGAAACCCAAGTAAGAAGGTAGGTGCTGCAAGAGGGCATCAGAGGGCAGACACACTGAAACCATAATCACAGAAAACTAGCCAATCTGATCACACTAGGACCACAGCCTTGTCTAACATATATATACATCTGACAAAATCCAGGCCCCTTTTAAAAAATTTAAATGACTAGGAAATCACTTATCTATTCTAAACATCTCTACCATCTACCTAAACATCTCTACCAATAAAAATATTCCAATACCTCCCAATGGAAATACGGGGTGGTGGTGGGGAATGATATCTAAAGCTAAATACAAGTCATGTGTTATGATTCTCTTCAAACATGGAATTTATTGTGTCTCTGCTTAGTTCCTGAGAAATATTAAATGATGAGAGTACTAATCACAATGGAAAAGACCAGGGACAGAGATGCTCAGATAGCTTTTTTTTTTTTTTAATTTTTGGTTGTGCTGGGTTATCATTACACATGGGCTTTCTCTAGTTTCAGCAAGTGGGGGCTTCTTGTTGCGGAGCATGGGCTCTAGGTAAGCGGGCTTCAGTAATTGCGGCACATGGGCTTAGCTGCTCTGACCCACGTAGGATCTTCCAGCACCAGGGATCGAACCTGTATCTCCAGCACTGGCTGGAGGATTCTTATCCACTCTGCCACCAGAGAAGTCCCCTAGATAATTTTTAACTGAAAGATTTGTATTATTTATAGATACTCCGAGTATGGAAGCCTAAATAGATGACTTCTATAGAGAATATCAATAATCTCAGATATGCAGATGACACCACCCTCAGGGCAGAAAGCAAAGCAGAACTAAAGAGCCTCTTGATGAAAGTGAAAGAGAAGAGTGAAAAAGCTGGCTTAAAACTCAACATTCAAAAAACTAAGATCATGGCATCTGGTCCCATCACTTCATGGGAAATAGATGGGAAAACAATGGAAACGGGCAGACTTTATTTTCTCGGGCTCCAAAATCACTGCAGATGGGGACTGCAGTCATGAAATTAAAAGACGCTTGCTCCTTAGAAGAAAAGGTATGATCAACCTAGACAGCAGATTAAAAAGCAGATTAACAAAGCTCCATCTAATCAAAGCTATGGTTTTTCCAGTGGTCATGTATGGATGTGAGAGTTGGACTGTGAAGAAAGCTGAGCACCGAAGAATTGATGCTTTTGAACTGTGGTGTTGGAGAAGACTCTTGAGAGGCCCTTGGACTGCAAGGAGATCCAACCAGTCAATCCTAAAGGAAATCAGTCCTGAATATTCATTGGAAGGACTGATGTTGAAGCTGAAACTCCAATACTTTGGCTACCTGATGGGAAGAACTGACTCATTAGAAAAGACCCTGATGTTGGGAAAGATTGAGGGCAGAAGGAGAAGGGGACAACAGAGGATGAGATGGTTGGATGGCATCACCGACTCTATGGATATGAGTTTGAGAAAGCTCCAGGAGTTGGTGATGGATAGGGAAGCCCAGCATTCTGCAGTCCATGGAATGGCAAAGAGTCAGACATGACTGAGTGAGTGAACTGAAAGCAATACCAAAGGAGAGGAAAACTGAGGGGATACTGTAGATGGCCCCCAAAGTAAGTAGTATATAAAAGAGGAAGTGCTGAAACATGGCAGTAAGTGCTTAATTAAAATGTAATGAATTAATGAATACACTTTAAACATGTAGTTAGAGATGGAAATATTGATCACCACTCTCAGGCTATCTTAATTTTTCAGTTCTGATTTTTTTTCATCCTTTTTTTTTTTTATGGTAGCTCCTCTTAGTCCATGTGTATCCATTTTTGAAATAGTCTCCCTTTCTTCCTAAGTCTAAGTTTGTTCAAGGTAGAAATATAATATAAGGCATATCCTGGAGATATTGCAGATTCAGTTCCAGACCACTGCAATAAAGCAAATATCACAATAAAGCAAGTCACATTAATTTTTTGGTTTCCTACTGAATTTTTTATTCCTACATGTATAAAAGTTATGTTTACACTATACTGGTAAAGAATCCACCTGCAATGCAGGAGACCCTGGCTCAATCCCTGGGTTGGAAAAATCCCCTGGAGAAGGGAATGGCAACCTGCTCCAGTATTCCTGCCTGGAGAATTCCATGGACAGAGAAGCCTGGCAGGTTTCAGTCCATGGGGTTGCTAAGAGTCGGACACAACTGAGCGACCAACATGTTGAACTTTCAAAAGGTGGAAGCAATCCAAATACCCACCAACTTATGAATGGGCAAATAAAATATATATCCATATAATGGAACATTATTCAGCCATAAAAAGGAATGAAATATCGACACATGCTACAACATGGATGAAGAAGCCAGACACAAAAGACCACACGTCATAAGATTCCATGTGTATGATACGTCCACTATAAGGCAAGTCTCCAGAGAGAGTAAACAGATTCGTGGTTGCCAGGGTCCGAGGGAATGGGAAGAATGAGGAGTGACTGATAATGGGTAAGTGGTTTCTTTCTGGTGAGATGTTCTGGAATTCATAAGTGATGATGTGACACAGGCTTGTGAATACACTAAAAACTACTGAATGGTCTATTTTCAAAGCACAAATCTTAAATATCTCAGTTTTTTAGAATGAAAAAAAAAAAATCCCACTTCAAACTATCTTTAACATTCAGAAAGATATTTTGGGAATAATTTGGATGGTCTACATAAAAGCTGTCCAAAGAACTGGAACTGACTTCTTCCTCTTTTAATAATGTTTTCCCAGCTCAAGTATTCAAAATTCATTTCATCGATGAAGAATAATGATTTATAATGTTTTAAGCAGAGGACATATTTAAGTTAAAAAAATTAAAAGTACACAAGAAGGTAACAGACCAAAACATGAACAATGGTTGTCTTTTGTAGAGAATAGACCATGCAGGGGAAGGAGAGGGTGGGAGGAATTGGGAGAGCAGGATTGAAATATACTGAAATATATACATTACCACGTGTGAGACAGAGAGCTAGTGGGAAGTCAATGTATAGTGCAGGGAGCTCAGCCTAGTACACTGTGACAACCTAGAGAGGGGGATGGGGTGGGAGGTGGGAGGGAGGTTCAAGAGGGAGGGGGCATATATATTACCTATGGCTGTTTCATACTGATAAAAGGCAGAAAAAAACACAATACTGTAAAACAATTATCCTCCAGTTAAAAGTAATTTTTTAAATGGTTGCATTTAAGGCAAATTTCCCCCTTTATTTCTACTTTTCCGTTTTCCGTAACAAACATACATTTGTTTTAACAAACTAAAGTAAAAAAAAAAAAAATCATGCAGAATTTAGACCTGTCTCAAAGAACTGTGAAAATCCTCAATAAATGCAAGTGGTGATGATGAGTATATTCAGCCTTAAGAAAACTGTTTGTTTAAGCTAGGATTGACTCAACAATAAGCCTCCTCCCATCAATCTTACTCAAAACATTCTGATCATATCAAGACTTCCAGGAAACAAGAAGTATGGGATAATAATATCTCACACTTTACCGGAGAGCCTTAAAAGTATATACTATGTTAGTGAGTCACTTACAAAGAAATACCGCTGTTTCTCAGTATCCATGGGGGATTGGTTCCAGGAACCCCCACCAAAATCTAACACCAAAATCCACGGATGCTCAAGTCCTTTACATAAAATGGCATCGTATTTGCCTTTAACTTACATCTGTATACTTTAAGTCATCGCTAAATTACTTATAATACCTAATGCAATGTAAATACTATGTAAACAGTTGCCAGCAGTGGACAAATTCAAGTTTTGCTTTAGGGAATTTTTTTTCCCCAAATATTCTCCCATAGATACAGAGGGTCAACTGAATTGAAAAGGAAGCTTCACAACCTAGATGTCCATCAGCAGATGAATGGATAAGAAAGCTATGGTACATATACACAATGGAGTATTACTCAGCCATTAAAAAGAATACATTTGAATCAGTTCTAATGAGGTGGATGAAACTGGAGCCTATTATACAGAGTGAAGTAAGCCAGAAAGAAAAACACCAATACAGTATACCAACGCATATATATGGAATTTAGAAAGAGGGTAACAATAACCCTGTGTACGAGACAGCAAAAGAGACACTGATGTATAGAACAGTCTTATGGACTCTGTGGGAGAGGGAGAGGGTGGGAAGATTTGGGAGAATGGCATTGAAACATGTAAAATATCATGTATGAAACGAGTTGCCAGTCCAGGTTCGATGCACGATACTGGATGCTTGGGGCTGGTGCACTGGGACGACCCAGAGGGATGGTATGGGGAGGGAGGAGGGAGGAGGGTTCAGGATGGGGAACACATGTATACCTGTGGCGGATTCATTTTGATATTTGGCTAAACTAATACAATTATGTAAAGTTTAAAAATAAAATAAAATTTTTAAAAAAATAAAAATAAAATAAAAGGAAGCTTCAAAATTTCACTCACTGAATTACTAGAACAAGTGAAAGCCTAGGACACACTTAGGCTGTCTGCTGCCTCTCAGGTCTGCACTGAGGTGAGGGCCAAGAGCCTCGGCAAAGGCAGGACAGCACAACTGATAAAAACTGTCAGCCACGAAGGTAGAGAGAACTATCACTGAAAGAGAGGCAGATACAGCTCCCCAGTGGGCCAATGGGGAACAAACCTATGATAACCTAGGAAAATCTCTAGGTTTAGCCCTGAGTGCAGTGGTTCACAATGCTTAGAAAAGAAGAGAAAATGACATTTTGGAAACTAAGCAAGTGACATGCTTTTGTCTGGCAGATGTTAAGTTAGGAAGTGTTTTCAGAGCAATTTTTCCCAATTTAATACCTAATATCTTAGGAAAGAGAATGGCTCAAAGGTGCTTTTACAAGATATTCTCCCATTTGAGACACTATAAAGACAACATAAAATATACTTTAAAAATATTTCATGAATCCCTACTTTAAATCCAAGTATCAAGTTCCAATACAAATGGCAACCTGTTTGCTAAATCTTAAGAGAAGTTTCTTACTATTCGTGAAAGCTCTTTTTAGTAGTTTTATTACCAAAATGAGAAATGATCTGGCAAACTGATTTAATACTTTTTTGCTTGACTAAAGAAGATACAGTATTAGCCCAAATGATCTTTCTTTCTTTGATCAGCTATCAAATTCCCTCTTCCCCTATTCTTTCAAAGACCACATTTTTATTGTAGCTCAGCTGGTAACAGCTCAGTTGGTAAAGAATCCGCCTGCAATGCAGGAGACCCCAGTTTGATTCCTGACTTGGAAGATCTGCTGGAGAAGGGATAGGCTATCCACTCCAGTATTCTTGGGCTTCCCTTGGGGCTCAACTGGTAAAGAATCTGCCCACAATGCAGGAGACCTGGGTTCGATACCTGGGTTGGGAAGATCCCCTGGAGAAGGGAAAGGCTACCCACTCCCGTATTCTAGCCTGGGGAATTCCATGCACTATATAGTCCATGGGGTCGCAAAATCGGACACGACTGAGTGACCTTCACTTTCAGCTAGTAAAGAATCCGCCTGCAATGCAAGGGACCCCGGTTTGATTCCTGGGTCAGGAAGATCCCCTGGAGAAGGGACAGGCTACCCAGTCTTGGCTCAGATGATAAAGAATCTGCCTGCAATGCAGGAAGATTCCCCCAGAGGAGGGCATGGCAACCCCCTCCAGTATTCTTGCCTGGAGAATTCCCAAGGACAGTGGAGCCTGGCAGGCTATACAGTCCATGGGGTCGCAAAGAGTAAGACACAACTGAGTGACTAAGCATGGAACTGTTCTTTCAAAGAACACATTTTTATTATTTTTGCTTCTAAGCAGCCTATATGAGAGATCATCTGATGATTACATAAAAGCTTCTATTAATAACTTGATGATGTAAATCAACATCATAACTAGTATTAGTAACACTGTAACAGAACTCTTTTTCCTTTTAGCATACTGTACAGAGTAGTAATATGTGCATCTGACATATAGATCCACATGGCAAATTTTAAAAATAAATTTTAGCTTCCCTAACAAGGAGAAGTGACACATTTTGTGTGACTAGAAATACTTTAAAGGAAGAATTTAATTATAGCATAATGCAAGAGATAGGAAGTCAGCAAGGAGAGAAAGGAAGCAAGAGCTGGGCTGTAAATTCCAGCCCAGCCACCAATTTGTGGGACCTTGATCCAGTCATTCACCTTTTCAAAAGCCTGTTTTAACCTTAAAATCAGGGCTAATTTACGTAACATAATGAGCTCATCTTCTTTTCTTTTCATTAGCTGTGGTCTTAAGAGTAAAGAATACACATAATTTGGAAACAGCAATCTTAGCTATCTTCCCTCCCTATTCTTTCTCTGTTTATTTATGCATTTTCCATTATTACCATCTCTCCCGAAGGTATTAGTGTTCACTCAAAGAATTGATGCTTTTGAACTGCGGTGTTGGAGAAGACTCTTGGGAGTCCCTTGGACCGCAACGAGATTAAACCAGTCAATCCTAAAGGAAATCAGTCCTGAATATTCACTGGAAGGACTGATGCTGAAGTTGAAGCTCCAATACTTTAGCCACCTGATGTGAAGAACTGACTCACTGGAAAAGACCCTGATGCTGCGAAAGATTGAAGGCAGGAGAAGAAGGGAACAACAGAGGATGGGATGGTTGGATGGCATCACCAACTCGACAGACATGAGTCTGAGCAAGCGCCGTCAGTTGGTGATTGACAGGGAAGCCTGGCGTGCTGGAGTCCATGAGGTTGCAAAGAGTCAGACACGACTGAGCAGCTGAACTGAACTTAAACTACTCATATTTACTTGGGGTTTGCACAGCCCAAGCATGTTCCAGGCACTATGCTAAGTCCTTTACAAGCACTATCTTATTTAATCAAGCAGAGACATTACTTTGCCAACAAAGGTCTGTCTAGTCAAGGCTATGGTTTTTCCTGTGGTCATGTATGGATGTGAGAGTTGGACTGTGAAGAAGGCTGAGTGCCGAAGAATTGATGCTTTTGAACTGTGGTGTTGGAGAAGACTCTTGAGAGTCCCTCGGACTGCAAGGAGAGCCAACCAGTCCATTCTGAAGGAGATCAGTCCTGGGATTTCTTTGGAGGGAATGATGCTGAAGCTGAAACTCCAGTACTTTGGCCACCTCATGCAAAGAGTTGACTCATTGGAAAAGACCCTGATGCTGGGAGGGATTAGGAGCAGGAGGAGAAGGGGATGACAGAGGATGAGATGGCTGGATGGCATCACTGACTCAATGGACATGAGTCTGAGTGAACTCCGGGAGTTGGTGATGGACAGGGAGGCCTGGCGTGCTGCGATTCATGGGGTCACAAAGAGTCGGACATGACTGAGCAACTGAACTGAACTGAACTGAATGTAACAATTACTCAAACTTGCAGATGAGCAATTTGAGGTTTACTAAGGCTGTGTAACTCACCTGAGGACACAAAGAGACTATGAAGTCTTTTTTTTTAATTGAAGTACAGTTTACAGTTTAATTGGTTTACAAAATTGTATTAGTTTCAGGTGTACACCACAGTGATTCAGTTATGCTACAAAGCCTTTTTTTTTTTTTTTAAACAAATCCACACTTTTACTTTCTGTTCGATAAATTTAAATCCTTGATGGCATCACAGGGATTCTGCATGCAATGACCTTAACAGGAAGGTTGCTTCAGAATTTGATACAAGCCATGCCACTGTTTCCACAAGAGCCACTTACCTTTCCCCACATAACTCTGCTTTTCTTAGGTTTTCCACCAGAAGTTACGTTGTTTTTGCTTTGTACACATAAGTACATCTCTTGCCTAGACAGACTTCAGTTTCATCTTGAGCACAAACATCTTCAATTTTACAAAGGGCTGTATGATCCCTCTGGGTCCGGAGACCCTGCTTACAGCCGGCAAATCTGGCCTTGGATCATAGTCTTCCAGACATATTATTAAGAGCTGTGCTAGAAGTCCTGTTCCCAGCAGGCCTCCACAGGTTCCAAGATGGTTGAAAGAGCTGTACTACCACGGTCTTAACAGCCAGGATTTAAATCTGGGCTGAGGGACTCTATTACAGATGAGTGTTGGTTTTCCCAGTCTAGCATACAACCCCAATTCTGTTTATTGTTGTTTGCTTTTCAGTCTTTATGTCCAACTCTCTGCGACCCGTGGACTGTAGTACACCAGGCTTCCCTGTTCTTCACCATCTTTGCTCAAACTCATGTCTTTTGAGTCAGTGATGCCATCCAACCACCTCATCCTGCTTCGCCTTCTTCTCCTGCCCTCAACCTTTCCCACCATCAGGGTCTTTTCCAGTGAGTTGGCTCTTCACCGGCTACTGTTAATAGCACCTCATTTTCCTTGGGGAACCACCCCTCCCCTGCCTTCAGTTCACATGGACCCCCAGCCAGGCACGTGACCCAGCCCCACACCCATGTCACCACCACAGTTTGGGGATGGGCATATGTCACAGTCCCCAAGCAGAATCTCTGAGTCTCCATTTTAGTACTGGTGTTAGAACTGACAGAAAAAGAAGTACTTTCTTCTGAGTTTTCAGCTATGTGGGGGGAAAAAAAAATCTCATTTTGCTTAAGCTAATTTGAGTACAGAAATCTGACACAGACTCTAAAACAAAAGATCTTAACTACTGATGAAAGATCCCTGGAAAATTAATAATTCCATCCCATCTCACATCTGAGTACAAACACCAATGTTGCTACTTTTCAAAGAAGAGCTGTAAGAATCACAGGCTTCTGATCAGGCTGGAAGAACAATGGGAGCTCTGGCCTGGTTCCAGAGATCCTTCAGATAGTGGAATGGCTTGGGTCTGTGAAAATGGAGACTGCTTATACCATACAGGACTCAAGACCAAACCACTCCAGACTCAAATATCCCAGTTTTCTGAGCTAAGGAGTCATAGATTAAGATTCCTTTTTAGGGCACCCCAACTGTGAATACTCCCATTCACTGAATTCCAGTGCAAATCAAATGAAGAGGACCAATTTGGTATCTTGCTAACCACCATCACCACTTTTTTTTTTAATTGTTTTAAATTTTAATTGGAGGCTAATTACTTTATAATACTGCACCATCACCACTTCTAAGATGAATTCTCAATTTAATTCTAGTTAGGTAAGGTGTAAGATGTCTTATAAAATAAAATATTCTTTGACTTATAAACATTGGATTACTTTTAATAAAGATTAAGGCAAAACAATGGAGAAGGGTAAATAATCTGATTTCTATTTGGGTTCAGCATTCATGGTATATCCTCTTCATTACACTCTGAAGCCAAGTTCTAGTCCACTCTCTAAGCATGTTAACTACACTGGGCATTTTGTCTTTATCTACCTATGCTCCCCAACTTCATCTTCATAGTCATGATTATTTCCTCCAGTTCCACACTTCTAGCTGCCAATCCAACATTTCCATTTGAATATAACACCACCTCAACAAAGAAATGATTAACACAAAATTTTTTTTACAGAGCCTCTCAAAAATCAATTTTCCATGAAAGTGAAGTCACTCAGTCATGTCCGACTCTTTGGGACCCCGTGGACTGTAGCCTATCAGGCTCCTCCGTCCATGGGGTTTTCCAGGCAAGAATACTGGAGAGGGTTGCCATTTCCTTCTCCAGGAGATCTTCCTGACCCAGGGATTGAACCCAGGTCTCCCACATTGTAGGCAGACGCTTTACCGTCTGAGCCCACCAGGGAAGTCTATATTCCTTATCCCTACTAAAGATACTACCTGCTGCTGCTGCTGCTGCTAAGTCGAGTCAGTCGTGTCCGACTCTATGCGATCTACCTTCAGTCAATCAGATCCACAACCTCAGCCATCTGAGTCCTCCTCCTCCTCTTCACAAAAAGCCAGTTACTGAAGCCTTTTGGCTTTATCATCAAAATATTTCTTGTGTCATCTGTTTCTTTCCATTAGCTTCCCTCATCACCCCAATTCTGGATTTCTGGAGCAGGCTACCAACTGATCTCCCGTTTCCAATATATGCAACACTTATCTGAACCCTATATAGTTTAGAACTGAGCTGGACTCCGGAAAATGTCTATGGAATTATCAGACATGGACTCTGTCCTGAATAAAACTGAGTAAGACCTAATAAAGGAGGCAGACACACATATAGTACAAACAGCAGAGATTTAAAAACAGGTAAGGTGCTAAAGGAAGCTGAGAGAAAGAAGAAATAGAAAGGAGAATGAGAGGTAGGGAGACTCCTGACAGAGACACACTGAGGTGAAATCAGGAAGAATTACACGTGGTGAAATATGGAAAGGGAGGTTATTCCAGGCAAAGAGTGGGAAATGCAACAGGAAAACATAGGGATAAGCAAATAACTGGCTGGACCATAGGGTACTCAAAGGGAATTAATGGTGGGGGGAGTTAAGTTAGAAAAGCAGTCTGGAGCAAGAGAAGGAAGGTCTTATGTTAATTTTAAAAGTTGGAACTTTTTACAATACAATGGAGAACTACTCTGGGCATCTGAGGCAGGGGAGATTACTCTCCCTAAAGAGCAACATTAATCTGGCATTTTGGCAAGAATGTATACAACAAATTAATTGAGGGCTGGAGTTGGGAGATGAGTTGAACTGCTACAATAGAGCAGAGCATAATAAATCCCCATCTGCTTTGCATATAGGTTCATCTGTACCATTTTTCTGGATTCCACATATATGTGTTAATATATGTTATTTGTTTTTCTCTTTCTGACTTACTTCATACTGTATGACAGTCTTCAGGTCCATCCACGTCTCAGCAAATGGCACAATTTTGTTCCTTTTTATGGCTGAGGAGTATTCCATTGTATAGGGAGTGAAAAAAATGAACTAAGATTTTGAAAGAAGAATGGATGAGAGAAATCATCCATGTAGAAAACTAACTGGATTTAGGGAGCAAAGGAGAATGGTGAGGCCTCTGGGATGAGGAGGACAACATCTGGACCGTGTAGGTCACATAGAGGAGCAACAGAAGAGGCAGATTTGAGAGGAAAGACGAACCCACCTCAGAATTTTGAGGTGAGGAAGGGCTTATCCAAATAGCCATGTCTACAAAACAATAGCGGAGAAGGCGATGGCACCCCACTCCAGTACTCTTGCCTAGAAAATCCCATGGATGGAGGAGCCTGGAAGGCTGCAGTCCATGGGGTCGCTGAGGGTCAGACATGACTGAGCAACTTCACTTTGACTTTTCACTTTCATGCATTGGAGAAGGAAATGGCAACCCACTCCAGTGTTCTTGCCTGGAGAATCCCAGGTAGGCTGTCGTCTATCCGGTCACACAGAGTCCGACACGACTGAAGCGACTTAGCAGACTTAGCAGACAAAACAATAGGGAACACAGAGGGACAGATGAGGAGTGAGGGCTGGGCCAAACAAAGCTTTGGAAGTTATCTTCATAGAAGTGATACCCAAAGTCAAGAGTCTACTAGAGGAAAGCATGCAGACAGAAAACCAGTTCATCAAGGGGAAGAATCAGGCTCACTCAGGATTCATCCTCAATAGCTGCCCCATTTATCTTCCTAAAACACTTGGACTTTTTAGCACACATACAAAATGAAATCTAGATTCTAGCTGTTCAGAAACTCTTCAGAAATGTTGCTACCAACACCTATGCAATTCTTCTCACTTGCCACTTTTCCAGAGGAACCTTTAATCCTGCTGGAGCATCCTGCTAATGTTACTCATCAAAATATCCTTCCAGTGAGAATGAGCCCTCCACTAACATCCAAAAATAACTTGGCAGTCACCTACTGCCTGGTTTTGCTAGTCATCTTTCTGTTGTGGTTGTTGTTCAGTCCCTCAGTCGTGTCCAACTCTTTGGGACCCCATGGACTGCAGCACACGAGGCTTCCCTGTCCTTTGCTATCTCCCAGAGTTTGCTCATGTCCAGTGAGTCAATGATGCTATCCAATCATCTCATCCTCTGTTGCCCCCTTCTCCTCCTGCCCTCAATCATCTTTTTAGGTATATAAATTTTATCCCTATGTAGGACAGCAAATCATCTATGCAGTGTATCAGGGTCAGCAAACTTTTCCTGTAAAGGGTCAGAGTACTAAGTATCTAAGGCTTCACAGTCCTAACGGTCTCTGTCACAACTACTCAACTCAGCCACTGTGGTGCAAAAGCAAGCACAATATATAAACAAATGAGCCAGGTTGTGTTTCAATACAACTTTATTATTTATGGACACTGAAATTTAAATTTCATGTAACCTTCACTTGTCATGAAATCTTATTCTTTTGGTTCTTTTTTCCCCAGTCATCTGCAAATGTAAAACTCAGCTTGCAGGCCACAGAGAAACAGACGGCAGGGCACAGACGGTTTCTGGACTTACAGTGGTGATCATTTCATAATGTATGCAAATAGCAAATGACCATGTAGGACCCTTGAAACTAACATAATATTGTATATCAACCATATTTCACTTAAAAAAAAAAAAAAAAACAGAAAAATAAATTAAAAAACCAGGCAGCAGGCCGTAGTTAGCCCTCAAGCATGGTTTGCTGATTCCTGCACTGTATCATAATTATTTTTGTCTAACAAAATGTCTTCTTTCCATTAAACGTTTACTCATTAAATGTTTGTTTTACCTATGGAGGGAGAGGCCCTGATTATTTTTCTCTAGTTAATATTAACATCTTGCATTTAACATGTAAAATCTCATTCACTACAAATGACAGGTAAGCTATCCCAATATTCAAATAGGAACTGAGGATCCCTAGTGAGAGACAGAGATCAAATCCAACACTAGGTTTTAATGATTCTGTTGGTGTCTGACATTGTCACGTGCTGATATGAAGGGAAAATAGCTTCCATGGTGAGGATACACAGAGACAGAAGGAGCATAAGGATTAAATACCTTGATTTAAATACCAAATGTATTTTTATTTAAGGAATTAACTATATAATTTTATCCAACTTTCAAAATTCTCCAAACAAGATTTTACACTTTCCATTATACATATATAGTACTTAAGAACAGAATAGCAAACAGACTTTATCACATTTTATAAAACATTTTAAGTGATTCTGAAACAGTACTGCTATAAGATACGCTTTCTGAACAATTTACACAAAAGTCCACAAAACATTTAACACAACCTCTCACTTTTACCAAACATGTAAAAATAATGTCTACTTACTAATAAATAATAAAGTAACAGAGCTTTCCAGCTTTCACTTCAAGATGAAAAGTTAGAAGAAATGTCGTTTCAGGTTAGGCTTACAATGCTCCAAAGAGATAATATGAACATCTCAGCAGCACTTAAAACATAATATAGGTTAACAAAAAAGCAGCAGCAATATATGGAATAAAGCTGTTCTATATCACTTTATTTTTTTTAAGACACCAAAAAAACACCTTAAACTTTTCCCCCACCAAAATACTCATATCTTTTTCTATTACAGAAATCTCTGTAATCTTTTTGACCACAATAAAAACCTCTCAAGTCTTACAGTTGGAAGTACAAGTCAACAGATAAGGCCTTAGAGAGAAGAAAAAGAAATCCAGCCTCTCTACCAACTAGGATACCAACTCAGGGGCCCTATCAACATATGAGGTCAGGCTAAAGCTCAGGAAGGACAATCACAGAGAAAAATGTTTTCTCCTTGCTCCTCTCAACCAGAAGGATCAACTCTGTGCTCCCAGATTCATCCCATCTGAGGTTCTGCTTCACTTATCACCGCCGGCACCAATCTTGAAAGCTAAGCCTTCGATGTCACACACTGGACATAGTTCATATGTTTAATATGCTGTAAGTCTCTCTTAAATTTGCACCTGATTCATCTGTGATCTAAAGTATAAATGGCAACCTGGAGGCAGGTAAAGGGTCACTGAACCCCAGCTCCTCGCCTGCCTCCAGTTCCTCTACTTTGTTACTATCCTGCTTCCATTGGGCTTCCCTGGTGGCTCAGAGATTAAAGCGTCTGCCTGCAATGCGGGAGACCTGGGTTCAATCCCTGGGTTGGGAAGATTCCCTGGAGAAGGAAATGGCAACCCACTCCAGTATTCTTGCCTAGAGAATCCCATTGATGGAGGAGCTTGGTTGGCTACAGTCCACGGATTGCAAAGAGTCAGACACAACTGAGTGACTTCATTTTCACTTTCACTTTCACCTTCCCTTCAGCTGTCTGCCTATGCCCTAGTCTATCTCTGTTTCACTCTGGTTGTGCAATCACAGAATTGATGGTGCCAAAGAGAAATCATGATGTTAAACCACCAGGGGAGAAGAATCTTCTCAAGATCACTGACTCTGAGCCAAGTACCTTCTATCTGTTCTCATCTAACCCTCATGTGAGCCTGATGGGGTACTATGATCCCAATTTTTCAGATGAGAAAAATAGACTCTGAAAGATTAAAGAAACTGCCTAACCACCAGACTAGCCAACCACACCAATTCGCCTAAGACTGAGACGGTTCCTGGGATGTGAGACTTTATACTGAAAACTAGGTAATGCTGATCTCCCTACGAAGGACACGTAGCCCTTTCATAGGTTCAGATTTGAGCCAGGCCAACTGGGCTTCAAAACCCAGGCAATTTCTCTCAGAACTCCTTCTGCCAAACAAACTCCCCCTCTAACCTCAGAAATCCTATTATTTTCCTCCCCCAGAGGTTCCTGGGCCTAACTTAATTCTGATGGAAAATAGTCAGCCTTTTATTCTACCCTTTTCTTTGCAATGTATGCAGATCTTTCTTAACTCCCTAATACAGTGCATCCAAAAGACCACCATTCCCAGCTTGAATGGGACAATGAAAAATTAAAGCTAAGATTAATAGGCAAAAGGGCCTACAGAGGACTGATGCCTTTTCAACCCTATTTCTCCTTTACTATCATTGGTAGTAAAGCCCCTTTGGGGGTGGGGAGATGGGCCAGAGATTCTGCTATGCTATGCTACACCGCTTCAGTCGTGTCAGACTCTTTGTGACCCCATGGACTGTAGCCCACCAGGCTGCTCAGTCCATGGGATTCTCTAGGCATGAATACTGGAGTGGGTTGCCATGTCCTTCTCTAGGGGCTCTTCCTGACACAGGGATCGATCCCAACTCTCATTATGTCTCCTTCATTGGCAGGTGGGTTCTTTACCACTAGCACCACCGGGGAAGCCCCTAGATTGGGGAACCAAAAACTAAATTGTTCATGTCTGAAGAATGTGGGTGTGGGAATGAAGTGAGCCTATTTTTTTTCCCCCCACAGTGGACTGAGGTAAAGATGAACATCCTAATTTAAAGCAAAAAATAAATAAATAAATAAACACAGTATAAGGAAGGCAGAGTAGTTCCTCGAGTCCACCTGTTTTAAGGGATTGTATCAGCAGGTGGCTGAACATCAGTCAGAGTGAAGAAGTGTGTCTAAGGTGCCTCAGTCTGGTCACTGATGCCTTATTCTCCAATGTTTCCATTTCAATCCCTGAGAATCCCAGGCTTGGCCCTGAGCTTACTACCTTCTCCACTTTTACTGTGTTCTCCAGTCTCAGGAGCCACCAGTAAGACTTAAGACTTAAAAGAGGGTGGCACCAAGAATGTGGCAACCCACTGAGGAACCAAGTACAAACTACAGAATGTTTCAACAGGAAAACATAATTTTCTAAACAACTCAGTGTCATCTGGAAACTACTGTAACAAAACTGCATGCAAGAGAATACCTAGGTACTTCCTCAAAGGCAACGGGGGTTTTACTTCCACAAAACCTAGGGCAGTGTTCAAATGAATGTTTAACAAATAATATTTACTAAATGAAATTCCCATGCCTGAGAAATTTCACTATATTTCCTCTGGCCTTACTTCACTAACTCCCAACACGTGAGAACCCGGCTCATAAGTCAATCCTACACGCTTGCTACTCGATGTGTGCTCCACTGACTAGCTGATGTGCAACACCGCAGACCTGACCAAATCAGAATCTTTACTTGGGGAAAAACAAACAAACAAACCCAGGTAGATCTCATGCACAATAAAGTTTGAGAAACACTGCCTTACAAGTTTGCTATATACAAATCCTTCCAATCTCCAACTCCCGTCTTCACATCAGCGTGAGAAAAGATGAAGCGCACGCCCTACACCGGGCCCCAGCAATTAACCCACGAAGGGGTTGGCACACGTGTCATCCCGGGATAACCTTCCTCCCGAGTCTCCCATCCGCTCACCTTGATACGCTCCCCATCAATCTCCACCGCTCGTTCTCGGAAATCCACCCCGATCGTAGCCTCGGTGCGGTCGGGGAAGCGGCCGGCGCAGAAGCGGTAGGTCAGGCACGTCTTGCCCACATTGGAGTCGCCAATCACGATTATCTTGAAGATGCGGGAGCGAGCCGGTGGCAGAAACCCTGAGCCCCCTGACACTGCACCGCTGGATGAGAAGCTCGCCTCGAGCGACGACTCTATGTCCGAAGCCATTCTCCTGACCCGCCCCAAACTGAGGCGGAGGGAAGGAGACCCTGAGAAGCTGCGAGATTACGCCACCGCCACCCAGCGCGCCCAGCCCGTGGGTTTCGCTGCTCAGCGTCCCCGGAGCCACCGCCCTCCCGCAGGCAGCGCGCGTGCGCACCTTCCTGCCGGCCTCCGCCCGCGCAGGTGTGGTGCCCACCAGCCCAGGCTCGCTGACCCTTCCGCCCGGCCTACGGCTCCACCGCAGCGTCAGTCAGGCCGGGGCCCGTCTACCTGCGAAGGCACTGGGCCTGTCGGGGTCTTGTCGGTGGCGCGGAAGGCCGGCTGCTGAGAAGCCGAGCAGACCGCCTCGGGCCCGGCACCCTGGCTGGCCCGGCCCCGCCACGTCCAAGGCTCCCGCCCCCGGGAGGAAGCCGCGCGAGCACTCTGGGGGCGGGGAGAGAAAGCTGAAAGGAAGGAGGTACCACCAGGCACTCTCTCGCGAGAGGGCGGGAGAGCCGCTTCGACGCTGGCGTGGGCCCTACGGGGACGTGTGAGGTCTCCGGAAGGTCCGACGCTGTCCTTGGCTTCCCGTTTGGGCTCCCCGGACTTGGAAGTGGAGGCGGGTCCCCTCGGCTTGCAACTGGGGGCCGACTCCGCGTTCACTGCTCCCTCCGGACTCTCGGGATCGCGGGAGATGAGACAGCGACCGGGGCTGAGGGGCGCTGGGCGCCGCCAGAAGCCCACGCCTTGGGAGCGGGAAACCCTTAGAGGCGAGCTCCGGCCGCGCGGAACTTGTGTCTTGGCTGGAGCAGGGCTGTCAGTGAGCAGGCCGGAGTTCGAGGCCGCCTGCCGCCTTCGCGCGGAGAATTTCATTAGGCGCCGAAGCAATGTTCCGATATCCGCGGGACTCAGGTGCCCAAGGCCCGCGCCCAGATCACAGGAGGGCCACTTGGTGGCATTGAACCCAGGAGCTGGTACTAGATGGCCTCTCTCATGAGAGTATATAACCTACTGTGCCCAAGTTACGTCCTCGTGCCTGGGTGACGATGATGTAGCCGTTGAATATTACGGAGCACACACAGTTGTCTTCCGCCATATATCTCAGGAAAATATTAATAGACGAGATCACCCAGCCTTAAAGAGGATTCTCCGGATCACTGAGAGTTTTCCGAGGAAACCTACCATACACTAAGTCATAGAATAGTCCCAAAATGTCCCAAAATATTGCTTTTTGTGAGGAGTTTTGTTTTCTGATAACAAGACTGGAGTTTGGGGGTGTTTTGTTTTCTGTTTGAGCGCATAGTTTGCAAATTCAAGGACTATGGCGAGGAAGACATGGCATGCCTTAAATAGTATGAGGGGAACAACAGAGAACCAAAAGCCCTAGGAAAGGAGATAAACTGCTCATTTCAGTCCATAAAATGAAAATGAGGTCAGAGCAAATTAGTAGTAAAAGCTGAGTATGCCGAGCTGCAGCAATTTGCAAAAGCCTTTAATAGACAATAATTTCTGTTGCAGTAGAAAAACTTTATACAGTTACTGATATACCAAGTTATGTTAGCCAGGGAAAAGATGGTTACGCACCTGAATGTGTGTACCAGGTAGGTAAAATACATTTAGTCAGTTTCCTGTTATAGAAATCAGAACATGGCCTGGAAAATCCTAATGGTTTACCTGTGACTCTACTTCCATAAAGATAAATCATCCCAGAGACTATTAGAGAGCCTTGGAAATATTCCTCTAATCTACTCTACTTATCCCATTTAAAGGATAGCATCTGAAGATTTAATAACAAAAAAAGTTAAAGAATTCAAAGCTGGATAATCAGGTAATTTTAAAGGATCGTGAAAAAGCATCATTGTCTCTCCACCACAAAACCCTTGCTCTATTTTTTTGTATTCTGTTTTTTTTGGTTTAGTCTTTTTCTTGTCTGTTTATTTAGATCCTATTCACATTTCATATCCTAGTTCAAAAGTCTCATCTCTGAGAAGCTACTCCTGATTACTTCAGCTCAAAATGTTCTTGACTTATTCTAAATCTAGTACACTTTTGGGGTATAGCTCTTTGGTCTCAGCAGTACTGTCTTCGCTGTTTGTTTCATGGTTATGTCTTGTGCCTTCCAACTAGAATGTCAGCGCTTGACTACTGACGGAGAGCTCATTGTTACTCAGCAAATGATAAATAAATGAGTTTAGTGAGAAATTTCTTGTGTAAGCATTGTCAGTTTATACACAGTTCAGCACCGCTTGGATGGAAAAGACCCTTGATATTGTTACGAAGAGTTTTGTATTTTCAGTCTGCAGTTTGAGAGATTCCTTATGTGAGTAAAGTGTATGTTACTCTTTTTTTTTAATTGAATAATCCCAGAACCTCCAGGTTTGACTCTTGAAGAAGATGCTACTGTTGGGAAGAGTGGATGGATTATGCAGCCCTGTTTTCTGAGAATTCATTTGTTCTTGGAGTTTTTCACTGCTTGTCACCACTACCACTTGGCCTCAAAGAACAAGCATGTAACCCTTCCTTTCCTTCATATTTTACTACACAGCTGAGAAGAGACTGAATTTGGATCCTTTAGTGGTACAACTGGAATATTACACAGTTTAGAGTAAGATGGCTTATTTAAAAGTATTTTTCTAATAGGAGATAGAAACTGGATATTAACAAAATAAGGGTACTCTCATGTACAAAATACAACTACTTATGGTCAACTTTTATTTAAGAGATGCCACCACCCTGTGGCAGAGGCCATTTTTTAACTGGTCTTAACCAAGGAGTAGCTCCTAGAAAACTTCACTGTTTAAGTTCAGGCCTGAGTACAAAGGACAAAATAGAGTTTACCTGCTTGCCTTTATTGGCACTACTGACATTTTGCACCAGATAATTCTTTTTTTGTAAATATTTGAAGTATGGTTGACTTATTATGTTAGTTTCAAGTATATAGCATAGTGATTCAGTACTTTTGCAGATTAAACTTCATTATAGGTTATTACAAGATAATGGCTATAATTCACTGTGCTATAGTGTATCCTTACTGTTTATTTTATAAACATAGTAGTTTGTCCCTAACTTGTCCCTCTATCTTTTGGTGACCACAGGTTTGTTTTCTATATCTGTGAGTCTGTTTCTGTTTTGGATATACAGTCAGTTGTATTATGTTAGATTCCACATATAAGTGATATCAAGCAGTATTTGTCCATAAGCCAGACAATTCCTTGTTGTGGGCAGCTGTCCTGTGCATTATAAGATGTTTAGTGGCATACTTGGCTTCTACCCACTACCTGCCAGTAATACCCCACCCCTACTTGGAACAACCCAAATCAACTCTAGACATGGCCAAATGCCCCTGAGGGGTGTTATGTCCCTTTCCCACTTTCACTGAGAATCACTGGCCTATATAAGGGCTTTTCTGCTAATTCTGGTTTCCTGTCCATCCCATTTGACAGCAGGAATCATCTCTCCCTTAAAGACAGAATTCCAGTTCCCCAGAGAAGTATAGCTTTGGTCTTGTTGGCCTCCACCAGATTACCAAATCACTGGTTAATAGTAACCCCAAATATTTTATGAGAGATACTACATTATAAATAACAAGGACTTTAGTTTTAGCATCTAAGTAGCAAATTACCATCAACACTTTATAGGTAAATTTCAGAATTCTACATTTCAGAATTCTTCAAGTTACATCTTCATGAGCTGGATCACTGAGGATTTATGAAATTTAACTATTCTGTATATCTCCACTGTGCTTGTGGTTGGGGCAGGGGCAAAGACTGTAGAAATTCTAGATGTGTTCAAGTGTGGAGGCGGTCAAGGAGCTAGGATGGAAGGCCTTCTTGTAGTGGACAATAAGTTAAAGGTGAGTGTGCCTGTGTAGTGCCATTCTTCTCTATAATAAACTCAAATTATGAGTAAGCAAGACTTACAAATATTTGATATATGCAAAATGCAGTCATGGTGGTCTTTGCTGTTTCCTTTATTTCATTCGCTTTCTCCCTCCTCACCTTTAGAATGTTTGATTATATAGCATTCCCTGTATTTGATATAACAAAGGCAACTGATAATTCTGAAGATGATCTAAGTAACTAGGAGATTTAAAATTAAACTTTCTGGAGAAGGAAATGGCAACCCACTCCAGTGTTCTTGCCTGGAGAGTCCCAGGGATGGGGGAGCCTGGTGGGCTGCCGTCTATGGGGTCGCACAGAGTCGGACACGACTGAAGCGACTTAGCAGCAGTTTTATCTTCTTTCTGTCCAAAGGAGAAGACCAGTACTTTGCTGCCTTGGTTTCCCTGATTACAACAAGGGAGTATGCCTTGGTCTCTGAGGCATGCTGCCTTTCTTCTTCCAGAGTCCACAGCAGATGTAAGAAGTTTGATCACAGCCTTTTTATTCCTCCTTTGGGCTCAGTTATAACTTCATTTCTCCCCAGCACCCCAAGCAGTCACTCTTCTCAGATGATGCCTATACATGCAGTGAAACTTATCGGTGAGCCCTGGACTGGATAATCCAAAAGAGCACTTTAATAACTGACATCTTAGGGTTCTGTAACTTTACCAACAGCTGTGAACTTAGGAAGGGTCAGTATGTTCGCTCTGGAATGCCATTCCCCCTCCCTTGTCACTATGACTGGGAAGAGGTGAAACATCCATCTGAATTTTAAACTTAGGTTCTAGCACAACACAGACCAAAAGCTTTAGGAATCTTTTGAGCTTTGAAGTCATGTTTTATGAATTTAGCACATTCATCTGCACAGAGAGAATCAATGAATTGTCTTTCTATTTATGAAACCTCTTGCACTCCCCACTGAAGATTGATTGAGATATAATTGACATCTAATATTGTGTGAATTTAAGGTGTACAGTGTGATGGCTTGATACATTTATGTGCTATAAAACATTTACCACAATAGGGTTGGTTAACAACTCTGTCATCTCATATAACTATCATTTCTTTTTTGTGTTGAGAACATTTAAGATTTACTCCCTTAGCAACTTTCAAGTATGTAATACAGTATTGTAACTATAGACATGCATGCAGTACATTAGCAACCCAAACTTGTATCTGTTATCAAGTTTATACCCTGTGACAAACATCTTCCCATTTTACCCACCCCTCAGCCCCTGGCAACCACCATTCTATCCTGTTTCTATGGGTTAATTAAATTAATTAATCTTTAAAAAAAAATAAATAAATAAAATTAAACTTTCTACCTTGAAGGTGATGTACTTTTTTAATGTCCATATTTATAAACATTTATTTCTAAATAACACAGAAAAATCTCAATTTTAAGTTATACTGTCTGATACCAAAGCAATAAAAACAAGCTATTCGTTCTTTCTCTTTTTTCTTTAAGTAGAAGGAAAAAAGAAAATTTATCTACTATACAGTATGGAAGCTAAGAGGAAAATCTCTAATTCTGGTTCAGGAGAAAAATCACAATCACTGATTTACAAACTATTTAGAAAGTAATGACAATGAGAACAATAAAACAACATAAGTATTCAGCTGAAGTAGTACATAAAGGAAAATCACAGATCAATGTTTTAATACTAACCAATATAGAAAAATATTAGTAAATCATATTAGTAAATATTAGTAAAATCATAGTAAAAATATGGTTTACCTATCACTTATATAGTACTTAATGTGTCAGACACTGTTGTGTTCTATAAAAATTAACTCATATGAAGCAAGTAACATTCTCCCTTTTTTATCAATAAAGAATCTGAGGCTCGGAGAGTTTACTGTTTTCCTGAAGTTCACTCAGCTAATAAGTGATAAAGTCAATAACCAAACCCAGTTCTTTGACCACTACATTACACTGCCTCTTATCTTAAATGAGAAAAACACAAAGTTTTAAGGCACAGCAGGCAAAATAATAATAGTAGACTGCAGTGAATTAGAATCCAGAAATACAGAACAGATCATAACAGGAAAGAGCTGGTTATTTGATATGTTCAACAAAATAAATATGGCAAAATAAAAGCAAAGATTTTAAAACAGGAGAGACGATGTTAGACATGAAAAAGGAGGGACTTCCCTGGTAGTCCGGTGGTTGAGAATCGACCTTCCAGTGCAGGAGACTCAGTTTCAATTCCTGGTCGGGAAACTAAGATCTCACATGCTGCAGGTCAACTAAGCCCGCGTGCCACAACTAGAGAAGCCTGTGCACCACAGTGAAGACCCAGAGCAGTCAAGAAGAATAAAGGAAAAAGGAGATAGACTCTGATAACGGAAACTGTAAATATGAAAGAATACAAGCCCATGTATTCATAAAAATATTTTGTTGAGCACCTACCACATAACATGCCGGCTCTATACATGTGGCTAAGGATATCGTGGAGAAGGCAATGGCACCCCACTCCAGTACTCTTGCCTGGAAAATCCCATGGACGGAGGAGCCTGGAAGGCTGCAGTCCATGGGGTCGCTGAGGGTCGGACACGACTGAGCGACTTCCCTTTCAGTTTTCACTTTCATGCATCGGAGAAGGAAATCGCAACCCACTCCAGTGTTCTTGCCTGGAGAATCCCAGGGACGGGGGAGCCTGGTGGGCTGCCGTCTATGGGGTTGCACAGAGTCGGACACGACTGAAGTGACTTAGCAGTAGCAAGGATATCGTGGTTAGCAAAAAGATGCAATTTGTGGAATTTGCTTGACAGAATACTGGAGAAAAAGGAATCTTAATCTTCTTTACTCCGAGAAAATGTACAGAAATCTTGAGTCTTTGGCTGACTGCTTGTGACTACACATGCTAAATCTGAACATGTGTAGAGTAATACTGTGCAAGGCCAAGCAAAGATCAACCACCAAGAAAAGAACAATTACCAGGGAGCTATAAATGGAAAAATTCCCAGAGCTCATAATGGACTGGATGACTTCAGAGTTACCAGCTGGAGTAAATACCTCACTGAACACTGAGCAATTAAGTACAGACACCTGAAGGCTTATATGTTAGTAGTAGGGCTACATTAGCCCTAGATTAAAAGCTACTCTAGATGTAACCTAGTAACATCTTGAAAAGATCAAGCTGATCCACAAGTAACTTAATTTCCTCCCAAAACAAGACTCAATACTTACACACACACACACACACAAGACAATCAGCAATATAATGTTTACAATGACCAGTATATGAAAAATTACTAGATATGTGAAGCTTCAGCAAAATTTGACCCATAACCAAGACAAAAATCAGTTGACAGAACTAGAGATGACAGAGATCACAGAATTAGCAATAAGACATTTAAAAAGCTATATGAATATAATGAAGAATTTATAATTAAAAATATGAACATTATGATAAAAATGGAAGATATGTAGAAGAATGAAATCCAACTTCTGGAGATGAAAAATACAATATATGAAAAAATTTTTAAATCACTGTAGAACCTTAACAGCAAATTAGATGCTGTAGAAGATTGGTGAACTTGAAGCCAGCAGTAGAAGCTATTCAAACTATAGCACAATTTAAAAAAAACTATAACACATAGTTACAAAGGCAAGAGTTTAAGCTTCATGGGGAACAATATGACATGCTCCAATATGCAGGGCTTCCTTGATAGCTCAATTGGTAAAGAATCCGCCTGCAATGCAGGACACCCCAGTTTGATTCCTGGGTCGGGAAGATCCTTGGAAAAGGGAAAGGCTACCCACTCCAGTACTCTTGGGCTTCCCTTGTGGCTCAGATGGTAAAGAATATGCCCACAATGTGGGAGACCTGGGTTCGATCCCTGGGTTAGGAAGATCCCCTGCAGAAGGGAAAGGCTACCCACTCCAATATTCTGGCCTGAAGAATTCCATGGTGTATAGTCCGTGGGGTCACAGAGTTGGACATGACTGAGCAACCTTCACTTTCACTTCAATATAGAGATAATTGGAGTACCCCTGAGAGAGGGCAGTATTTGAAAAAACAATGCCGCAAATATTTCCAAATTTGATGAAAACTATACTGTCATAGATCTAAGGAGCTCCATGAACCCCAAGTAGGATAAACAAAAAGAAAACATCAAAGCACTTTATGATCAATTGCTGAAAACCAGTGAGAAGAGACACTCTTAAAAGCAGCCAGAAAAAAAACAAACAAACAATAAATACATAAGAACAAAGAATTGTCACTTACTATATATCAGAAACAGAAAAAACAAGACAGTATCTCTAAAGTGCTGAAAGAAAAAAAAGTCAACCTAGAATTTTTTTATGGAGCAAACTTTTCTTTCAAAACTTAAGGCAAAATAAGGACATTTTCAAATAAAAGCCAAGAGAATGTGTCACAACAGACCTATGCTATGTAAAATATTAAAGGAAGTTCTTGAGATCGAAGGCAAATAATATCAGGTGGAAATGCAGAACTACACAAAGGGATGAAAAGCACCAGAAATGGTAAATATCTGGATAAATTTTAAACGACTCCTTTCTCATTTTATAATTTCTTTCAGAGTTGACTGTTTAAAGCAAAAATAATAGCAGTATACTATGGGGATTATAACATATAGAAAGAAAATATATGCCCATAATATCACAAAGAATGAGAGGGAAAAACAGAAGTAAACATACATATATATTATACTATGTATTATAGTATGATTAATAAAAATAGACTATGATGCGTTCAAGATGCACATTGTAAAACTTAGAACAACAGAAATGATGAAAGAAGCATAGCTAAGGCAGTCAATAGAGTAATTAAATGGAATATTCTACATATTACTCAAAAAGGAAGACAAGAAAGAAAAAAATTTTAAATGTAGATTGGACAAATAGAAAATAAATATCAACTATATCAATAATTCATTGTAAGTAGTTTAAACCAGGCAATTAAAAAGACAAGCCTCTCCAAATAAAAAAGCAAGGTTCAATTATGTATTGTTTACAAAATATGATGTAGTTCTTACAAAAAAGTCACCATCAACATAAAGACACAGGTAAGTTCAAAGTAAAATGATAAAAGATGTGCAAATACAGTAAAGCTGGAATACCTATATTATTGTCAGACAAAATAGACTTTAGGAAAAAGAATTTGGCCTATCCTCAAGACCAGGGATAAACAGGGATGTTTCATAATAATAAAATGGTCAATTCATCAAGAAGGTACAGTAACAAAGCTTCAAATTACATGAATTAAAAACTGGCAACAGAAAAGAGAAATAGACAAATCCACAATTATAACAGATTTCAACGTTCACCTCACAGTTTTTGATAGATAAGTTGATTTAAAAAATCAGCAATGATATGGAAGTCTCAAACAATTTTATCAACCAATTTGACCTAATCAATATGTATAGAATTCTACATCAAACAATGGCAGAGTACACATTTATTTCAAAATGTATATGGAATGTTCCACCAAGATACACCATAAACTGGAAGATATTTTTTCTAATTTTCAGTAAATTTAGAAATGACTGAAAGTACTAGTCAAGGTCCAATCAGGAAACAGAAACCACAGTAATTTGACCATGTAGTTTAATATAGAGAATTATAACTACGATGAGACTGGGATAACAACGGGTTCGCTAATAGAAAGTAAAGAGAACTCTAAATATAATAGGAATATCAGATAAAAGAATAATTACTACCCCCTAGGGCTAAGATAGATTCCCCATGGTACTCCTGGGCCATGCCCCAACTCCAGGCTGAGATGCAGACCTTGCAAGAGGACAAGTTGTTGTGTTGTTGTTTAGTTGCTAAGTTGTGTCCAACTCTTCTGCGACTGCATGGTCTGTAGCCCGCCAGTCTCCTCTGTCCATGTGATTTCCCAGGTAAAGATCCTGGAGTGGGCTGCCATTTCCTTCTCCAGGGGATCTTCCTGGCCCAGGGATCAAACCCGTATCTCCTGCATTAGAAGCACTCTTCACCACTGAGCCACCAGGGAAGCCCATAGAGGACAAGGCCATGGCTTGCCTACTGACAAGCAATTTGCTTTACTTCTGTACCAGTGAGGCATGCTGGAAATCCATCTTCTGGAATTTATTGAAAATGTACCCTCTTGGGTGCAGAGAAAGTTGTTCATGGGTAGGAGTCTTGTGGGAGCCACTCTGCTCCAAAATAGCCTGAAGGTAGGGGATCTAGGGAAGCTGCTGAGTGCTGGAGAAATTGCCCATATTGCAGGAGCCTGGTGCTAGGGGACACACTTGTACTGCAGGAGTCAGGAGCTAGGAAGCCACCGAGACTGCAGGAGCCAGGCAAAGGAAAAGCTGCAGGCACTGCAAGATGAGGGGTGCAAGAGAAGCTATGTGTGGTCCAAGTGCCAAACAACAAAGCAAGCAAGAATTAAGAAAGAAAATTCTTTCCAGCACTCTCTACTGACATAGCTTAACACTGTACCAACTGGCAAATGAGAAATATTTAAAGAGCATAGTTCCAGTTTTAGAACAGGCAATGAATCTAGGAGATAAAACAGTTCTTAACACTACTGGTTAAAGAAGAAAAATCTTATCTGTCTTCTCAACAAATACTGAGAAGGCATTTGATATTAAAATTTAACACCCATTTTTAATTTAAAAATCTTTGATAAATTAGGAGTTGAATACATCCTTTACTAATAAAATCAAATATTTTCTTCTAGAAGCATGGCTGGTAACGTTCTTAGAGGGGCCCTTCTCCTATAGAATGGGTATAATCTGCCTAAGACATGCTCTATTATTCTCAAGAGGTTAAGAAAGTCCTAAGGAATTTCTTCTACCACCACACATGCTTAGCCCAGGCTAATCAGCAAGCAGATATGAGGACCTATGCTGATATCAGCTGCGATGCTAATACACTACCCTGGCCCAGTTGCCAGGTGGAAAGCCAAGCATGCGAGTCCCTACTGAAACAAGATTCTCTAAGGGAGCTGAATTCATTTTAAGTCTGTGTTGTTCTCTGGCTATGAGCAGAAAAAGCAAAACTTTCTGAAAGTAAAGATCCCCAGTTTAGGTTAAGAGGACTCCCAAAATTAAGGTCAAGAAATGAGGTGAAGGGAGCTTTCTGGCAGTCCAGTGGTTTAAGATTCCACTCTTTCACTGCCAAGTCGCCAGGTTCTATCCCTGGTTGAGGAACTAAGATCCTAAAGCCAAGTGGCATGGCCAGAAAAAAAAAAAAAAAAAAAAAACCCAGAAGAGTTTACAATCAAAGAACTACAAGCACCAAGAAGCCAACCTTTTATGAGTGAGTATATGCAGAAATAATATTCAATAGACATATAACTCCAAAGGCCATAGTAGTAGAACTGATAAAGTATAGAATATCTATGTTCCAAATGTTTAAAAAAGTGAGGGATCTTCATGTTGCTGTACTGCTGAAACCAACACAACACTGTAAAGCAATTATCCGCCAACTATTTTTTTTTAAGGGACATAATCTGACTTTGGTATTGACCATCTGGTGATATCCATGTGTAGAGTCTTCTCTTGTGTTGTTGGAAGACGGTATTTGCTACAACCAGTGCATTCTGTTGGCAAAACTCTACTAGCCTTTACCCTGCTTCATTCTGTACTCCAAAGCCAAATTTCCCTCTTACTCTAGGTATTTCTTGACTTCCTACTTTAGCATTCCAGTCGTCTATAATGAAAAGGACAAATTTTGGAGGTGTTAGTTCTAGAAGGTCTTGTAGGTCTTGATAGAACCGTTTACCTTCAGCTTCTTCAGCATTACTGGTCAGGGCATAGACTTGGATTACTGTAATATTGAATGGTTTGCCTTGGAAATGAACAGAGATCATTCTGTCATTTTTGAGATAGCATCCAAGTACTGCATTTTGGACTCTTTTGTTGACTATGATGGCTACTCTATTCTTCTAAGGGATTCTTGCCCAACTAAAAATAACTAAAATATGAAACTTAACTAAAATATAAAATGTAAAAATATAAAAATAACTAAAAATATGAAAGAGATAATTAAGAGATGGAGGCTAGGATGAGAGGGTCAGTCGTTTAACTAACAGTAGTCTCAGAACAGAGTAGAATCAAGAAGAGGCAGTAGTCTCCCCTAACATTTTACAAAACTTTTCAAATACACAGAAAAGTTAAAAGAATTGTGGAGTGAACACTCATATATACCACCTAAATTCTATTTAATATTTTGTTACATTTGCTATATCATTTAAAGAATCTGCCTGCCAATGCAAGAGATGCAAGAGACACCAGTTTGATCCCTGGGTCAGGAAGATCCCCTGGAATATGAAATGGCAACCCACTCCAGTATTGTTGCCTGGAGGGCTACAGTCCATGGGGTCGCAAAGAGTCAGACACAACTGAGCAACTAACACACACACACACACACACAGCTATAACACAAAATCATATCAAAAAACAGAACATATTCGTCACCCCAGAAAGTTCCCTCAGGCCTCCTGTCAGTCAACCCCTGCCCTCTGTCTTCACTGGTTACTAGTGTCCTAATGAGATTAAAATTTTAATACTTAGTAAATATTTAATATTTATTAAATTAATTAAATATTTATATAAAATATGTAATATCAAATATTATAATATATGGTATTTGAATAAATATATACATATTTACCTTTTGCAGAAAGGATGAAAACAGGTACTTGCTGTTTTAAGAATCACAACATAACCAAAGCAGGATAAATAAAAAGAAATGCATAATGACACATAGTAAATGAATGAAGAACTCTTAAGACTTTAAAAGCAGCCAAAGGACAGACCACTAGCAGAAGAACAATTAAAATGACAATGGATTTCTCAGCATCAATGGAAGCCAAAAATTAATGGAATAATAGCTCTCAAGTGCTGAAAGAAAATAGGTCAGCTAGAATTGTGTACTTACCCAAGCTATTGTTCAAGAACAAGAGTAAAAAAGAAATACTTAAGATAAATGAGAAATGAGAGTTTACCTCAGAGACCTGCATTAAAGGAACTCCTAAATGATACAAGGGAAGGGAATCAGTGTTTCAAACAGGTTAAGAGTATTTACTTTGGAGACTGACTGGTGTGAATCCCTGTTCAGCCATTTGCTAGTTGTGGGACATTAGGCAAGTGAGTTAACATCTCTGTGCTTCAGTTTTCTCATTTGTAAAATGTTGACCTCATGGACTTGCTATGAGAATTGAATGAGTTAGTAGAAAATAGCAATTAGAACAAAGCCTGGCATAAAGTGAGAACTTTAAAAAAAATTTACAAGGGAATTATCCTAGAATAGTCTGAGATGCAAGACAGAACTGAGAGTGAATCAAAGGTAAACAAACTTGTCAATCTAGTTCAGTTCAGTTGCTCAGGTGTGTCCAACTCTTTGCGACCCCATGGACTGCAGCATATCAGGCTAAACACTGTCTAAAAAATGTGTAATCTGTGAGGTTTAAAAAATGGACAGAATTAGTATTTTGAATAAATAATAATAGCATGTAGGTGTTGGGAGGAAGAGTAGTCAATAGAGTTAAAATGATTCTAAGATCATTGTTTTGTTTAGAAGAAGGGTTAATATACTGTTTACATTTTGTTAAATTAGAGGTACAAGAAAACATCTAAAAAGAACAAATATAGAGTGTACCAATTCTAAATAAAGAGATAAAAATGGAATTTTAAAACTGAACAAAAGTTAATTAAAAAAAAATCCCCCCAAAAAAGGGCAAAAAAAAAAAAAAAAAAAAAAAAAACAGCTCAGAAAAAGGTAAACATAAAAGATGTAGAAATAAATTCAAATACATCAAGAATCAAAATAAATATATATGTATTAAAATTGCTTTCACTCCAATCCCAAAGAAAGGCAATACTGGAGAATGTTCAAACTTCTGTACAACTGCACTCATTTCACATGCCAGCAAGGTTATGCTCAGCTGGTTTCAGCAGTATGTGAACCAAAAACTTCCAGACATACAAGCTGAATTTAGAAAAGACAGAAGAACCAGAAATCAAATTGCCAACATTCATTGGATCATGGAAAAGCAAGGGAGTTTCAGAAAAACAACTATTTCTGCTTCATTGACTACACTAAAGTGTCATTGACTATGTGGATTCCAACAAACTGTGGAAAAATCTTAAAGAGATGGGAATACCAGACCACTTTACCCATCTTCTGAGAAAGTTGTATTATGGGTCAAGAACCAACAGAACCAGACATGGAACAACGGACTGGTTCAAAATTGGGAAAGGAGTATGACAAGGCTGTATATTGTCACCGTGCTTATTTAACATCTATGCAGAATACATCATGCAAAATGCCAGGCTGAATGAGAATTACAAGCTGCAATCAAGATTGCTGGGAAAATACCAACAACTTCAGATACGCAGAGTGAAAAAGCTGGCTTGAAACTCAACATTCAAAAAACAAAGAACATGGCATCCTGTCCCATCACTTCATGGCAAATAGAAGAAGAAAAATTGGAAGCAGTGACAGATTTCATTTCTTGGCTCCAAAATCACTGTGGACAGTGAGTAACTGCAACCGTGAAATTAAAAGACACTTGCTCCTTGGAAGGAAAGTTATGACAAATCTAGACAATGTATTCAAAAGTAGAGGTATCACTTTGCTACAAAAGTCCATATAGTCAAAGCTATGGTTTTTCCAGTAGTCATGTATGGATGTGAGAGTTGGACCATAAAGAAGGCTGAGCACCAAAGAATTGATGCTTTTGAACTGTGGTGTTGGAGAAGACTCTTGAGAGTCCCTTGGACTGCAAGGAAATTAAACCAGTCAGTCCTAAAGGAAATCAACCCTGAATATTCACTGGAAGAACTGTTGCTAAAGCTGAAGCTCCAGTACTTTAGCTACCTGATTCGAACAGCCGACTCACTGGAAAAGACCCTGATACTGGGAAAGACTGAAGGCAAAAGGAGAAGGGGGCAACAGAGGATGAGATGGTTTAGATAGCATCACTGACTCAATGGAAGTGCATCTGAGTAAACTCTGGGAGATAGTAGAGGACAGAGAAGCCTGGCATGCTACAGTCCATGGGGTTGCAAAGAGTCAGACATAACTTAGTGACTCAACAACAACAATTAAAATTACCAAAGATAGAAATTTTTAAGAAATCTAGCTATATGCCACATAAAAAACACTCTCAATTTCAGGGAACTGTTTCCAGGATCCCCTGAGGATACCAAAATCCATAAATGCTCAGTGCCCATATATAAAATGGAGTTGTACTTGTATTTAACCTAATACATACATTCTCCCATATACTTTAAATCATCTCCAGATTACATATAATATCTAACAGAATGTTAATGCTATGTAAGTAGTTGTTAGCACGTGGCAAATTCAAGTTTTGCTCCTTGGAACTTTCTGAAAATTTTTTTCCAAAGATTTTCGATCTGAGGTTGGTTGACTCCACCAATGCAGAGCCCTCAGATAGGGAGGGCTGACAGTCTATATAAGGAAATGGTTTTTCAGACACAGGAAAAAACAGCTGCAAAGCCCTTGAAGCAAAAACAAAGTTCAAGGAAGGCAAATATTAAAACTTTTAAAATTTGTATAGAATCAATGTTGTTTTTTTTTTTCAAGTGAAATACAGAACCCTTACCACCACATAGGCCCATTGATCTTCTCCCCTGTATGTTCTAGTTGTCATCAATTACATCTACATGTGTCCCAGGTGGCACTAGTAGTAAAGAAGCCATCTGCCAATGCAGGAGACGTAAGAGACACAGGTTGAATCCCAGGGTCAGGAAGATCCCCTGGAGGAGGGCATGGCAACCCACTCCAGTATTCTTGCCTGGAGAATACCATGGACAGAGGAGCCTGGTGGGCTAGGGTCCATAGCGTAGCAGAGTCGGACACAACTGAAGCGACTTTAGCACACGTCAAAAAAACCCTTCAGACAAAAGTGTAATTTTTGCTTTTAACATCAAATACGTTTTATAAACTCAAGAATAATCTACCATATTTATACAAATATTTACCATTTCTCGTGCTCTTTCTTCATTCCCGATGTTCCAGGTTCTCTCCTGTATCATTTCTCTTCTGTCTGAAGAACTTCTTCTAGCAATTCTTTTAGAACAGACCAACTGGCAATGAGTTCTTTTAGTTTTCCTTCATCTGAGAAGGAGGCCTTTATTTCACCTTAGTTTCTGAAACATATTTTTACTGCATATATTATTATGTGTTGACCATTCTTCTACTGCAGCACTTTAAAAACATGTTACTTCCTTCTGGACTGCATGGTTCCTGATGAGAAATCTATAGTAATTCAAACTGATGTTACCCTGTAGTAATATGTTGCATTTCTCTGGCTGTTTTCAAGACTTTTTTTTTTGTCCTTTTCAGCATTTTGATGAAGATGTGTCTGGATACAAATTTATGTTCATTATGTTTGGGCTTTGTTGAGCTTCTTGAATCGATAGGCTTATATCTTTTGCCAAACTTGAGACTTTTCATTCATTATATATTCAAAAAATTTTCAACACCTTTTGCTATTATCCCACAGGTCCCTGAGAGTCTATTCATTATTTATCCAATTTTCCCCTACTCTGTTGTTCAGATTGGATAATTTGTATTGATGTTTTCAATTTCACTGACACTTTCCTCTGTCATCTCCTCTGCTACTGAGACCATATGGTGAATTTTTATAATTAATTTTGGCTATTACACTTTTCAATTTTAAACTAAATATTTGTTTCTTTATATTTTCTGTTTTTTGCTGATACTTTATATTTTTCCATTGGTTTCAAAAGTGCTTTTTTTTATTGCTTGTTAAGAGAATTTTTATAACAGAATTCGGAATTTTGAAAGGTCTGGCATTTTACTTTACTTAGAAGTTAACAAGTTAGGCTGTTGCAGTTTAATGCATAGTGGTGAAGTTGTGAGTCTCCTGAATCAGAGACAAAGGACAATTTATCACTCACTGCAGTAGTGGGAAGTAGAATATCAGGATTTCTGACAGTTTCCTGAGTCCCAGTTCCTACCAAGTAACGCCAGGAGGACCAGGTAATACCTGTGTATGCAGTGAGTTTCCTGATAGGAGAGGAACTTCATGGGGAAACTCCAGTTTGTAATAAAGGACTCACAAACCTATCCAACTGAGTAATGGAGAGAAACGCATCTTTTTTATTCTAGACAGCAAACAAATCTCCCCTTGGGCCCAGAGGAAGACATTATCTCTGTCTTCTAAGGATGTTTGCTACACAGACATCCCTGAAAAAATCAGGAAAAAGCTGTTAATGCCCTTGCCTAGAAGACATGCAGAAATACAAGAGATTAATGGAGAGCTGTCTTCCCACAAATGACTGCTTCAGAGCCTTTGTCAGGTAAGTCCACTATCTGTGTTCTCTCAGCGCTGACATCTTTTTTTCCCATGTGAATTGCGATTATCCTGGTTCTTTGTATGGTTAGTAATTTTAGATTGTATCCTGGACATTTTGATTCTTCTGTTTTGAACCTCTGTGTATTGCTTACATTCTATTGAGAATGTTTACATTTTTGTTTTAGCAGGCTTCCCAGGTATTGCTAGTGGTAAAGAACCCACCTGCCAATGCAGGAGACCTAAGAGAAATGGGATCGATCTCTGGGCAAGAAAATCCCCTGGGGAAGGGAATGGCAACCCACTCCAATATTCTTCCCTGGAGAATCCCATAGACGGAGGAGCCTGGCGGGCTACAGTCCATGGGGTCGCAAATAGTCAGAGATGACTAAAGTGAGCACACAGACACAACCTGGGTAGATTCAGGCTGTAGTGTAATGGTGTGCACCTCAAAGGAACTAGGATTTTTGAAGGAAGGGGAAACGTTTGGAATTGGGAGCAAGCAGGACCTGAAGGATTTAAAGCAGAACAAAACAGCTACAACTTGAGAGTACTGCAAGGAAACAGTATTACAGGAGACGACTAGGTTTGGGGTTAGAGTAAAGGGAATGTTTAGAAAAGCTGTTAAGGATAATAGGGGATTTGACTGATAACAGCACAATGAAAGAATCAAAACAGATTAAGAAAAGTGGGAAGTTAGGCTAGATTAAAACAAAGCATTATGGGGTTAAGGTCTATATGTCAGGGCTTCCCTGGTGGCTCAGTGATAAAGAATCCGCCTGCCAACATGGATTTGATCCCTCATTCGGGAAGATCTCGCATGCTTTGGAGCAACTAAAGCCTGAGTGCCACAACTATTGAGCCTGTTTTCTAGAGCCTGGGAGCCTCAACTACTGAAGCCTGCAGACCCCAGAGCCTGTGCTCCACAAGAGAAGCCACCGCAGTGAGAAGCCCTCACACCACAACTGGAGAGCAGCCACTGCTCACCTCAACTAGAGAAAAGCCCACACGCCAACCAACTCCCAGCACAGCCAACAAATACATCAAAGTATTACTTGAAAACTTGATGTGATGAACCTGACCTGTTAAAAAAGGCAATGAGTTATGATGGAATTATTTCTAATTTTTTTAAAAGGGAAATTATAGCCAGTTGGGATTGTTCTTTCAAACAGCTTGTAGCCGGTAATAATGGTCTCTTGGGATTGTCCCTTTAGGCAGTTTGTACTGGTGAAGCAGGTGGATCCCGTGATTTGGGAGGAAAGGGAAAAGAGGACTGACCAGCCGCACACTGAACTCTGGGAACCTCTAAAATCCACGTGGGGTTGCGGCTGCAAAGACTGCAGAGCCATTATTTAAATCTTTGAACACTGACAGTGTTTCAGCGCTGTCACTGAAAACCCTAGAAGCCTCCTTTACAGGCTAAATCTTTGGTGTCACTGCCACTGGACAGTCTTCCAGGAGCATGGAGACCCTGCTGCGGGGTGGGATGGGGGCACATATGATGATATAAATATCTACTGGGAAAACCCAAGAAAAACAACATCATTTTAGGTCTCTCCTCAAAGTTCAACTTATCAGAGGGGGCTTATTTAAACGCATTATCCAAAATCGAGTTTTTTGTGGTCAGTTTCCCTCCTCTTACTATGCTTTCCCACCTTCTTAGCACTTAGCACCACCTGTCGTATATTTATTTGTTTAGTATTTTCTTTCAGTAGAATGTAAAGATCTTGAGAACAGATTTTTTTTTAACTACTTATTTCCAAGGCCTAGAATAGTGCATTGCACACTGTAAGCACTCAATGAGTGTTTACAAAATGAGTGAAAGGATAGACAAGAGTATTAAACCCGATAAGTGAGTTCAGTAACATGGCCAACTACAGAATCAATAACCCTGCAATTAATAGAGTTTCTACATGCCAGCAAAAGCCATTAGAAAAATATCTTTACAGATAGTGTTTATTAACAGCAGCAACAACAAAAATATCCTGAAGTAAGCTAAATGAAAACTAAATAACATTGACATTTTTCTGACAGAATTGAGTGACTAGAGAAGTATACCATACTGCTGGATGGAAAGACAAAATATTGGAATGATGCAGATTCCACCACCCCCCCAAAATTAATCTGTAAATTTAACACAGTATCAATCAAAATCCCAGTGACATTTTTAGGGGAGACAGAGGGTCAGAATTTGATTAAAAGATTTAAAATTTCATCAAGAAGAATAAAGGTTTTAGATAGTCAATTAAATTCTGAAGGAAGGCTCTAATAAGGGACCTTGCTCTACCAGATGCAAAAACAAAAAACAGAGAAAAGGGGTGCACAGCCCAGGCATTTCACTTCTGGAAATTTTTCCAATCAGTGTTTGCTAAGTAGAGGATAGTTCAAACAAATCATGGTTTAAACACATACCTGTGGAAAATACCATGGAACTTTTAAGAATGATGATTTAGAACTACATCAATTGCTATGGAAAATGTTCACCATATAATTTTGTGTTAAAAAATAAACTGATTACAGAACAATATATGGTACCCCATTTCTCATAAAATTGAAAAATAATAATTTACATGTATATGTGAAGAAATAACCTGGATGGAAGGTTATACATCAAAATTTTATTGGTATTTCCTTGGGAATAGAGGTTATGAGTGATTAAACTTTTTTTGTTGTTTACTGAAAAAATTGGGAAGTTCCCCCCCAAAGTGGGACAGCCATAAAACTCACTACCGCCACCTGGTGGCTACCATGGGAAGATTTCTTACTTTTTTCCTATCACCCTAAGAAACAACATACATAACAAAGGTCGTAACTATAAAGTTGTAAAGAAATCTGCAGTATCACCTAGTTCTATCGATCACTGTACAGCTGAGGAAATAAAAGGCAAAAAAGTTTAAGTTGTCTGTCTAGAGTCACACTGATAGTGAAACTTATTAATAGTAACACTCTCTTGTGGAGCCCTTTGGCTAAGTACTTTATAGACTGACTCATTTTAGTCTCATAGGAACCTATGAGGTAGTTCCTATTTTTACTCTCATTTATCCCTATTTAACAAATGAGGATCCTAAGGCTCAGAGAAAATGACCTACTTGAGGTTGCCCATTTGGGGCAGCGCAGGCATTCTGAGGTCCACATTCCTCTCCCGCACCTCCGCTAAGGTGCCATCTTAGTCTCTGAATTGCCCTTGCCCCTTCCACTATATCCCACTGCCTCTTCCTTCAGTGATTTTGGTGAGAACTCTTAAATATGTCCAGGGTTAAATTCCTCCAGGTTAAAAAGAGTATAAACATTAAGGGAGAGCAATATAAAGAAACAAAGTAGCCCTGCCCCAGCTGCTTGTAAGAATCTTGTCCAGATAGAAACAGACTTACTCTGCATTGTTCCGGTGTCCAGATGCTAAGTAATCTTGGGACTATAGATAGGCTTCCCTGGGTTCCCCTGCTCCAGCTTTCTCCACGGTATGCTCCCCCACTTAAGTTTTCATTCCCCAGAGCTGAACAGTTACCATCACAACATGCACGTGTTCATGAACTTCTTCCCCTCTCCTAGCTCTTGCCCAAATTCTTAGGAGAAATGGTCTCTAGCTCTGGATCTATCTTTGTGCATCAAAAAAAAAAAAAAAAAAAAAAGGCATATGTCCTAATAAGTGCAAAAATTGTACTAGGGATGATTCTTCAGAAAGTGAGATTAGAAATGAGAAATAACTAGTGCCATTAGCTTCTGAGAGCCTTGAAAACCTAAACAGTATTTCAGAACTGCTCCCAAAATGATACATACCTTTGAATCATCATCTAATTAAAGCTGACTTTTCTTAAGTACCATAGATTAAATATTTTAATTTGATTAAACTTAATACTAGTGCTATAAAAGCATTATTTTCTAAGTTAGTGACGAGCTTAGTTGTTAAATTAAAATTCACAAATAAGATGACTTGAATAAACTATTAAATCTAACCTAAATTATAATTTTTATCTCTAAAATCAAGAATAATAACATTACCATAGGTGGTGGGGAGGATTCAAGTTGACACATAAAAATCACACAGTATAGGCATCTAGCAAATATATCCAATACATTTCCTTCCCTTTTCCCTGTGTAATGTACTTATTTCATCCAAACGTTCTTCATATACCTGGGCTAGGGTTTCTTTGAAGGAATCAATTCTGTGTTAGCCAGTGTTCTATCTGAGGTGTTTAAGGCTCTTCATTTCCGTTATTTCACATCCCATCTTCAGTCTCTCAGTAAGACCTGTGGGCATCACTTTCAGAATCGATTCCCAATTGGACTAATTTTTTACCCTTTCACAACTACCATGTGGGTGCAAGCCATCATCATCTGTCATCTGACGGTGTAGTAACTTCCTAACTGAACTCCCTGCTTTCACTCTTGTTCTCTACCATCTATTCTGCACAGGCAGCCTGATTATTTGTTCACAGATTGTATCAGGTCACTTCTCTATTCGAAACCTTCCAAGAGTCCTCAGCACGTTCAGACTAAAGGTCTAAAGTTCCCACTAAAGCCTACTAGAGCTCTGTGCCCAGAACCTTGCCTACCGTTCTCATCCCTCTCTCCTGCCTTCCTCTGCTGCGGCTGTGCGGCCTCCTTACTGTTTTTTTAATTGAAGTATAACTGATTTCCAATCTTAGTTTCAGAGAGCTTCCTTACTATTACTCTTCGATGCTGCCAAATATAGTCCTGCCTCAGAGCCTGTATATCTGTTGTTTCCTCTGCCTGGAATAATCCTTCTAGATCTTTAATGCCTTGCCTTTTCATTTCCCACCTCAAAGAGGCTGATCCTAGACACCCTATTTAAACAGATACCCTTTCAAGTCTCCCTCCCTAAGCTTCTTTACGTTTTCTCATAGCATTGACCAACTACTGGGGTTTTGAAAAATACATACATATGTATTTCTCTATCCACTTGCCTGACATGTAAGTTCTATGGAGATGGAGACCTTGTTTTGTTCTCTTTGTATCGCTAGCATCTAGAACAGTGCCTGGCATGTGCCAGGCATTCAAAAATATTTGTTGAATGAATAAATGAAAAAACGTAGCCACCTGCCTGCCATCAGATCAGCAAACTTACCTCCTTCTATAGGCATCCTTTTCCCCCTCTTCCTTCACTAAGCAGAAGAGATGTTTTCCTTTTTTTGTTTGTTTGCTTTCCTGTTTTATTTTGACCATGCCTCAGGGCATGTGGATCTTGGTTCCCAAACCAGGGATCAAACCCAGGCCCCCTACAGTGGAAGTGTCCTAACCACTGGACAGCCAAAGAATTCCTTGTTTTCCTTCTTATCTGCGGTTAATGTCTCATCTATGTCCTGCCTCCTCAATGACTTTGACTTGGCCTTTACATTCAACGCTCCGGCCTACAGAATTTTCTTGCTAGCAGGCACAAGTCTACCCCATCTTGAGTAAAAATTACAAGGAAAAAAATCTTCTGTCTGCATCTCCTATCACCTGCCAATCTCACCTGCTCCTAACAGCCACAATTTTTGCAGTATTTCTTTATGCTCGTTGCATTGTCTCACCTCTCTTTCATTCTGGTTTCTCTTAAACTCCTTAGAAATAGCTCACTCCTGCTGTCATCATTTTCTTCCCTGACCCTTTCGGAGACAATCCTCTTAATGTTTTCTACTACTTCCCTGACTGCTACTCTTCTTGTCCCTCCCCAAAACTCTTATGTGTCTGAATTCTGATCAGGGTTCTTCTTATTCTACAGATTCTCCCTTGGCAATCTTACCCATGTCCATAGTTTCAGTTATCACCCCAAACTGTATGCCCAGCCCTCCTCTCCATCAACTGGACTCACAATTTACATGACCAACTACTACCTGACCCCACTTGGATTTCCACAAGCACCTCAAAATAAAGATGTCATTTTCTTCCTCCAAACCTGTTTCTCCTCCACTGTTACTTAGTAAAGGGCACCATCCGCCACCCAGTTGTTCATGGATGTTACCCCTGGTTTCCCCTTCCCCTCCAAACCCTTCACCCCCATTCAGCCAATCAGTAGGGTTCCATTAATTCTACTATGTTGGGTCAAATTGTGTCCCCCTCTCCCCAAAACATATATCCATGTCCTAAACTCCCGGTGCTTTGAATGTGACTTTATTTGGAAACAGGCTCTTTGCAGGTATGATCAAAACTGTCTCGAGATGAGAGTATCCTGGATTTTGGATTGGCCCTAAATCCAATGACCAGGCTCCTTATGTGAGAAAGGAGAGGAGGATGAAGAGGGAGCTGTGAGGTGCAGGCACGGGGAGAAGGCCAGTGAAGATGGAGAGAGTTACCAGAGTTATAAGGCTACAAGCCAGGGAACAAGGATTACCTACCAACCCTGCGACTGACACCTTGCTTTCAGACTTCTGGCTGTGAAAGAATGAATTTCTGTTGTTTTATTCCGCAAGTTTATAGTCATTTGTTATGGCAGTCCCGGGAAACTGACACATCCACCTTCCAAATATCTTGAAATCCACCCACATTTCCCCATTGTCATCCACATCTAGTTCAGACTGTGATTACAACAATCTTGTCTCCATGCTACTAGTCCCAGCCCATCTTTCTAAAATACAGGAATTTTACTCCACTATTGACAATTTGTGAGTGAGTTTGCCAGTGACTTCTGGATTAAGTCTAAATGCCTGGTACAGAATATATAGTTTTCTGCTTACTTGTGTAGCCTTATTGCTCACCTCTTTTCATCCTCACCCTTAATTCTATGCTCCAAGCCCAGTAATAATTTTTTATATTTATGGAATACTCTGTGACACACACTGTTCTAAGAGCCAAACCTCACAACAGCCCTACAAGGTAAGAAGCAGGCTTCTTTCAATGTCTCTGTCTTCCTTACTCTGCCTTTGGGACTCTGAGCATGCTGTTCTCTGCCTACAATACTCTCCCTTTCTCTTCTCTTGCTCTTTGTCCCCTCTCCTCATAATTCACACCCATATGTAAGGTCTCAGCTTACTCAGCACTTCCTCCATGAAGCAGTCCTTGATCTTCCTAAATCTGTCTGGGTTACCTGTCCCACCTCCATTGTCCATATTCCTATTATACCCTCTACTTGCCCTATTGTAATACAAATTATTACAATTGTCTATTTACTGGTGTCTTAGCCTGTTTAGGCTGCTATAACAAAACACCACAGACTGGGTAACTTATAAACAACAAAAATGTATGTCTAGCAGTTCTGCAGGCTGAAAGTCTGGGATCAGGGTGCCAGCATGGTCAGGCGAGGACCCCCTTGCGGGCTGCAGACTTCTCACTGCATCCTCACATGATGGGAGGGGTAAGTAAACTCTTTCTGGGGCCTCTTTTATAAAAAGGGCACCAATCCCATTCATGACCCGGTCATCTCCCAAATGTCTCACTTCCTCATACCATCACCTTGGTACGGATTTGGGCCAGGATTTCAACATACGCATTTTGGAGGAACACAGACATTCAGACCATTCAACAGGCCTATAGCTTAGACTATATGTTTCCTGTGCAAAGAGGCTGTTCAATCTCTTGCCATTGTAACCCCAAACCCAGAATCCAGCACAGTGCCTGGCACACAAGGGATGTTCAATCAACATATTTGAGTAAATCAGAGGCTTGAATAAAGGCTGTATCTTATGTCGCTACTGACATAGGGTAGGAAAAAATGCACCCCTAGACCTAGTTGCCAAATGTCTGTCTTCACAATCTGTGCCTCCTAGGCCTTTGCTCAGGCCAGTTCTGAAGCACTCTTTTCATAGGAGTTTCCTAGACTCGTGAGGCCAGTTAATTCTCACTTCCCTATCACACTCAGTACCTGTTGAACAAAAGGCTGGAATAAAAAATCTTTATAAATAAAAACATCAAATAATCAAGAACTAAATAACAGTTTGAGCTGACGCAAACATCAGATATTCTGATGTGAGTAGAAAGGATGGTAAAGCTGAATTTCTAGGAGGGGAGCATCACTGTGGGTTAACATGGTCAGGGACACATCACAGAGAAAGGACATACGCTGTACTCGGAAAGGAATGGGAATTGCATGGTGAATTCCATGCCATAAGAATGGAATGGGCAAAAGCTCCAACTTTAAGGGTTGGTGTGAGTTAGTTTGGCTGGAAGGGAGTTGTGACTAGGAGAGTTGTGGGAAATCAGATTGCAAAGGTAAGAGGAAGCGAGACTATGCTCGTTGCCAATGACAGATGTTGTATGCAACTGTCAAAATTCTGCTTATATATATATAATACATATTTTATCTTAAATGCCCCTGTCATATCAAAAGTACCCATTCTAATGCTAAGACCACAAGCCTGGGACATGGCGGAATAACAGTATCATGGCAACAACACTCTGTTTCTAATGTTGGTGAAGGACATGGTAAAAAGCTCACATTGCTCCAAATGTATTTAAGTGTCCAATGGATGCTCCCCTTGGAATCCTAGCACAATCCTCAAGAAGGCTGATAATGGAACTAATTATGACTTTCCTGTTTATCGCAATATACTGAGTACCAACCAGGCATCTAATATACACTTTGGGGGATTTAAAGATGAATAAATGTGATTTCTGCCCTTAAAGAGCTTACAATAGTATAAAAATAAGATACACAGTCAAAAAAGTTTAAGTTAACACTACATATAAAGATGAATAAAAGAAAGATGATATGTGCTAAGAAAGATTAGAGAAGAAATTCTACTTGGCTGAGAACAAGATGGGCAGAATTTGCTCAGTTGGTAACTGAGGAAAGAACATTTCAGCAAGAGTGAGAAGTTTGAAAAGACTTGACATGGGAAAGCACAGGGAGTGTCTGCAGAACTGTGAATAGTCCAGTGACTTATCTGTTCATAGATTAAAAGAAAGCAGGTTTCTAGTTTTTTAATTATGATGTGCTGATTTCCACTTGGGTAAGACACTACAACAATGGAAATGGCCTGTTCTTTCAACTTTCAAAGTTAGTATTTTTAACAAGCCTCCAGTGTGGTCCTCTTGACCACATGGTGAGTAAAGCTAAACCTGAGACTTTCATGAGCAATGATGAAAGAGCACACGAGGTACAACGTTAATATAGACTAATATCATTTTATTGGCTTTTAGTTGCTCATGTGCACCCACGGTTGATTCATGTCGATGGAAGGCAAAACCACAATATGTAAAGTAATTATCCTCCAATTAAAATAAATTAATTAATCAAAAATATATAGATTAGTATCAGACCATTTTGATCAGAAAGATTCATTTAAATGTCTGAAAAACACAAGTCCCAGTGCTTCATGGTAATTTCTTCATCTAACAGCTCAAAATTGTTTTTTCTAGAGCACCTGTAGGGGGTTATTACTCAACACTAAAAAGGAATTAGCCACTGATACATGCAACAACCGGAGAAGGCGATGGCACCCCACTCCAGTGCTCTTGCCTGGAAAATCCCATGGATGGAGGAGCCTGGTAGGCTGCAGTCCATGGGGTCGCTAAGAGTCGGACACGACTAAGCGACTTCACTTTCACTTTTCACTTTCATGCATTGGAGGAGGAAATGGCAACCCACTCCAGTGTTCTTGCCTGGAGAATCCCAGGGACGGGGGAGCCTGGTGGGCTGCTGTCTATGGGGTCACACAGAGTCGGACACGACTGATGTGACTTAGGAGCAGCAGCGGCACATGCAACAACACAGATGATTCTCAAAATAATTATGATGAGTGGAGGAAACCCAATTTTAAAAAATAAATACTGTATGATGACCTTTTACATAAAACTCTAGAAAATGCAGACTAACCTGCAGACATAGAAAGTTGAGGCTGGGGGCTGGGATGGATGGGAAGGAAGGATTACAGACGGGCCCGAGGAAACTTTCTGGGGGAATGGGTATGTTCGTTGTGGTGATGATTCATGGGTGTGCACATGTGTCAGTGGTACATTTTAAATATGAGTTTACCATATGTAAACTATACTTCAATAAAACTGTTTAAAAATATACCTCCCTTTGAGGACCATCAGCTTCATCTTTTATACCATTCATTCTACATCAAATCTGAGTAAATGGTTAGTGTAATGTTTTAATAAGATCTATGTATGTGTGTGTTTTAATTTCCAGACCAGATAAGATAATCATGAGAAAAAGGACAAAGGCACTTAAATGATTAGGTACTATTAAATAATTAAATACCTTGCATAAGGTACAATGGTCTACAACATTTATTTCTATAGGGTGAAACTGCTCAACTTCATTAGGGAATTAATGCTAGGGAATACTTAAATTCAGAATATAAGAAGATAATGGAATAAACAGTCCTGTTATTATTACCTCATGCAATAATGTAAAACCAGGCCATTCACTGACAGAGAAAATTTGATCAACTTCTTCACTTAAGACGCAAAGACAACATTGCCATCTAGCTGTTGAATACTGAGTATATTGTTGAAACATTCTTGACAGTGTTCAATTTCTCTTTCATACAACTACTTAAGAAACATACAGAAGGCCCCAACCAATTAGATTTCCTTCCAAAGGGTGTGAACGTGACTACCAGTGTGGCTTAGGCTGCTCCACTACGGATAAGGCGGGTGGGTGACTGTGTCTCCTCTGACCACCTCATGCTCAAGGCTCTCCTGGGAAAAATTTTATTAAGTACTTTTTGTGTTTAAGGCACTTGACATACAAAGATCCATTATCTCCAAGATGTATATATAACTCAGAAATGTTAAGTAAACTGGCTAAGAAGCTTTCAGGATTCAGACCCAAGTGTGTATGAGTCCAGGCTTTTTCCCCTGTATCATCAGTTCAGTTCAGTTCATTCAGTAGTGTGCCAACTCTTTGCAACCCCATGGACTGCAGCATGCCAGGCTTCCCTGCCCATCACCAACTCCCAGAGTTTACCCAAACTCACGTCCATTGAGTCAGTGATGCATCTAACCAACTTATCCTCTGTCGTCCCCTTCTCCTCCCACCTTCAATCTTTCCAAGTATCAAGGTATTTTCCAATGAGTCTGTTCTTTGCATCAGGTGGCCAAAGTATTAAGAGTTTCAGCTTCAGCACCAGTCCTTCCAATGAATATTCAGGACTGATTTCCTTTAGGACCAACTGGTTTGATTTCCTTGTAGTCCAAGGGACTCTCAAGAGTCTTCTCCAACACCACAGTTGAAAAGCATCAATTCTTTGGCTCTCAGCTTACTTTATGGTTCAACTCTCACATCCATACATGATTACTGGAAAAACCATAGCTTTGACTAGATGGAGTTTTGTTGGCAAAGTAATGTCTCTGCTTTTTAATATGCTGTTTAGGTTGGTCATACCTCTTCTTCCAAGAAGCAAGCGTCTTTCAAATTCATGGCTGCAGTCACTATCTGTAGTGATTTTGGAGCCCAAGAAAATAAAGTCTGTCACTGTTTCCATTGTTTCCCCCAATTATTTGCCATGAGGTAATGGGACTGGATGCCATGATCTTAGTTTTTTGAATGTAAGTTTTAAGACAGCTTTTTCACTCTCCTCTTGCACTTTCATCAAGAGGCTCTTTAGTTCCTCTTCCCTTTCTGCCATAATGGGGGTGTCATCTGCATATCTGAGGTTATTGGTATTTCCCCCACCAGTCTTGATTCCAGTCTGTGCTTCCAGCCTGGCATTTTGCATGAGACTTATACTCTGCATGTAAGGTAAATAAACAAGGTGACAGTATACAGCACTGACGCACTCCTTTCCTATTTGGAGCCAGTCTGTTGCTCCATGTCCGGTTCTAACTGTTGTTTCTTGACGTGCCTACAGGTTTCTCAGCAGACAGGTAAGATGATGGTCTGGTATTCCCATTTCTTGAAGAATTTTCCACAGTCTGTTGTGATCCACAAAGTCAAAGGCTTTGGTGTAGACAATGAAGCAGAAATAGATGTTTTTCTGGAGCTCTTGCTTTTTCTGTGATCCAGCGGATGTTGGCACTACTGTATCATACTCTCTCCAAAAGACTGGCGAATGAAATCTTTTTCAAAAGCAGGAAAAAAGGGAATTGCATATTATGTAAAGCACAGATACTGATCCTTATACTACAGAGGGTGCAGTCCTATAGAAAAAGTCCAGGGGTCCTGTTCTCTAGAAGATGGGGTGCTGCACACCAGTCAGAGTGTGGTAAATCCACAGTGGCTTGTTTTAAATCACAAGGAAGTCCAGCAAAGACTAGGCCAAATACTTCCATACTTAACTTTCTGCAGAGCAATCCTTGCAAAGCAGCAGCAATTACCACCACACCACACTCCTACAAAGATAAGGCTAAACACTCCCTGGGACCCTCAGTTAACCAGTTGTGTCCAAAACAACTGGATAAAAAGCTGAGAAACCATAGTTCCATCCCAACTTTTCATTCCTGGTCACTGCTCAAAAGGCAGCCTCCTCACCCATCCATCAGCTTCCTGTCATTTCTCATCTCCTGACTGCTGCGTGCCTGATAGCCTGCCCTCTTGACCCCTCACCTCCACCTTCCCCACAAAACCCTCCCTTGGCCCTTGGTGTGGGCCTTGGCAACATATTCTGCAATAAGTAAACTCACCTATATCTTTACAGCCTTTTTTGAAGACTCTTAATTCCTTGACTTCTTTCTCAAAGATACTGTCTCCTTGGCAGTTTCCCCAAGCTGTATGTTCCACAAAGCTCAGAACTGGTATTGCCCTTTTTTGTCCCATAGTCCCTTCTAAAGCATTTCACTTTTCTATAAAAACTTGCATTCCTTTGAAGTTTACTCCATCCAATTTTGCTATTCTTTGCCTTGCTTTTGTCCTTCACATCTTAATCTCCAGGTCATTCTCCAGAATAACATTATACCTGGATCATTTTATTTCTTTAATTCACTGCATGAAACATTTCCTATTTCCATATTTGTGTGGATGGTCTGTTGAACAGCCAAACATCACAGATCAAGGGCTACTTCAACCTCATTCCGTGGGCTGCAGTCTCTGCTTTGCTATGGAGAATCTCGGAGTGATTTCAGTACCCTTATCCTTCCATCCAAAGTGCCCTCAGTATGCCTGATCCACAAGCTCATCAAGACCTTCATTCCTATAATACTGCCTTTGCTTCCAGGTTATTCTTCATTCCATTTCCTTCCATATCTGGCTCTTATTTGGTGCTTCTAATCCCCCTCCATATGTTCCCTTCCCTGCTCTCTTCCAACACACACTTATAGAACATCACTGTATCTTGCTGGGTATGAGTGCCCTCAACCCGCTTCCCTTCATCCTCACCTATCTTCTCTGTACCTCATCCAACTCACAGTTCTCGGTCAGTCCTGTAACATGCCTGGTTCTATGAGCCATTCAGCTGAGGTACTAGAAACAATCAGAAAATCACTATACTTTCATGATTTCCAAAATCAATTCAGTGGTTAACACTGTTCATTAATGTTTTTGTCTTTAGTCAGATGCTTATTCCAAACCATCTCCATCTTCTTTTCAAACCCCTCCCTGGCTTCACTTCCCACTACTCTGTGGAAACTGATTTTGCAAAGTTTGTGAAGGACTTCCTAACTACAAAATGTAACAAACATTAGAATTGTGAGTTTATGCTACTTTTCACTAGTGGTAATGTTTTCTCTCATTTTATTCAGGAAGAGTCACTCTTTGGTTTGAAGTATAATATTGTAGTTGGTGTGAAAGGACAAAATAGACTCAATTATCTCAGTTATTAATCATAATACTTTAGCAAGACAGCCTGACAATCTCCAATAATCAATACATCTATAACTTACAGCTCTTGGCCAGGTTACTATGGGTATCTTAGCAACTGCAGTTGTTTCTTTCACTGCATGTAAATTAAGGAATAAAGGGTGAATTGGTAAATGATCTTAAGGGATCTTAAGGGATAAAGGAGGAACTGGTAAATGATCTTAAACATCGATCTTCACTATGTTAAAAATTCACTTCCCACTGAGTGGAAATCCAAACATAAAAAGGGGTTATGGGGAAAAAAAGGTTAAGTTTGAAACAAAGCAGTGTCAACATAAAATATGTTGTATATAGCAAAGTGAAAGTGACAGTGAAGTCGCTCAGTTGTGTCCGACTTTTTGCGACCCCGTGGACTGTAGCCCACCGGGCTTCTCCGTCCATGGGATTCTCCAGGCAAGAATACTGGAGTGGGTTGCCATTTCCTTCTCCAGGGGATCTTTCCGACCCAGGGATCGAGCCGAGGTCTCCCGCATCGCAGGCAGACACTTTAACCTCTGAGCCACTACTGTACAAAAATGCATAGTTTAGAAAATATCCATTTTTTAAAATGGCAGCAACTTTCTTCTAAGACACTTCTAAATAGCCAAGGCATTTAACCTCAGTAATAGCTCTTTAAGGGGCTTCCCTGGTGGCTCAGAGGTTAAAGCGTCCGCCTGCAATGCGGGAGACGTGGGTTCAATCCCTGGGTCTCCAGATTCCCTGGAGAAGGAAATGGCAACCCACTCCAGTATTCTTGCCTGGACAATCCCAAAGACGGAGGAGGCTGGTGGGCTACAGTTCATAGGATCACAAAGAGTCAGACACGACTGAGAGACTTCACTTTCACTTTTAGCTCTTTAAGCAAAATAATGTGATCCAGGAATACTGTGTAGTTTACAGTTTGCCTTGAAAGGAAAACCTGGGCTCAAGTTCTGCTCTAACATCTAGTTTCATGGACTTGAACACCTAGTTTATAGTGGTAGAAGGAACACAAGGAAAGATGCTCACAGGTCCATTGAACCAGCTTTCTACTACTAGCTGGATACTCTTTAGCCAGTCATGTAATGTCTCTGAGACACATCTCTTCATCCATAAAGGAAGGAAAATAATACCTACACATGAGCACTTTGCTCTCCAAGGCCAAACTTGCCTATTACTCCAGTTATCTCTTGACTTTTGCATTTCAATACCCTATGATGAAAAGGATGGGAAAAAGGCCAGTTTTCACTTCAATCCCAGACGACAATGCCCAAGAATGTTCAAACTACCATACAATGGGGTTCATTTCACATGCTAACAAGGTCATGCTCAAAATCCTTCAAGCAAGGCTTCAGCATTATGGGAACCGAGAACTTCTGGGTTTAGGACAGGCAGACGAACCAGAGATCAAATTGCCAACACTGGTTGGATCAGAGAAAGCAAGGGAATTCCAGAAAAACATCTATTTCTGCTTCATTGACTATGTGAAAGCCTTGACTGTGTGGTCACAACAACCTGAAAATTCTTAGAGAGAGAATACCAGCCCACCTTACCTGTCTCCTGAGAAACCTGTAGGCAGGTCAAGAAGCAACAGTTAGAACTGGACATGGAACAACTGACTGGTTCAAAATTGGGAAAGGAATACATCAAGGCTATATATTGTCCCCCTGCTTATTTAACTTCTATGAAGAGTATATCATGTGAAATGCCAAGCTGGATGAAGCAGAAGCTGGAATCAAGACTGCCGGGAGAAATATCAACAACCTCAGAAACACAGATGATACCACTCTAATGGCAGAAAGCAACGAACTAAAGAGCCTCTTGATAAAGGTGAGAGAGACAGTGAGAAAGCTGGCTTAGAACTCAACATTCAAAAAACTAAGATCATGGCATCTGGTCCCATCACTTCATGGCAAATGGAGAAAAAGTGAGAACAGTGACAGATTTTATTTCTTTGGGCTCCAAAATCACTGGTGACTGCAGACATGAAAGGAAAAGATGTCTGCTCCTCTCAAGGAAAGCTATGACAAACCTAGACACTGTATCAAAGACATCTTTTTGCCAACAAAGGTCTGTATATTCAAAGCTATGTTTTTTCAGTAGTCATGTATGGATGTGAGAGTTGGACCATAAAGAAGGCTGAGCGGCAAAGAATTGATGCTTTCGAATTGTGGTGCTGGAGACTTCTGAGAGTCCCGTGGACTGCAAGGAGATCAAACCAGTCTATCCTAAAGGAAATCAACACTGAATATTCATTGGAAGGACTAATGCTGAAGCTCCAATCCTTTGGCCACCTGATGCGAAGAGCTGACTCACTGGAAAAGACCCTGATGCTGGGAAAGACTGAGGGCAGGAGAAGCGGGCAACAGAGGTTGAGATGGTTAGACAGCATCACCAACTGAATGGACATGAGTTTGAACAAACTCTGGGGGATAGTGAAGCACAAGGAAGTCTGGCACGTTGCAGTCCATGGAGTGGCAAAGAGTTGGACATGACTTGGCAACTAAATAATAAATGAGTACTTTGGAAATTACAAAGGGCAATGTTTTATATATTATTTGAGTCTCTTTTCTTCTGGAAAAATTGTTACACATCCTCCAACTGGGTCTCCCTTGCTGTTTGGGCTTTCCTCTAGTTGTGGCAAGCACGTGCTTTTCATTGTGGTAGGTTTTCTTGCTGCAGAGCACAGGCTCTAGGGCTCATAGGCTTGTCGTTGTGGTTCCCAGGCTGCAGAGCACGGATGAGTCAATAGTTGTAGAGCATGGCTTAGGCGCTGCACAGTATGTGAGATCTTCCAGGACTCGGGACTGAAACCATGTCTCCTGCACTGGCAGGTGGATTCTTTACCACTGAGCCACCAGAGAAGCCCCCTCATCACCCTTAATACATCAGTAAAAGTATCCTTAACCTTCTGGGAAACCAAAGAAGCATTTGTTTTGACTACAGATTTTTTTCTCTGCTTTCTGAGTTAGTATTATCTTAGTATATTTTTGTCCACCCACTTTTATCCAATAGGGAATTAAAAATTTTTTTTTTAACTTTCTAAAAAAGTACCCCACCCCAAGTGAACAAAAACACCTAATGTTAACATTTTGCCGTATCTATCTCAAACATGTTTTTTAAGAAATAAAAACTATAGGACCCTCACGTTCCCAACATGACTCTTCTTGTTTAAAGAGAACCAGTGTCCTGAATTCTGGATAGTTTAAAATTCCCAAACCTGTTTTTAAACTTTTACTTTATGTGAATATTCAAATAAACCATACTTAGTATTATCTGGCTTAAAAAATTTAGAAGAAAAAATTTTAATTTCTACATATAAGAAATATAATGCCATTTAACTTCCTTTTTCTTGTGGATCATTACTGTTTTGGAGAGCAATTCTTGATTCACTTAATCCTAGCTTATTTAACTGTAGAGCATTTCATTAAATGAATATACCACAATTTACTCATTTATGTTACATTTTATTTCCAAGTTTCTTTATTATAAACAATACTGCAATGAACATCCTTGCATGTATCTGGCAAATGTGTGGGAATGTTTACAGGGCATATTTCTATATATCTACTGACACAGAGATCTATATCGAGAGTTAGATCTATAGATACAGGTATCCTATCAGAATAGCTGGTTTATGCACGTTTCATTTTAGTAAATGAATATTGCCCTCATAATGATTATACCAATCTATACACTCAAAGACAGGATACCTGAGAGTTCCTCTGTTGTTTTTCAACACCTTAGCCAACATTTGATATCCAGACTTATTCCAAAATGTTAACAACTAGATCGATGTGAATTATCGTGTCTTGATTTTGAATTTATTGACCCCAATCCTTGAAAACCCTTGATTCCTCAAAACTATTATTTTCAAAGTCTAGCTTCTTGACTACTAGGTTCTTTCACTAGCGTCTCTTCCTCTACCCCCTTTTCTTATTCTCTTTGAGCACTCTTGTCAAGTCATACCACTCATGGCTCACTCTTCGAGTCACTTTTCTTATTTTAGACTCATACCTAGCTGCCCACTACACGTTGTTATATGCCTAAAATTCATGTCTGAAAAGACCTCTTTTCTTTTTCCCTCAATTTCTCCCTCTCAATTCTTGACCCTGTTTAATGATAATGTTAAAGATAGTTTTTTTTTTGCCAAAACCCTGCGCATCACTGCTAACTTTCATGTCTCGTTGATGGAGGTGCTATCTGCCTAACATTTCTTGTATCCTTGGCTCTCTTCTTCATGTTAATACTTAACTGCTGCTGTCCTCAATGTCCTCACTTCTTTCCAGTTGTTATACTGATCTGAAGCAAGCACTTTGTTAGTCATACCTGGGCCTGAACACCTATTTTTCTCACTCACAAACTATGTGACCAGAGGAAAATTATGATTCTCAAGCTGTTAAACGGGAACAATACCTGCCTCCTATTTTTTTAAGGTTTAAGTGAGCTAACCAGTACAAAATGCTTACTACATTGCCTGGCACAGAGTAGGAACTCAGGAGTATTAGCTCAGCTTGAGTCTTCTGATTAGCCTTGGTGCCTCCAATCTCACTCCCTATTCCCACCATCACATTGCTAGTGGAATTTTCTCAAATACTTATCATCTTTCCCTAATTCTTCAATAACTGACCTTTGCTTCTGCTGCTGCTAAGTCACTTCAGTTGTGTCCGACTCTGTGTGACCCCAAAGAGCCAAATCTAGTCTTTTAGTAGGCCATCTATGTATTGCTAATTTGAGCTCCAGCCTTATTTCCCAGATTCTGTTCATACTATTTTACAGTCCCTGAATACATGACCTTGTTTCATGTATCTGAACCTTTAGGCACATGCTATCTTTTGTCTGTATATGAAATTCATCTTTATCTCTCCAAGCTCAAGGAACATACTCTGTTAAGCTTCTCCCAGTTCATCCAAACACTGAGTACTGATTCCTAGGGGTTTATATATTGCTGCTGCAATCATTTCTTGATTTGCCCGTCTCCTTCACTCACCTGTGAAAACTGTGAGAGCAACAGCTATGTCATATATCCCCAGTATAAAGCATAGTTTCTGGAGGTGGTAGACATTTACTAACTACTGAATGGATGAAAGGAAAGACACTGGGACTGGTCTTATTTTGTATCTTCTAAATAACTATAAAAGCAACATCAGGAAATCTGCCAAGTTCACTAACACTAGTAAGTTTCCATGAATGTCAGAATGATGGGAGGACAGAGGTGTTACTGGTGGTTTTCTCTACTGTATGAAAAGGCAAAATAATCCAAAGTGCTAGAACATGTAAAGTAAAACACTAGGGGGAAAAAAAGCATAATTTGAGCTGTTAATATCTACAAAAAAATTATAAACTATTTCCTGAGTATACTGGTCCAGTGTACTACAGGAGATAAACAGAGATAATCAAATAGAACGCTGACAAGTAAACAGAAGAGAACATCCTTTTGCAAATACTAATACTTAAAATGAATGCTTATAAATAATGCCTATGAATATTTATAATGAATCCTTATATGTCAGGCTTTCTGATAACCACTTATATACAATATGTTACTTAATCCTTCCAACAACTGTATGAACTAGGAATTCCTAGTATCTTGCCTAAGATACCTGAGCCAGGATTTAAACTTGGTTCTGTCTGATCTAAAAACTTAAGGTAAAGGAAAACCATCCATGTCTATAAACACAAAAATGGCAATGAACAGTATTAGCTTGTCTCCTTCATCAAAATCTTTAACCAATCAGGAATAAAGTAGATACACACCAGGTTCTATACCAACAAGCCATATTTTAATTCTGTCTGTCACAGAATCAGGGTTCTTCTCATACCTGAGATTTGTAATAGAAATTCATTCATTTATAGAAATGCAGGGATGTGCCCGGTGGCCCAGGGGTTAAGAATCTACCTTTCAATGCTGAGGACAGAATTTTGATCCCTGGTCAGGGAACTAAGATCCCACATACTGCAGAGCAACTAAGACTGCACGCCACACCTAGAGCGCCCACACACCGCAACCACTGAGCCGGCGCACTCTGGAGCCCATGCTCCACCAAGAGGAGCCTGCATGCCGCAACTAGAGAGCCCACACACCGCAACCACTGAGCCGGCGCACTCTGGAGCCCATGCTCCACAAGAGGAGCCTGCATGTGCAACTAAAGAGCCCACACACCCCAACCACTGAGCCGGCGCACTCTGGAGCCTGTGCTCCACAAGAGGAGCCTGCATGCTGCGACTAGAGAAAGCCCGCTGCCACAGCAAAGACGTGGTGCAGCCGAGATTTAAAATTAAAATAAAAATGTTTAAAGTTAACTTTCAATTAAAAGAAAGAAGGAAAATGTAGTCCTTTATGGAGGAAAAAAAAACAAACCCTACATATTTGATTGGAGGTTTAGGTATGCATATTAGGAGTGTATGAATTCTCACCACCAATCCTTATTTAAACGACTTTGTGCTTTGCTTTGGTATTCATCCATTCGAAAACTCAATCATGCATCTACAGGAATTATTGCTTAAATGAAGCCAAGTTACCAGGACATGTAACAAAACTATGTAGAAGTGATTTTTTTTCCCCTTTCTTTGAATACCAGCATCTCAGAACAGGAAGATCTCCTGGAGTAGGAAATGGCAACCCAATGCCGTATTCTTGACTGGAAAATCCCATGGACACAGGAGCCTGGTGGGCTACACAGTCCATAGGGTCTCAAACAGTCAGACACTACTGAGTGACCAAGTGTACACACACACATCTCAGGTAGTAGAGCAGCAGAATGAGGGAAAAAAGCAAAATACAAATTCTTCCCCTTAATGTAAGATAGGGGGAAATTCATCTTTTTGCTTTAAAATATTTGAACTTCCTCAAAAAAAAAAAAAAAAAAAAAATCAAAACAGTCTACCTTAAGAATCACTGGGGTAGTCTTTAAAGAAAGAAAATAAAGGACCAATTTCCAGGCCTGGCTCCAGAGAATTTAAATCAGAACTTTGCAGGTGGGCCTGGGCACTGGGGTTTGTGGCTTTTAAATAATCCCCCTGGGACTTTAATATATAACTAGGATTAAGTTTTAAAAGGTTCAATTGCCAGCCCTAAGTAGATAAGATCAACTAGACCACAATTCCAGTTGTGATGAACACTGGCTATCTATAGGTCAAGTGTTTAGAGATAACTACTACAGACCTCCACCTAGTGTCTCTCCTTACCTGTAATGATTAAAAGTGGAGATACTATGATCCATGGGGCCGCAGTCAGACACAACTGAGCAACTGAACTAACCACCATGCAGAAAACAGAGCCTTAATAAAGGTTAAGTGGTTTGTGTTACCAGTCTCCCTATACTGTTTGAAAGAAAGAAAAATGACTGAGTGACAATCTTTGAAGTAACTTAATTCCACTGGACGTGATTGTTACCTGGCTGGTTGGCTGCTAAAGACATGAAGGATGAGAAGATTCATTGCCAACTAATGCCACAATGAACAGGCAACTGAGAAAGAGGATGGTCCTTTAGTCATCTGCTTCCTACAAGGCCAGTCACAACCACTCCTCTGACAAACTATAGGAAGAAAACCAAAAATTAGATGTGAGAAGTTCATTCAACATAAAAATAAAATAAAATGGATCTGTGGTATTCTGAGGAAATCTCTGAAGCCCAAGAGACAGGGGCAAAGGGAAGAAAAATGGGAATATTCTAAATCAATAGATTAAAAAAACTCTTTAAGCCTTTGCACCAAATGACCTGAAAGTTAACAGTGCTTTATTGCTATTTTCTACCATCTGTAGGCCAATATTCATAGCAAATTTCACAAAGATTTGAATATCAACTATGTACTTAGTCACTACCCTAAAATGTACCCCGTGTAAATTCTTAAGATTTCATACATCACATTAAAAATGGCTTTTCATGAGTTTGTTAATTAATACCAAAGTATTAATCATTTGACATTGTAATTAGGTATTTCTCTAAGAAACAAGTATCCTAGCAGGTCACTGAAAAATACTATGAGAAATGGAATGCATCAGCCAATAGTAGGACTCTTCAAAGGCAAATATTAATAGTTCAAAAGAAAGATGAGAGGTGGTTAGTTATTCACTATTAAGAAACACCAAGAGTTTTAGAAGAGTACTTTAGAAAACCCAGTACCTAGACCAGTTGTGATAAGGCATCAGGCACTAGACAATGGACTTGATAAACCTGCAGATCAAAGTAAACAAATGGCAGGTTTATCAAAGCTCAATGCTAGAAAACTATGGTAGATTGCAAAGACAGCCAAAAAAATGGTATGGAGACTTAGACAATTCACAGGTAACTAAATACAGAAGGCAAATTTAATTATTAGCTGAAAGCAGGCCATGGGATCCAGAATATATTCAAAAAATCTCTTCACTCCTATGTTGTTTCTGAAACTTTATACTTATTGAGGCCAAGTTGAGGATTTAAGCAACAGCAGAATTCTTTATAACACAGATAGGAAATTTCCCATCACCATCAATTTTTTTTTTTTTTTTTCAGTTAAAGAGAACTATACCAGTTGTATAAAATAAAACAGACTCTTTAGACACCAAAAAAATGTGTATTAAAAAATGTAAGAACTATATTACAATCTTATTAGATTGCCAAGGATTACTTTTGTTACAAGAAGCCTTGAAACAAAGTGTATTCTATTTCTTGCACATAGAACCCTTACAAATAGCACTGAGGATTAAAATTCCAAGTTTATCTATAGTTGACAGTTCAGTAAGTTTTAATTTAAATAGTACCAATTTTTCTTTCTTTGGCTATAATCCCAAGATGGCATCACTTCAAAGGCCAACTGGGTAAACCAAGAGGCTGGAAAAGTCTCTCCTACAACACACTGCTTCCCTTACTGCTTCCCTTTCCTTCTGCCCATTTTTCCATCACCATAAGGGAGGGTATGTCCTGATGGACGCAGCAGTGTTAAATAGGCTGTGTAACCTAAAGTATGTACCCAATAATCCGCTTCATCAAAGTGACAGCATTCTTTTCTCCAGAACCTCCTGCACACTACCAACATCCCTCTAGTAGGAGCATACTGAAAGTGCAATTCAACAAAGAATAACCTTTTCCAAAAATGTTTTATTGCTACAAGTTGTGAGATTTCCAACCATCAAAATTGGAACAAAACTTGATAGGTTCACCCTCTATGGGGCAGCATGGCCACTTCATAGGAGTTTTTCATGTAGATCTGGCAGTGGATTTAGCAAAGTTCAGATGTCAGCAGGATGGTATCAAGAAACCTTGCCTGTAACTTAAGAGGTGGAACACAAGGTAGAACAAAACTACCTCCCATCGGAAAGGTCAGTCTTTCTTTGAATTCTTAGTAATTTCAAAGTTTAAGGCTGGTAATTATTAAGACAAATACATACATATCTTGTAAGAAAATCCAACACTTCACTTTCAAACTTTTTCCCGAACAGATGCTATATGTGGTAGCTGAAATATTCCTAGAAATGGTGTACAAGAGACTTCCCTGCATTTATCATAAATGATAAATGATCTAGACCTACCTGATCTAGACCACATTTTTCTGGCCTCTTCTTACAGTCACAGCTTTCATTTCACAGCTCTAACAGCAATATATCGTGGAGTACAAACAACACTGTGAAAAACAAGGGAGTGATAAAACGCACAGGAAAGCTGTTCACTAGTATCGGGACTACTTTTAGTCATGCTATCAGATCGCCTTTATTCTTGTGCATAATAAATAGGTACAGAAAAATGCTGAAAATGCTAAAGACTCAACTATCGAATTAAAGCTGAGGAAAACTAACCTGATAGTCAGATTTTAGTTTTTAAATGAGAAATGACAAGAGTAGTAAATATAAAGAAAAACAAAAAGAACTTTACTTCTCCTATGTTAATACAGGTCAAGGGACCCTTTCTTTTCAAAAGGGTTGATAACACCAGTTCTTAGCAATAAACATAAGGCACTTGTTTAGATTACAACATTACTGCATTCCCCGCCCCCCACTTTTTTCCTAACCCTGTTTTCCCCCACAGCATCATTTGGAATAGAGTGAATGAGGCAAATCTGAGATGATTCAGTTCATCCTATCCAGGGTAAGATAGCACAGTACAATGTTTTAGGGGTGATGTCTGGACATTAAATGAACTTGTCAATATCCTCTGAGACCAGACAATGTATCCACTATCAAGTAAACCTGAAAGAAAATAAAATATTTATTTAATAGTTCCAGTAAAATTGGTTTGGAATACAATATACATGTTAGGAATTTAGCTCCTCATGGGTGGCCTCTGCATCAAGAGTTCTTAGTACTTATGAATATTCATTCTAAGACAATCTACATCATTTGAACATTGTCAAGACAAATATAAGAATTTTGTTTCAATATACAGTAGAGTTTAAACATAATTCACACATAGACCCCCTATTTTATGGCTGGTGCCTCCTCCAAACACCTCATTAGTGGCAGAGGTAGCACTAGTGTTCTTTACCAACAATAAGAACTTCAGTTGCCACTCACAGGAGAAGTTGAAAAAAGTTTTGTTTTTTTTGCCATCTGTTAAGATGTTCCTGAGTCAGGGCCAGTTAATAAACATAACAAAGCTCTAGAGTCCAGTCTGTACTTGTCTTTACACCACTAAATTACTAGACTGGGATGTGGAATGCAGGTCATGTACTATGAAATGCTGAGTTTAGCACAACTGTTCAATCAGTAAAAGGATCAGGTCTCCTGAAAATTCCCTTTAGAATATACTTTCTATAAACTAAAAGTACCACAAAAAGGTCAATTATATATACAATCGATTCATTTTACTTAATATCCTTATTTGCTGAGATCTTGAAAATGCAATGAGAATACAGAGCCTCTGGCTAGTTCTCAGTGTTTGGGTTTAAAATTTTAAGGCTCACTTTCTCAAACAAAATAGCAGTTCTCACTTTTCCTTTCAAATTACTAATATATTCATAGTACCTGCTGCCATCCTAGCCCTCAAGGAAATCTTAATGCAGGAACAGCACTATGCTTGCTTAATGGAACTTCCCTGACACCAACACTAAGTCCATTCCAAAAAGTTCCCGTCTGAACTAGCCTTACAGCACATTACACTGCCTCTGGCTTGCACCTCTGTTTCCACCTGTGTATTTTCACAGAAGCCCAACACATATTAGGTGAAATATTCACACAACTGTTTTTCAAAACAATTTATTGCATCATATTTGGTACCTTATGTTTGACAACAAAAAGGAAATTACATCTGTAACTGCAGGAAAAAGAAGCTGGTCTGTTATTGAAAAAAAAAAAGAAAGAAAGAAAGAAATCTTGGGCCCTTTAAAAATTACAAAGTCTTGGGCTTGCCTGAAACAACTGAGCAAGAAATATATTCTTAGAAATGTAGGGCTTCAAGTATTACAAACCTGTGACACTGTGGAAAAATTCCAGAGGTATCTAAACTGCAGCACATTTTTTTCTGCATATCGTGAACAAGGCCTGCTGAGGTTTTTAACTATTAGTCTCTTGATCAGTCATAGAATGGTAGTCAGGAGTTCTGCTCTTTAACTTCAAGCCATGGTAGATTTTCTTTTTTCACTCTTGGGTGAAAAGTTCATGCTTGCTAATTAGTTGGTGCCACATCACAGTGCATTTGGTTCTTGCATTACAGTTTTAACAAGTTTGGCCAAAACAATGCTGAAAGGTTTGCATTGTTATTTTAGTTCTTCAAGTTTTAGTTAGAATTGAGATTGTTCCAACTGGTTCCTTCAGTTAAAAACTGTGGTACAAGAACACCAAACTGATCATGTACAGTGAATTTTGGAAACACAACAAGCGTATTGAACACCCTCTAGGTTTTCTTATAATTCTGCTTGGTATCTATATGTCCCAGCTTCTACAACATCAAGCATCTGTTGTAGGTTTCTCTGTAAATAGTGATTCACATTGCATACTTCCTATGGTCATAATCAACCCCGTAACAAAATCAGTTAGATGCTAAAGCCCCAACAACTCTTTGTGCTCAGTGAAAGAATCCAGTGCTAAAACAGCATTTATGCTGTCTGAGATATAGTAAAATCTCACAAGACAAATTTAAAGTAATATTTCTGCCACACACCTGCTTTGTTAGCTGTAACAGCCTCCAGATTTTATATAAATTAGTTTAAAAACATGGGTGGGTAGGTAGGAATAGGATAAGGTATCTTTTTTTAACCCCTCAATTTTAGCAGCTTTTAATTTTTTAAGAAACTGAACCTATATCCTGTAATATGTTAGATATTTTATATATACTTTTTCAGCAGGATAAAAAACGTAAAACACTATTTGAAGGCAAGAACATTTACTCTTCTCATTCTGTGTAAGTTAGAGCAATGCAGCAGGTGCGTGACAAAAATATTATACACTAGATATGGTCCAAAGTCATTCCGTTTGCTTGTTTGATGATGTTCAAATTTCATTGGCCAGTTCTTCAGTTTCTGCAGAACTATCTCCATTAACTGTGATCTTCATATCCTCTTCATATCCAGGAGGCATGAAAGCCAAAGCGTAAGGGAAAAGCTTATGACAATTTGCTCTATAAACTTCAGCAGCTTCTTTACAGTCTCCTAGGCTACCATCACACAAGGCTTCTAATACCTCCATACATGTCTGGAGAAAGAAAAAAGGTCACATTATAATTTGCTTAAAAGGAAAAAATTTACTGTGAATTTATTGGACATTTCATTACCAAAAGCTTTTCAAAATGAGAGGCAAAGTGTACATATATAGAGAAGTATTTACTCCCACTATGCATTCCATTAGAATTATGTTCTTCAGAACTGCAAGGTTTACACAAAAGGATGGACATATAAACAGGGTCAGGACTAAGGTGACACAAGCAAGGTGCTACATCCAAAGACACTCAGCTCTCAGCAGGTAACCTCTGGCAATGCTGCCTGAACCTACCTGGCCCTTTGCGTTAAGTGTTGGAATTTACATGCCACTGTCAATGACTATACCCAAGTCTTTAATTTTTTTGGAGGCTCAGAGCCAGATGGCAAAAATCAAACATTATTTTTTAACCTTCTATTCAAATTAAAGAGAACCTTTATGGTATGTCCACTGATGAAGAAGGAAAGAGAGTCTCAGAAACACAAAGCATATACATCCAAGGAAAAATTTTCATGAATACTAGTAATTCTTTCAACCAAACCTTTAAGTCAGTCTGCTTATATTTTTAAATGATTCATGGTGACTTGCATTTCTGATGTTTTCTTTCTTCACCTTTTCACTTGGAAAACACTACGAAGTTTCCAGATATTTAGTACCCCACAAACTTTGACTCTTTACAAGGTTCTAATCTAACTGAAAGTGGAAGTGTTAGTTGCTCTGTCCTATGAGATCCCATGGACTGTAGCCAATCAGGCTTCTCTGTCCGTGGAATCTTCCAGGCAATAATACTGGAGTGGACAGTAGCCATTCCCTTCTCCAGGGCATCTTGCTGTATATGTGTGCACACATATACAATCTTAAATAAATTTAAGATAAACTAAGTTTCTGAGATGGAGTCATAATCGTTTGGAGAAGAGTATGCATAAATAACAAAAAAAATTAATCGGTGAAAATTATTCTGGTGAAAACAGAAACAAAAAGAGTCAAGTAACTCTTCCAGAGAAATAATGAAAAACTCTTTACCTGGAGGTTTCTGTTAGTGAGGGATTCATCAAGTGTTGTTGCCAACTCTATAGCTCGCTTCTGACTAGAAGGGTCTAAATAATATACCATTTTGGCAGCTAAATGAGAGGGAAAACGAAAATGTTTATTTCAAGGTAAACCCAGCATTTTTACCTGCTATCCATTCAAATATAAAAAGCAGGATCTATGTGCACACAGTGTGGCACTTTACTAGAAAAGTGCAAACAGCCATTTGAAAACTGTTATTTGAAAAAACAAAAACCTTAGAGAGTAGACCAGAAAGTCTAACTGTCCAAACCAAGAGAATGATTAAGGTAAGAGAGACTATGAAAAAACACCAATATTTCTAATAATATTTGTCTTTGTGTGGTGGGACCATGGATAGCTTTCTTCTTTCTAAAATGAAGGTAATTTGGGATTAAGGAGAATACTTTTGTGTGTGTTTTGACAGGTAGGGGTGTGTGTGTCTTGACAGGTAGGGGTACGTGTGTCTTGACAGGTAGGGGTACGTGTGTCTGTGTCTGGTGTGACGGAGAGGGGTGTGGGAGATACCCAACCCTGACAGGTATGAGTACACTGCTAAAGCACTACCCATGGTCCCATCAAGTCCAGACTTTGGCTCATTAGCACAGACTCTCGCCAGATGATCCCTGCTTGTGAGATGGTTTTTAGGTGTCCAGCACTGTCAAGTTTCACAGCTTATATAAGCATGAGAAATGAAAGACGATGCTTGCATCTAAGTGAATTTTAAGAGCATGCTAATGAGAGAAAAAAATAAAAAGATCCTCCTTCAGTGTATGTAATAGATAGCTAAATTCAGTTACACTTGCTTCTTTATAATGCCTATGCAGAACCAGGAGAAACTACTAAGCTTGATTCATAGTAATGATTTTATCTAAAACATTAAAAAATGTATAGGAGGTTAAGCTGCCTGTTTCATAGGATTAAAATGTGACATATACACATTTGCCTCTGCCATACAAAAAGTGTGTAACCTGTCAATGACCCACTAGAGTAAAAACTGAAGCTGTTTTAGAGGCTGAGATAAGGACAAAATAAACTGATTACCTGATAATCTGTGTGGCAATGAATCAGAATTCCTTTTCAGAAAAGTTTCATTAAAGTTCTTTGGATTCGTTGCTCCAAAAAGACGATTCATTTCTTGTTTTAATACTGTTCTAACTGCATCGGGTAAATCTTTACTTTCACACACTGCTGAACAAATTAAAATCAAACTCTTATTAGCAGTTAGATACTGATACAATTTATGGAATTAAGAAATTACCTACCTGATGAGGTCAATAAAACAAAGCAATTATATATACAAAGACTGGATAAACTTACTAATAATCCAACAATTTTCTAAAGGCTACCAAATATAGTGCAGAAGATTAAAAGAATTTTCCTCACCCTATCCCATCTTCTTCTATATCCAAGTAAACCATTACAAATTTATCAGTTTAAAAAAGCCATGGATCTTTATATTCAATGATTATGTGAACTGAGCTATCACTACATAGTAATTTCCAAGCGACCGCCAAAGCATTTTCCTGTAAGGGACACACTGCTGTCATCACATGCTTTGGCATTCAGAGATGGAAAAGCTGACTCCCAATCTCTCCGGGCTGAATCCTAGTTTGGTATAGAGAGACAGTCTGGAGCTTTAAGCCAGACAGACCTGAGCATGATTTGAGTGTGGACAAATCATAAGCTCTCTGAACCTATTCCTTGATCTGTAAAATTGAGGTGATATCTAACCCAGAAGACCACAGTAAGAAAAAGCTACAAATAAAATGTTATTGTTTAGTCGCTAAGTCGTGGCTGCCTAGCCAGGCTCCTCTCTCCATGGAATTTTCCAGGCAAGAATACTGGAGTGTATAGCCATTTCCTGCTCCAAGGGATGGTCCCAACAAAGGGATCAAACTGTATCAAGCCCATGTCTCCTGCACTGGCAGGTGGATTCTTAGAGCTGAGTCATCTGGGAAGCCCCACAAATAAAATAGCTAATGACATAACAGATATTCCATATACTGTAGGTACTATTTTTGTCACAGACTGAAGAAAACATAAATAGATTTTCCTTATGATTATGATTAGAAACTATTGTTGTGGCTTTCAAACTCTTGACTACAACCAAGTATCTGTACTCTGATAAGCATGTTTCCTATAGACATAACTTATTATGGGAAGCAAAAATTTCACAGAACACTGACCCTTACACTGTGCAGCACATTCTTGTATCTTATACTCTAATTTATTTCTATTTTAAGTTTTCAAATGCTTTCAAACGATAATGACCCACTCAACTTTCATTTTCTCACTAATAGATCACTACCCTACGTTTAAAAAACACTGAACTTTTGAATAGCAAACTTCCAAATGAAATATTCTACATGTAGTCAGTAACTAAATAATTGATTGATATGTTCCCTTTGCTGGTTGAACAGCATTTCTTCTATCATTCTATAGAATTGGTTAACTCAAATAAATGAGCTACTAATTAAAGAATTTAGCTTAATCTCCATTATGCCTGTATTTTCAACTTGGATTTGGCAATTTTATCAATATTTGTCTTGCGGGTGGGGAATGGGCTTAGGAGTACAGAGTGAACTGGAAGGAGAAAATCTGTTCAAATAGGTTATAGCCAATTACAATGAATATTATGTCAACAAACAGGTATCTATAAAATTTATTACTTCTATGGGCCTCAGTGGTTTGCCTGAAATGCTTTCAGGACACTTTATATATGCACACAGGAAAGTAATTTTATGGTTCATAGCCGGAAACCATACATTCCATGTTTTTCATCACTTTTATTAACTTGTTTTCCTCAGATTAAAAAAATCTCAGAAAAATAATTTTAAAAAGCCCATACAGTTAAAAATACATAAATATATACGTCTTGTGTTTAGGATGTGTCAAAGAGGGAATATTTAAATAACTACCAACATCGACTAATAGCTATTTCCCCTTTTTTTGTATTAATAGTTTATATTAATAAAGCATTCATTTATTTAACAGATTAAAAAAAGAATGTTTCCAAAAATACTTCCTTACTGATTCACAAATTGTTTTTGGTCAACTAACTCAGTTTTCTCCTCTAATTACTAATCATGTAAACTGGAACTGCAATTTCCAGGAAGATATTACAATCAATCAACCAATCAATTCTACTGTAGCAAAATTTAGAATGTCCTATGGAAGGAGCAGCCTCAAATGTCCCAGATTTATTAAATAATCTTTTATGGGTGAAGACTAATGGAGGCACAGGGAGTCAATCTAAATATTTTGTGACACTGATAAAAAACTAACCAAAAATTACTGACATCTCAAGAAAGTAAAAAATCTCAGACTATCCAATTGTCTTCCATGATATATTAAACCTTTTCCAAGGGGCCTATGAGTTGAGTCCTGAGATACCCTAAAATTAAAACAACGTTTGGTTCATGTTATTATCAGACTGAATAAGTTTAGTTATCATCAACAATTAAAAGTCACATTAAAGAGGGGGCTGATTCTTAGCAAAAAGTTTCCCTGGGTTCCCACACTAGCCAGCATTTTTTGGCTAAAATTTCGGTAGAAAAGGATATTTTGTGTGAGATAATTATTACTCACTACTGGTTACAGTACAAGCTACTAAGTGATTACTACTCAACACAGCAAAATAAATAAATGACCATATTAATTAAGCGAGGTTTTTTTTTGGAGGAAATACATTACATAAGTACAGATGAGAAATAATCTGCAGAGAAAAGGAAAAAATGAGTTTGTACAAATGAGAGAGGAAGATAATATACGATTCATTATAGATTAAGGTGACCAAAACTTACTAATTTTAAAAACATTTAAGGGAACATAAACATGTAAGCAGGTATCAAAACAAATGAATACCTAAGGTCCTAATTCTACTTAGAACTGACCAGAAATATAATAAAAATTGCCTTAAGTTCTACAATTTAAAAAAAAAGTGAAAAACTTGGAAGAGATACTACCATTCTCATAATTAAAGGGGGAAGGGGACATCCTATACAGTAAACGACTTCGGGGGCGATTACTACTTACACTGGTAGTGTCATGTTCTGGAGATTTGGAGACGCTCATAACCATGCTACAGTGAACACTCACCTAGAGAACCTTCTACAACTGATGAAGTAAGTGTGGAGCCATTGTTTTTTCTTTTTCCTCCATAATTTCTGGAAAGGTGTTATTGTGAGGGTTTCTTTGTAAAGAAATGACTACAATATAACTTAACATGACAAGTGTGTTCCTGAGAAGTTACTTCAAAATCAAGTATTTTTCTCAAGAACTAAATATATTAATTAGTAAAAGGAACTCAGGGGGTTTGCAGTAACAAAGATGCCTAAATTTAGTCAAAATAAGGATTACTTTGTAAATCTCTTCCTGACAATGATGTCAGATAATACCTGAAGCAATGACAACAGGTAACATTAATGCCACTCAATTAATTCTTACTTTTAATGTTGGACCATTCTTTGTTCTTTTAAAGTTCATAAACATTTTAATTTTCTGAAACAACTGTTCCAAGAAAATGGTTATATGTTCATCAAGCCACACACTCATTAGAAGTATATGTTTGTCACTTCCAATTTATATTTCAAATGAATATAACTCTAACTCCATAAACTTTATATGTACTATTTTATTATCTTTCAGGAAAGGACTGTATAAAAATGAAGTGTGTATATACTGAAAATAGCTTGAATGCATTTCATCCTAACTGAAAATGATTTATGGCTGTTATTTCCAGCCTTAACTTTTTGATTCATGATTTCAAAAATTTTTTTTCTTTAATACCAAAAAAAAAGACTAAAAAGAAACTTCCTTATTTTCACTAAATACAGCAATTAGTTCTACTTTCTATAATATGACTACATTCTTACTTTCAGAATTTTTTAAAATTGGGGGGAAATTTTCTATGATTTAGCCTCTGTAACAGGAAATCACTTTTTTGACAAGCATAAATATGATCTAAGTAAGGCTTTACCTTTTCTTATAAGTCAAAATAATGTTAACTGGGACAGTTTAGCATTTTCAAAAGAATGATTGGGAAACCTGGTTTAATCTCACTATTTTTATATAATGCATGGATTCACATGGGGTTGAGTATTTAGCAATGAGACAGCTAACAGTATTTTCAAATTCTGCAGACTGTTCTACTAAACACTGAATTTCTCCTTATCCAGTTACTTAAAAACCAAAGCAAAAAAAACATTACTTGACTACAGAAGTACTTTATTCTAAATTTAAAACTCTGGTAGTAGAAAGAACAATATGAAGATCTGGGTCTCATTCCTGTTTCTTTACTAATTATTGGTGTTACCGTAAATAAGTAATTTAGTGTTTTAGCGTCCTAGATTTCTCAACTATGAGAGACAATTGGCATAATATTCCGCCTTTTGTTTCTAAAATTCTGTAGCTTTGCTGCTGCTGCTAAGTCGCTTCAGTCGTGTCCGACTCTGTGCGACCCCATAGACGGCAGCCCACCAGGCTCCCCCGTCCCTGGGATTCTCCAGGCAAGAACACTGGAGTGGGTTGCCATTTCCTTCTCCAATGCATGAAAGTGAAAAGTGAAAGTGAAGTCGCTCAGTCGTGTCTGACTCCTAGCGACCCCATGGACTGCAGCCTACCAGGCTCCTCTGTCCATGGGATTCTCCAAGCAAGAGTACTGGAGTGGGGTGCCATTGCCTTCTCCGAACCTTTACTTCACATTAAAACTTACATATGGATCTTACTGACTAAACACTTGAAAAGGACAACAATTTGTTTTAAAGTTACTTTTACCCTACATTTACTGACAAAAATTTTATGATTCAAATCATTATACTAGAGACAGGTAAACGAGATAATTTGTCAATTTCAAAGAGATTTTTTAATTTTACAACAATTAACTACATCACATAATGAAATACGATTCAAAATTTCAACTTATTAACCTTTAAGAAACAGAAATAAAGATGATTCTCAAATATCTGGACGGAATGATTCTGTGTAAAAATCAACATTTCTAGCCTTAAAATAAAGACCTTCACCACAAAGAAAAGACTTGTTTTTTCCACAGGCTAATTTAATACACAACAGCTTTAAAATGATTTGAGTTTATAACAAACTTGTATAAATCACTTATTCAGTCACTATCAGCTGCTGTAGTCAAATACTTAAGTAACAGAAAATTAAAACATACCAGTACTAAAGAGTCGAATCATACATTCATGAAGCCAGGGATGACTAGAATCAATAGCAAATGCTCTCTTTACTGATTGTAGCATCAAAAGAAACTTTTCTAGAAAAAGAAAAAGATATATTTTGATCATTTAATAAAAAGAGATACCCTCCTGTAGAGGACTAATAGTATTTTACAAATAGAAAAACTCATTTAGAGTCAATCACATCTGGACAGCAACATATGACTGAAGCAATTGACTTCCTCAGGTTAGCAACATTAGCTAATATTTTCCACACAACATTAAGAAAAATGGTTTTATTAAGTATAAAAAATTTAGATAGAAAACTTCATTGTTTATGCTTGAAAGTAACACTGCTTACACCTTTCTTGTGTTTTGCGACATGTGAAATCATTTCCCTTCCACCTCACTGTTCCTCTCCGGTCAATCCCTGGCTTCTCTTCCCCATCAAAGGTAGAGTACTGACCAAGGTTGTTTTTAGTCACTTTCTAATCTTTCCCAATGCTATCTCTTCCCACCCCATCCCTCATGTTTTCCAAGCTTTAGTAGTGTCTCCACCTGTTGGATGGAAAAGTGCACCCAAATACTCACCACAATTCCAAGTCTCATCCACAGCCGTCTTTGTTAAGACTTTTCTAATAGGGTACAACTCTCCAAATACCAAAATTTGAAACCCTAAGCTCCTCTGATAATTCCTTTTCCCCTAACCGCTACACTCAGAAAGCGAAAAATACAGCTATGTCCTTTATTATTGCCCTTTCTATGCTGTAGCAATGGACTCCAAATGCTGGAGAGTGACTGAGAGGTAGTACATAGCAAAGAAGCCAACTCAGTAGGATTCAGACTGCCTTTCACTACTTAAAGCAGAATAGCTTTTGTATTTTACACTTTGGGGTTCCATGCAAAAATATTTGTTTAAAAAATATTTGCTTAAAAGAGAGCTATGTTAACTATTAACAAAACTTTAAAATTACTGGATTATTTATTAAACTAATTTTCCCAATTACGACAGGAGCACTGTGGAAAATAGAAAATATAGAAAAAAGTATTTTAATCCCTCAAACTCCATCAAGAGACAATCTCTTATGTTTTGATCTTTTTTCTTCTTAGCTAGTATTCTATTTTACATACTCATATAAGTATCTTAATAAAGATTAAAATAAACTATAGTTAGTTCTGAACCTTATTTTGAAACAATGTTATACAGTAACCTTTCCCCAGAATTTGATAATCATGATTTTTTAATGGATACTCTACAGACGTATCATTTTATTCTATGTCTTTTAGCAGGACAGTTACTGTTTGGAGGAGTAACTTTTGTCAGATGTTACTAACCACGTTCTCTTTCCTTGAATACATATCACCTTAGTGATAAAATTTTTTTTTTCAATGAACCATTTGGATTACATCAATACCATAAAATCTTCTTAGTATATCTACTACATATAGCTTATAAAAATTCTAAATCTAGCAACCAAAATCCTCCATCTAACCTTTACCTGGCTTAGGCAGGTAACAAAGGCAACCTCAACATTATTTATACACACTTGTTTTCTCTTAATAGATATTCTTCCCTTCTATGCATCTTTTCTTTTAGAAGTATGGTCTGTTCTTTGAGATACACCTCAAACATCACATCTTCTATCTGTAACAATGGCTAATGGTTGACATTATTTACTGCTTATTGTATACCAGACACTATTCTAAGATCTATGTGTATTATTTAGTTACTAAATTTTATCCACATATGAGCATGATAATCACTATATTTCACCTTAATTTTAGTTACATACTGTAAATCTATTTTTTATTTTAATGCCCCAGGAGAGAGAATCACATCACTGTACGTCCCCGTAACATGTTGTAAAAAGCAGGCATTTCTTTGTGAGGAAGCAGCACTTGCATTTGTCAAAATATCCTACAGTGGTGAGGCCATCAGAATTGGCAACTATATTCTGAGAAATAGTGATCAATTTTATCAGAGCCACTATTCCCTAATTGCCTACCTTTCCTAAAGTAAATCTCAAAGGCAAAAAGATGAGTTTCTATCTTGTTCTTCACCAAGTTCTTCAATGGCGTTAAAAATTTAATAGCTTCTTCCAATGGAGTTTCAACCTAACAAAAATAAGAGATATTATACAAATGGAAGCAAGATTTGGGGAGGGGATGTCAATTTACTCTTTCTATTTATTAAAAACACTTTTTCGGTAAAAACCACTTACCAGTCACCCAGAAATACACTGCCATATTTTACCCTCCCACAATCTAAAGGAAGGGGATTCTGAACTCCTCATTCACTGAGATTATACATTATCTGTGGATAGAAACTATCCAACAAGTAAAGAAGAAGATAAAATAGAATGAGAACCAGGAAAGGAAAGACAGGAAGAGAAACAGGTAAGATAGCCAAGGGCGGGGGCCGGGGGGAGAAAGGATGTGGAACAGGATGACAGGATGACAAGGGCTAAGAACTGTAGAGAACATTAAAAAATGAGAGGAAGTTGAGTATAATCAAGCCATTAAAAAATAGTACAATATCCATTCTGTGTTGCTTTGTTCCACTCCGAATTCTACAGAAATCCGTATTTATTCAAATGCCATACTACAGGTGCGGTGTCATTTGAAAAGTTTTACATTTACAGAATGCTGTCTCTACCACCCTGTGAGTACTGAGACAGGCCTAGTCTCTGTAGACTGGGGCCGGGCTAGGGCACAACACTATATTCGCACTCAGCACTGGGTCCTTATACTTGCCCTCTCTCATCACTGAGGCAATAACAATGTACCCTCAGTGGAATTCGGATGTGCCGTATCTGTCCAACATGACTCTGCCCATACAGTAATTTGTGGTTTCACCAACACAGATTTAGGCCAAGGAAATTATTTAACAGCATTAAAAACAAAATCAAGTTAAACAGCAAGTGGTGTCTATAGGATTTACCCTGTACTAGTATGTAAAACCGGAGAAGGCAATGGCACCCCACTCCAGTACTCTTGCCTGGAAAATCCCATGGACGGAGGAGCCTGGTGGGCTGTGGTCCATGGGGTCGCGAAGAGTCGGACGCGACTGAGCGACTTCACTTTCCCTTTTCACTTTCATGCACTGGAGAAGGAAATGGCAACCCACTCCAGTGTTCTTGCCTGGAGAATCCCAGGGACGGGGGAGCCTGGTGGGCTGCCATCTATAGGGTCGCACAGAGCCGGACACAACTGAGGCGACGCAGCAGCAGCAGCAGCAGCAGCAGCAGCATGTAAACACCTAGTCATTATTCAAGGATATAAGCTCTAAACCAGAAATCAGTATGTGGCAGTATCACTACTGTAATAGTTGTAGATATCAAGAGACGGAGGAGAAAACAGGGGCCCTCATAAGTATACCTTTCTCACACTGGTGAATATTCTGCTTCTTATTCCCATGACTCTTTTTTAATTAATTTATTTTTTATTGAAGAATAATTGCTTTACAGAATTTTGCTGTTTTCTGTCAAACCTCAATAACGCTATGCTTTAATGAGTTAGAATTTGTGGTATACAGGGGAGAAATGGTTACCAGGGAAAGTAGAGAACTGGAAACTGAAATTACCACCCAGCTATAGCAAGCTTTTCAATTCCTTAAGAAGTACACACTGAAGTGAAGGTCACTACATTGACCAGGATAATTTACTGGAGAGAGACATGGCTGCTATCATTATAAAATAGAAACAAAAAAGGATATTTTGAAGTTGAATCATTACAAGCATTGGTAGTGGTGATGAAAGCCACTCAGTCATGTCCGACTCTTTGAGACCCCATGGACTATACAGTCCATGGAATTCTCCAGGCCAGAATACTGGAGTGGGTAGCCTTTCTCTTCTCCAGGGGATCTTCCCAACCCAGGGATCGAACCCAGGTCTCCCACATTACAGGTGGATTCCTTACCAGCTAAGCCACAAAGGAAGCCCATTACAAGCACTACTGTGACTGAGATTGAGTATTTTAATTTAAAAAGAGAAAACAGAGAAATTAATTCTGTCTGAAACGCTAATAAATGAAAACATATGCCCTCAAAGGAGATGTGGATTTCTTGTCCCCACATGCTTCTGTGGGCCTCTCAAAGGTAAGACTTTGTCAAGTTAAATTTAAATGATAAAATATTATGAACATAACCAAGACAAAGCTAACTACATTCTACAGCTACATATATATAATGCAGGAGAGAGTGATATAAACAAAAGCATATAAATAGGGATGATGTTCCACAACCAGAGCTTTAGGATAAACTACCCTTGAAAATCCCTGAAGTTAAGACACACAGATATAGCTATGAATATACAATATCACTAGTTTGTGTTGTATGTATGAAAACCATATATTTAAGTACCAAAATCGCAATCACTGTAGTAAGACAGTCACACTATGACAGGCATATAAGAACTGTCATATAAGAGATGGCCGTCAAACCTCCCACATCTCAAACTCAGGTGGGGTCCTGATGTTCACTGAGATAAGCACTGGGTGGGACTGCCAGCGTTATGTACACTCTTTTCTGTCTCTCTCTCAAAAATGCAGGGGGTGCAGATTCAAGATCAGAGTTAACATCCCACAAGCCTTGCAGCCAAAAGCCCAAAACAGAAGCAATACTGTAACAAATTCAATAAAGACTTAAAAAAATGGTCCACCTCCAAAAAAAAAAAAAAATCTTTAAAAATACCAACTAAAAACTACTGCCTCATGGTAGTTGGATAAGCAAGCAATACATTCCATCAAGCTTTCAGATTTACATTCAGTTAATTCAATATTAAGCTAATAAACCTCTTATTTTCCTTCTCTCTTTCTTAACTAGAATAGCTGCTAATTTAACAATGCTTTTATTTAAATTACCTTGATCTAGTGAACTAAATTTATCATTTACTACCTGGAAGAATGATGAAATATAAGATCACCAAAACAAAAAGAAACAAGCAAAAATAGCAACTATAGATTACAGACCCATAATTGGCAGGCAGTTTTTAAAACAGCCTGCGACGCCCCTCCTGATTGTGACAGCGTGGTGTAAAGTCTGGCCTTGCCACCACTTTGGGGTATGGGTGAGTGTGGATTCTATTAGACGCAGGCATCTTGGATGCAGGCATCCTAGAAAAAGAAAGGTGTTACGTGCCTAACAGGTAAGAACAGTGTATACTGAAGAGGAGTCCATGAAACCGGGTGCCTTCCACTAGGCTCCTTCCAAATAAAGGAGTCAAAAATACTTTCTATAGTGCTTTTGCTGTGAGACTTTACAACCCTCTAGCTACAAATGATTAGACTATAACTTGACATCTGGCCCCAAAGCAGCTATCACAGGCTAAGCAAAGAAAATGGAACAGCGTGTAAGGAGACCAAGTGTGAGAAATCTGCTATGCAGGGCACTCCTTATCAGATAGCAACTACAGACAAACAGAGCCCTTCTTTAAACTATGAAGAAAGACATAAAGAGTTACAGGAAAAAAAGTCATTAAGTCATGAGACAGAGAGAAAATGGAAAGAATGAGAGCAGCAGGCAGTCAGTGATGGTGGTAAAAGTGGTAGTAAGAAAAAAGCGGAGGCATAAAGATGGAAGGCCCGTAAAGTTGGTATTATCCCAAAGGAACTCTGCAGTTCTCCATGGGGCCTGAAAGGTCAATTTTCCGTGCTTCTTCACATCCCTGTATAGTAGTCTTTCAATAAACTCCCAACAACAATAAAAAGGCAGTATCTTTGTTTCTAAAAAGCACAAAATTATTTGTCAATACAGCTTTGTGAAATCCAACCTACATTTATCAATGGTTCTTAAATAGCAATAATGCTATATTACTGTCCATCTGCTAGGATATAATTCTAAAAGCATTTTCGAACTTTATTTGTTAGGTGTTACAACTTTCCTTAGTTACAAACCAATCAATGACTTTGAATTTTTAGTTACTAATAAGGCTCAACTCTAGGGTTATTATTTATTATATTGCTTTAACATAATAAAGGATGCAGTTACTCGCACATGGAGTAGGAGGGTGTCAAGGGTCAGAAGAAAAGTGCATAGGTATGTTACTGATCAAAATGATTTACATGACAATGAATGCCTTGGTTTCAGTCTAACAGTTAAAAATGGCGGATAAGATTTTTGGCTTAGGGAAAATATTTGAGGACTTTAAAGATATTAGGTACAAATAGTTAAGTACAATACCCTGTAAGTTGACAACACGAGTGAGAAACATATAGAATTCACTTTTTAAGACGCTCAATTTAGACTATATAAAAACTTAAATGCTACCTACCACTTATAACTCTGATGCTGGGAGGGATTGGGGGCAGGAGGAGAAGGGGACGACAGAGGATGAGATGGCTGGATGGCATCACTGACTCGATGGATGTGAGTCTGGGTGAACTCCAGGAGTTGGTGATGGACAGGTAGGCCTGGCGTGCTGCGATTCATGGGGTCGCAAAGAGTCGAACACGACTGAGCGACTGAACTGAACCACTTATAACAGACTACATTCTTTACACATATATTTTCTCTAGTCCTAACATCTTGTCTAGTAATGATTTTTCCTAGTCACATTTTATAATTGAGAAAACCATCAGAGAAGTTAGACAGAGTGTCTAAGATACACAGTGACATCTAAGAGCTAACTATGTGGTCCCAGATCAGAATGACTCAAAAGCCAAAACTTTCCAATATACCATACACAGTACTCAGAATCATTATTTCAAGTTTTAAATGTGACATACAATCAGAAAAGAGAGAAGAGAAAGGAAAGAAGGAAAACGAAAACTTACTCTAAAATCTATCATCAAATTGGCTAAAAAGACTATAAAAACAAGAGCTGGTCATGAAATTTCACTCAGTTGTGCTAAGTACTATTTTTAAGTACCTTGGCCAGTTTCTCCGGAATAAGCTCTTCTTTTGGGCCTCCAATTTCCTCATCATCATCATCCTTCTTCTTTTTCTGATTTCTCTGCTGCTTTTCTTTTTCTGCATTTTTTTTCTCTTCCTCTATCTGGGCTTTCTTTTGAGCTCTTCTTTGTTTATTACGTAGCTTCTTTAGCTCTTTATCAGACATGTTTGCTGTAAGCAGTGTTAATAAAACCATCAACATGTTAATCAGATTTATAATGATCAATTACTACTATATATTAAGAATACTCCCAACTCCCATTAAAAATGTTTCATATTACACATGTTCATGTGCCTTTAATAAGGCTGCATTTGTTAAAGTACATAAACATCTTCAAAAAATTTGTGAAACCAAGAGGAGACCTACTGTGACAAGCACAGCAAAGCACAAAAGCATGAGTTCCTCCAGCAAAATTAAACTACTCGCAGTTCTAAGAATGTAACACGCGGTTTCAGATCCCTACGGCACTGTACTATGCTTTCGTTAGGCCCTCTCTAATTCCGTCAAACAGTGCCGCCACCATGCCTTACGTATTCTGCTTGTCGTGATACTTTATACATCTGTTTCTCTTTTAGACTGTGAGCTCCTTGGTGGAAGAAACTTTATTTTACTCAAAATCTTTCTGCTGTCAAGGCCTAGTAGCATACCAAAACACACAGAAAACACTCAAATATCTGTTGAAGGAAGAATGAATAACTGTATAGTAAATTTAAAATGTGACATTAAAAATTAACAATTATTCTGAGGTACAAGCCACAAAATGTTTTAAAGAAAGTCTAGAAATCTCTGATAAACATGCTATAATACAGTGGGAAAACTGTATTGTGTAGACTTAAAGCAATAAATCTGAAAGCCACATGTTCAATAGGTATTTGAAAAACACTTGCTAATGAAATGAAAAAAGTCATTCTAAAACACTCTACCACTATGGTGATTTTTAAATATGCCCACAAATTCTTCCCTTCAAAAAGTAAAGCCTATTTCCCCTTCCCTTGAATGTGAGCTATACTTAGTGACTAGAGTCTAACTAATAGAATGTACTAGAAGTGAATATGTATGACATCCAAGATTAGGAAACACAAGCACTGTGGAGTCCTATTTGCTTTCTCTTGGATCACTCAGAGGAAGCCCGCTGTCATGTTGTGAAGAAACCCAAACCACCTCACGCTAACACCCATGTGGCCAAGAACAGAACTCTGGCCATGAGTAAGCCATCCTGAAGTAAATTCTCCAACCCAGGCCAATCCTTTGATGCCTTGGCTGATATCTTGACGTCAAGAAGAGAAAAATGGGTAATAGAAACCTGTGTACTGACATCCATACAACATAGTTTTCAGTATGACTTTATAATAAGCTTTGGGCTTCCCTGGGGGCTAAGGAGTAAAGAGTCCACCTGCCAAAGCAGGAGATGCAGGTTCAATTTCTGGGATGGGAAGATACCCTGGAGAAGAAAATGGCAACCCACTCCAGTATTTTTGCCTAGAAAATCCCATGGACAGAGGAGCTTGGCAGGCTACAGCGCATGGGGTTACAAAGAGTCAGACACGACTTAACAACTAAACAACAAGAATAAATTTTAATATATGTGAGAACAAGACACCATGCCCACAATCCACCAAAATATTTTTTCAGAGCTTAGATTATGATAAAAGTGACATTTTAAACTTATGGATAACCTATTCAAATAAGAACTATTTTGAAGTCAGCAGTGTTTTATTTGGAGATAAAAAGCCACCCTTCACCTCCCATCACATATGAAAGTTATCTCCAGATGATCACACAGCCAAATGTAAAAATAACAAAGCAAACATTACGAGAAAACAAAGAAGATATTTATAAATGTGTTACACATTTTGAAGGAGAAAAGCCTTTCTAAGCCAAGACCCAGAGGCCATAAAGGACTAAAATAGTTTTGTCTTAGAAAAATTAAAACTTTTACATAATGAAAGATACCCATCATAAAGAAACCTAAGACCTAAGCAACAGGAAGAAAACATTTGCAACACATAAATAAGGATTAAGGTCCTGAACACATACAGAGAGATCTCCTACAAACCAAGAAGTTTCAAAATAAAATAGGTAAAAGATATGAACAGGCAATTCATGTAAGAAACCCAAAAGCAGGACTTCCCTGGTGGTCCAGTGATTAAGAATCTGCCTTGCAATTCTTCCCCCTTGAAAGAGACTCAGGATACAGGGAACTAAGATCCCACATGCCTCAGAGCAACTAAGCCTGCAAGCCACAACTACTGAGCTCTGTATCACAATTACTGAGCTCTGTGCCACAACTACTCAATCCGTGCGCTGCAACAAAAGACCCACACTATGCAATGAAGCTCCTGTGTGTTACAACTAAGACCCAAAGCAGCCAAATAAATAAATGATTATAAATTAGATGTTTTCCCCTAAGTAACAAAAATGTAAAGGATGAACAATTTTCACTGTTAGCAATAAAATAAAAGACAATCTCAATACACTGTTGGTGGCAACAAAAACTTTTATGGAAGGCTATGCAATTCTCATCATCTTTGACCTAGTAATTCCCTATTCTAACAATCCCTGCTAAACAAATATGTGCACAATGATGACTTACAGGACATTTACTTTAGCACTGTAACGGGGAAGAGGGAACCCTAGTTCCCATTAACAAAATTTAAAATGTTGTAAATTTTAGAACATTGTGAATGATATCATCCCATTTATGGGTTAAAAAAATAAAACGAACAAAACAACCAAAAGAACCACCCTGAAACATATGTGCATATGAAACTGAAAATGGTAATTGTGCACAAAAGAAACTGAACATTTAATAGGGATAGCCCTTTGAAAGGAGAAAACCTTCAGGAGGGAGAAAAGTGAAGACAGATTTTCACATATGCTAGGTGTTTTTCTGAGTTGCTTTAACTGTGTATATTCCAGAGTTAATTGTGTATGGGGACTTCCCTGGTGGTCCAGTGGTTAGTACTACACACTACCACTGCAGGGGGTACGGGTTCAATTCCTGGTTTGGGAACTAAGATCTTACATGCCACATGCGTAGGAAAAAAAAAAAAAGTTAATTGTATATTATTTGCAGAATTCGAAGAAGATGTGGAAGGCAGGAAGAGTAAATAGGAAAGTAAATAAGCAAAGCCAGAGGATCACTGATATCATCTTCAATTATAAATTGTCCTATAGATTCTCACTAGCATTTTCTTTCCAGCTGAAGCAATAACAACAGAGATTTAAGTGAAATCTGTGCAAGGGTTTCAATATGTGACCTTAGAATCTTCTAAATTGTTCTTGCTGCTGCTGCTAAGTCACTTCAGTCATGTCCGACTCTATGCGACCCCATAGATGGCAGCCCACCAGGCTCGCCCGTCCCTGGGATTCTCCAGGCAAGAACACTGGAGTGGGTTGCCATTTCCTTCTCCAGTGCAGGAAAGTGAAAAATGAAAGTGAAGTCGCTCAGCCCTGTCCGACTCCTAGCGACCCCATGGACCGCAGCCTACCCGGCTCCTCGTCCATGGGATTTTCCAGGCAAGAGTACTAGAGTGGGTTGCCATTGCCTCTTAAATATTGTATAATAACAAATTAACAAAAGGACCCAAAGGTCTTTAGCAGGAGGAAGAATGTAAAAAGTAACCAACCATAACCTCAGAAGAGGAAGAAACTCAGGACTGAGGAAAAAAATTCTGACACAGTTTTTATACCCCAACTCCCGTAACATTTTTGCCCTGAATAAAGTCACAAAATTTTTGGACAATTAATTTTTTATCTTTTTACATGTGTAGATCACTTTTATTCTGAGATCCTTTCCCAAATAATTATTTTAAGGAAGACTTCTTCCTACACATCCTGACATCTTGCTATTAAAATGGCATGTTAAAAATGGTCAAGTGATAAATCACTCAGCAATGTTACTGGCTTAATTTTAATTCTAACCTGGGTATTAACGTTCAAGCAATATCCATCTTTTAGTATGTCATGGCTTGTGCTCAATCATGCCTCACTGTATTTGCGATCCCTCGAACTGTAGCCCACCAAGCTCCTCTGTCTATGGGATTTTCCCACCAAGAATACTGGATTGTTTTAATTGTTTTAATCTGGGTTGCCATTTCCTCTTCCAGGGGATCTCCTCAACCCAGGGATCAAACCCCCGTCTCCTGCATTGGCAGGCAGATTCTTTACCATGGAGCCACCATATTAAGTTAAAGTTGGTGAAATGCAACTCCTTAAAAGCTAATGATCTATGGCTGATTCATGTTGATATTTGGCTGATAACAACAAAATTCTGTAAAGCAATTATCCTTCCATTAAAAAATAAATTAATATTTTAAAAAGCTAATGATCAGTTACAAATTCTTGCTTAACTTTTAAAGACTATAGTCAATAGTATTTTTCTTTTGTTGCTCAGAGAAATTCACAAAACAGCCATCACCGTTCTCTAAAGCATGGATAACATTGTCCCACAATGTGCAAACAGAAAGCTCAGGAAAAAGGCTTCCCTGGTGGCTCAGTGGTAAAGAATCTGCCTGCCAATGCAGGAGACACAGGTTCGATCCCTGATCTGAGATGATTCCACATGCCGTGAGGAGGCCAGGCCTGTGCAGCACAATTACTGGGCTTGTGCTCTACAGCCTATATGCCGTAACTACTGAAGCCTACGAGCCCAAGAGCCCTGCTCCACAAGAGAAGCCCCAACAAGAAGCCCATGCAAAGCAACTAGAGAGAGTGGCCCCTCCTCTGCATAACTAGAGAAAAGCCCCTGCAGCACTGAAGACCCAGCACAGCCGAAAATAAAATTATTAAAAAAAAAAAAAAAAAACCATCTTTCAAAAAAAAAAAAGCTCAGGAAAAATCTATGTTACACAGAAACATAAATATACATATAAACACCACAGAAAAGAATAACTCTTTGAATATTATACCTGTATCAGCTTCATGTTCTTTATTCTCATCTGTAAGAGGGCTGTCATGAAGTTTCAAATAGATCTCTATAGCAATTCTTGCGGCTTTGAAGTAAAATGGATGCTGTCGAAGTACATCTTCTAGCTTTAGTAAGTCCACATATGATCTAAGGGTAATCTTCCTCATACAGTATGTATGAAAGTCAAACTGGTCATCAGTGATTTCTATAAAATGCTAACAAAATTATCTTTTTTATTATAGTGAAGTACAGCAAAGAAGCTACAAAAATGAAAGCCTTGGAATTACTTGTTTCCAGGGCATGAAAATAAAAATCAGTAAAATTTTAAAATATTAAAAATTACAATAATTGGATTTGAATACTTTACATATCAATTAAGCAAATACAACAGGCCATTACCTAGCATAGTTTGTGGCATACATTAGTGACTGAATTATTTGCTGAATGAAAGGAAACACAATGCTTTATTTTTTTCTAGTTATTTTATGTTTATTTGATGAATTCACATTTTAGAATATCAATAAATATCTTTTTTTCACAATGATGCTTTAAAATATATTATTCCTTCCTTAATCATATTTAAATAAAGCTATTATCATAAATGCAACAGAATTTATTAGCATACATAATGGTGCAGTACAGTAGATTTACATGTTAAACATTCAGCTTTTATATTTAGAACAATCTGCAAAAGATTTTAATATGTAGTATTTGGCAACTTTTCTGAGAATACAAATCTGAATCCTATGCAATGAAATGTTGGTATGAGGGAGAGAAATTAGTTAGGAAGTAAGTCAAGCAACCAGAAATTAACACATTTCAACTAACCTCTGGGATTCTCAACTTGTAGTAACAAAAGAAGCATGAATTTATATAAATTATTTATATATATATTAAAAAACATTTTAAAAAGTGAAAGCCAACTACTAGTGATAGAAATGACTAAAAAGTGAAAGGACTAAGAAAAGAATAAACTTATCAGAAAATGAGAAATTATATAGGTTACAGAAGTACTGTGAAAAGGCTTCAAAGCTTGTATCTAATATTTATCAAGGGCATATGGCACCACCAATCAAACTCACAACCATGAGATTTCTAGCATAGCTTAATGAGCTTTGTATGTATTAATGAAGAAGCAGCATCAATTTGAAAGAAACATCCAAAAATCAATGAAAACATAGTCAAGATACAAACTTTCCATTAAGTTTTTCACATGAATTCTGATGGGAAGAGTAGACAATGGAGAAGTCTGCTGAATATGTAATCTATATTATTTTTATTATAAACTTTGAAAAATGTGAATAGTGATTTTTAGCAATTACTTGTTATGCATTAGAAAGTGAGAGAAAAGAAAAAATTAAGAGGATTTCCCCAAAACTGTCAATGGGTAACAGAATAAAATGAGAAACTTTTATGTATATATTACTTACTCTCTCAATCTCATGACATTTCTTAAGTGCTTCACCAAATTTATTCATTGCCTTATAAGCTTGGGCACATTCTGTCTGGAACCACATGCACTGCATTTCATTTAAGTTCTCGACTGCTGATGTTCCTTCCTATATGAAAAGCAGACATACTCAAAGACGATTTCTTACCCAAATACATTATTACACCATGGGATTTAACTGACTGAATTTTCAGAACAATTTTCTATTTTTTTAAAACCATTCTCACAGTAAGAGGGAACAGTTAATATGTGAAAAAAATTAGAATTATATTTCTAACCACTAAAAAACCCTCATAAATGATTAATCAAAAAGATCTACATAATTTGGGATGGGACAGTAGCACATACTCAATTAATATGAGTATATTCACCCCTAAAAATTTCAATTGAACATATCTCAATATAAATCAGAGTTTAAAAACCCACTATAAACCTTATTTGAAAAATGATGTGGTGTGTGTGCTCAGTCATCTCCACCTCTTTTGTAACACCATGGACTGTAGCCCACCAGCTCCTCTGTCCACAGCATTTTCCAGGCAAGGATACTAGAGTGGGTCGCTCTTTCCTACTCCAGGGGATCTTCCCAACCCAGAGATCGAAGCCTGGTCTCTTCCATCTCCTGCACTGGCAGCACATTCTTTACCACTAGTGCCACCTGAGAAATGTTTTATAGTAATACTGATTTCAATTTTTTTTGTCAAGGCAATTTAATTAAAATCTTGTCTTGATATGAAAAATATCAGAAGTAAACTTTGAAAAATAAACAAGTTATACAAGTATGAACTTTTTATTCATAAACAAACAAACTAGCTGTACAAACCCTTGTAAACTTGGAGCACATTTCTTCAGCCTCTTTTATCAAATTGGCTTTTAGCATGTATTTTGCACACTTGGAGTTGATAAACCTGTCTGCTGTGTCCAAGGCCTGGGCCTCATCCATCCACCTTGCGGCTTCTTTAATATTCCCAGCATGCTAAAGTAAGAGGACACAAAAACAAAATAAACCTGTCAGCATGCTAATTTTACTACACAGGTAATTTCTTTCCTGTTCATAAATAACTAAGACACAAATGCTTCCAAAGGTAACCTTCTATCTCTTACGACCCTAATCAATGTAGATGCATACCATCTACTCTAAGTTCTGATACCTTTCTGGCAATGTAGACTATAAGCTCTCTGACAGTAAAGATTTGTTTTAAAAATTTTGTCTACTGTTATAACCTCATTGGCTACACACTACAACAGTGCCTGGCATATAGTGAATACTGAAAAATAATGGCTGAATCAAAGAATCAAAACCTTTAAGTGAGAACAACATAATTCAATGTAAAGGTCATAACAGGCAAAAGGATGGCCAAATTTCTACTCTAAGCTATCATGGAAACATTACAATTAGGACCACTAGTGGACATTCCACAATGATCCTCATTCTTAATTCATCTAACTAGTGCATTTGGCAAAGCCACAAAACTAATGAGCATTACCCTGGCATTTAAAAACTGCTTTAAAATGTTACTTAATTTCATTATTTTTTGGTAAATAAATTATTGGTTTAGAACTTCTTCCCCAAGAACTTCTATTATTTAATTTGTATTAAAATTTTTAAAATGATACTAGAACATATGACTAGAGATTCTCAAGCAAGACACAGGAATTGAAGAAGCAGAGATAACATGTAGAATTCACAGTAGAAATCTCCAGTTTCATTTTATTAAGATTACCAGATACTGATACATGATCATATTCAGATGTTAAGAGAAACAAACATTTCCCAGCAAATTTAATTACTTTTGATTATCTATCTCTTTGCTAGTTAAAATCAAGAAAATAACCAGATATGTATGTGTGAATGCATGAGAACATATATTATGAACAATCACATATATGAATAACCATTGTGTGTATTTGTATACACGTGTTGGTGTATATATAGATACAAATAATTGAGCAAATTAGCATGACCATGAAAAGTCTAAAAAGCAATCAGACTGAGAAAAATATTTGTTATTCCATGTGTGCTGAGCTATCCAATACATCATTTTTCTTAGAGCATTTAGAATGCAACATATGTTCTTAAAAATTTATGTCTCATTACCTCATAAGAGAAAAAGCAGAAATGATTTTTACCTTATAGATTTTAGCTTTCACAAGAAAGAGTTCTATCAACGTGGGTGTACTTTCAATAGCGGTATTTATGTATTCCAGAGCAATAGATGGCTGACCAATTTTATCATAATGTTGTGCCAAGTAGTACTGGACCCAAAGTAATGTGGTTGGTGGTTCCTCTTTTCCATCATCTTTAAAGAGTGGGGGAGGAGGTAGAGAAAAATTAGTCATTATCTATATTAAAGAGACTAGCCACCTCAAAGTGGCTCTATCTTTATTAATAAGGAAAGTAGGTCAAATCGTGTTATTTATGCATCTAGTTATGAAACTAGCTCTAAATGTATAAGATCTTTGGACAGCACCACACTTTCTGCTCTGTATCATTATAGCTCCTAGCACAATGCCATGCTTATCATAAACATGGCAGATAACTGAGATCAAAGCTATAACAAATTACTCAAAAAGAAAACTGGGGGGTGGGGGATAGAGACAACAAACTGTACTAGAACTATGGTCAGGATGTTATGTATGAGGGGGGAAAATACGAATAAGGAGAAAATTTCCATTAATGTTAGGGTAAAAAAAAAAGAAAGAAAAAAAGAAAGGCATGACTGCTTAACTGGGTTTCTAGCTAATGTACCAAACTATACATAAATATACTTGTGATGTGGTTATTTTGAATTCTGCTGATAAGATTCTTAATATTATCTTTATTTTGAATATGCAAAAATGCATACTTTGGGTTAAACTAAAAATTATACCAAAAAATGAGATAAGTAAAAATACTTATTCTGTATTTCAGTTCAGTTTTATTTTTATATACTCACAAGAAAATGTGTAAGTTAAATATACAACCCACACATTAAAAAATGCTTTTTAATACAAATTTCTAAAATCTAAAGAACTGTTATTTGCTTTCAAAGAAAGCAACAGATTGCTTATTTTTATCCTAGTAGAAGTAGGATGGCTCAGTGGACAAACAATAGGAGTGGAACTCACCAACTCCCGATCTGATAGATCTGCAACTAAAGTGCTGCATATTCTTGGGCATGTCATTGAACCTCTTCCACATTTGTAAAATATGTAGGAAAATGCTGATAATCAAAGGAACATCATGATGATTAACCAATGAAACCATGGTAACGCCTTCTAAAAAGTACTATTAAAATTCACCTGAGACCTAGAAACAGTGATCAACTCAATAGCAATATGCACCCCAGGTCCCATACTGGGTTATCCCACTGTAGGAAACAGGGTTCCTTGGGGAAAACAACCGATTCCAGGTCTGCTATGGGCAAGTATACAAGATGAACTAGAATATTTCTTTATACAAAACTGCAAGGAAACTATCAACTACTACCCTAGTATGTGAAGGCTGGAACCATTTGAAACTGCAATGATTTAAAACATCAAATATGTTTAAAGCCATGAATTCAAAATAATACCTTTATAACACCTTTGAAGGATGCTACTAATAGTCAATTCACTATTTTGAAATTCATTAGTTCAAACTGGTGAAGAACAAAAAAGTAGGACAAGCAAAGGTGAAAAAGCATTTATCTTGCTTTTTCTGTATAACCTGAAATGCTACATTAGCAGATATTAATATTACTAGTTTGTAATTTGTAACAGTTCATGTAACACATGAAATAAACACTTCATGCCTTCTGATCAAAGGACACACCACCACCTGTGGAATAATCTTGCTCATCTCTTTGTCTTTAAAACAAAATGAGGGAAAAAAATAAAATTTCATCAAACCTGTAGACAGTCAGACCTGTCCATGTGAAGTTTCTGCAATGATGGAAATGTTGTAGATCTGCCCTGTCCAATATGGTAGGCATTAGATTTACAAAGCTATTGAGCAGCACCTGAATGTGACTACTGTGACTAATTAAATTTACTTAATTAAAAAAAATTTAATAGCCCCATGTGACTAATGGCTACCATACTAGACTACATAGCTCTATATTTAACTTACAATGTATAATAAATCCAGAGGACAGAGAAACAACTTGTTAAGCAACAGTATATTCAGCAAAAATTAGACTACAGAAAAACTAAACACACACACACACACACACACACACACACACAACTAATTAATAAATTGCAGGAAAAAAGAAAAAACAGAGGGGAAACTTACAGATTTATAAAATAAAGTTAAAGAGACATATCAACAAAACTCAAAGTAAAGATTTCATCTGGCTCTTCATTCAAATAAACTTCAGAAACAAAGAGAAAAAATATTTTTAAGGTACCTGGAAATGTAAGCATGGACATTTTCCTTTGATATTAAGGAAGCATTAATGTTCAAGTATGGTGATGGTATTATGGTTGTGATCTTTAGAATACTGAAATATACATGGATGAAATGATGTGATTTGGGGGATTTGTTTTCTAATAACAAGGGAGTAAAGGGAAACAGGTAAGAAATACAGATGAAATAAGGTTGTCCATGAGATAAAAATTACTGAAGTTGAGTGGTGGGTAAATGGAGGGTCATTATATTATTACATGTAGTTTTGGAGATGTTTTAAGTTCAACATAAAATTTTCAATAAGCTACTGTTATCATCTTATCAAATATTTTCACATAATATACATATTAATGCATCTTAAAGGGAAAAATGTTTAAATATACTAAGCTTATTGACCAAATAATGAACAATACTGACCTTCTGATCAAGAATTTCATAATATAGTAAGGTTTTTAAGACTTTTTTAAAACATAAAACTTGAGCACTTACCATTGGGGTTAAATAACCGGCAGCTTTTTAGAGAGGTTTCATAACCTACTACTAATTCTTCTATGATTGCCACCTACAGTACAAACACACAAGCACACTTTAGTAAAAAAAAGAAAAAAGAAAAATTATTATATAGTTACTATGCTTGTGCAAAGCATGTTATTTACTATTAGAGGGCTAAATAAATATTCCTATTCCCTCTCTCTTCTGATTCCACCCCCGGTCTCTCACATACACACCTTTTAACCTATGGATAAAAATTTAAGACTATACACTTTTGAAGGTGTGTTGTAAGGCAAAACTTACAGGATGGACAAAAAGAGGTAATGTTATGGATTATTTTTTTTAATCTTGGTTCATTTTTATCTTAATTTACATAAATAATACCCACAGTTAATATCTGCACTTCAGGAATCAAGAATTAAATACTGTGTGAAAAGAGAAATTCCACCAATAGATGACAGCATCAACTCTCAATTTCATCACCCAGGGGAAACCAACAGTAAAACAGAAGCATGGAACAGGAGGTGGCTTTCTGAGATCTAGGAGAGTGAGTGGCTATCCCAGTTCTGGTTTCTCTTGAGTCATGACTATGCTACTGACTCCTGGCTTCGTAAGAGATCTGTGAATACTTTTAATTTATAATCCCCTTCTTTGCTTAATCCATCTATAATGAATTTATTACTATAGAAGCTCTCTTAAATAACCTCAACTTCACTGACTCAACATATTAACACCAGCTCTCTCCATTATCTCAGAAAACTGCGGTCACAGCTAGGCTATTCTGAAACATCCATGTTCTTCAGCTCCCATAAAGTGAGCTACATGTTTACGAAGAGTTTTGTTTTCCCAAGCCTGTTTGAATTAGTTGCATTCATTATCATCATTGCAAGTTTAATCCAATATTACATAAATTTAAGAAATGAGAACAAAAGAAAGAACTGTTTCTATAAGTTGAATGAATACTGTGTGTGGAAAGACTCAAAGATGAATTAGGTTGTTTTCTTTTCACCAATCTAGGTTTAAAAAAGACAACCATAAAGGGAGAAGTCATAATAATATATATAATTCTACAATCAAGACTGCTTCACAAGCATCACATTCTCATGCTGCCAAAACTAGAAGAAAAACATTTTATTAATGTGATTTAAGCAAGGAAAAAAAAAGAAAAGTGAAACAGTTGTCAATAAAGCCCATATCCTAGACCTCTCAACAAAAGACTGGCAAATAAGCGCCCTTTCTGTGCACTGGCTTCCCTGGTAGCTCAGTTGGTAAAGAATCCATCTGCAATGCAGGAGACCTGGGTTTGATCCCTGGGTTGAGAAGATCCCCTGGAGAAGGGAAGGCTGCCCACTCCAGTATTCTGGCCTGGAGAATTCCATGGACTGTATAGGCCAGGGGGTGGCAGTCGGACACCACTGAGCGGCTGACTTTCACTTATGACTTAAGACTGTGCTTTAAGTGTTTAGTATGTTTAATCTGTTCCATCTTTGAAGTGTTTTTGGTTTTGTTTTTTTTAATCCAGCCAACATGTCTTGTTGTCACTGCACTTAAAATAATCTACATTAAGATTAAAACACACTTTAACAAGCATTTGAATACTGTATTCATAGCTGAAAGAACAAACTGACTTACTGGGACATTAAACAAACTCTTCTGACAGAATTTTTTTTCTACCAACTAAAAAGGATAAAGATTACTAAGCTAAAACTTAATTTAGTTTAAAAACAAAAAACCACTTCTGGCTTTCACCCTGAGGAGGGAATAGAGACAATATTGAAGAAATCACTACTGTACCAACTTTTCATACCTGCACTGATTTATTAAAAAGTACAGACCAGAAACAAAAGATAGAAAACAAACAGGTGGTAAATTATTCAGCTAAAGAGAGAAGACAATGAAAAGGAAATAAACAGAAAGCATTTAAAGTCTAAGGGCTGGGAAGACTGTTAGCAGATTCACAAAGTGTGTACTACCTGCATGGGTAATCAAAAACCAATTATCCAAACACCAAGCAAAGAAATCATAGTCCAAAAATAAAACAACCATTGTATTTTGCTTTACCTTTTCTTTATCTTTGTATAACGACCTCAAAGTATTGAAGACTGGTGGACAACCCTTGCTGAAGTTCATCCTTAGGAACTTATCCAAACATTCTTTAAACTTCTCACCTTGGAAGAAAAAAATCTTGTTGACTTAAACATTTACCCAGACAACTCTAACACAGCGTACCTTAAAATCTTAATATGCATACTCATATATTTAAAACCAAGGGCAGATATTGTATACCATAATATAATTTCCATTCCTTTGCAATTATTCTCACTTACCAGATAAAAAGTTTAATGGCAGTCTTCTTGGCACTAATCCCCTGGGATATTTAGTCCAGGCCTCCTCATAAATTTTTAGTCGTTCTAACATATTAGCTGCAGACCAAAAAAAATTTTTTCCTTATGTAATTATACATTTTGCTAGAAAATTACAAATTTCTGAAAATATATAAAAATTACCATATTAAACAGAAAATTTGAACATGGGGAAAAATTATCATAATGTAGCCACCTAAATATATCAACCATCATTTTAGAATAATTCCTTCTAAAATTTCCACATTTTAACCCACAATTACATAAAATACATGATTTTCCTTATCCTGTTCTGCTTTAGGTGGCCTTTCAAAATCTGATTCCTCTACTTAGTTCTAAGAGGCTCGGTTATTATGTTTCCATAATGGCTTTTCTAATGTTCTCTTCAGCCTCTTCTCTAACGTCTCTCCTTTGATTTATTTTGGAACTTTGATTTATTATCTATCCTCTATCTTGATTTTTTCATATTTCTTTTATATTTTCTTTTACTTTCAGGTGAGAACTTTCCTTGTTCAATCAGTCTTCCACTTCACTAATTTTCCTCAGGTATGGCCTCTCGTATTTAATCTATAAAAATTTTAAGTCACATCAGTAAGTAGGTTTTGTCATCTCCCAGATTCCATCAGGTCCTTTCTCATAACTGTCCGTATTTCCCCGCCTGTCTTCATCGTGGACTCTTCTGTGCTCTCTACTCTGCCTTTCACCCACACTCTTATTTCCATGCTAGTGTTACTACAGAGAATGGCCACTGTTACAAGGTTTCTCTCACATTTATCAATGTACAGGAATAGTTCACTATCAGTTGTGTAGGAAATTCTGCTTCAAATTGTATCATCCTGGATAAGACTCGGGCCTTTTTGTAGATAGCATGTTTCTGGGACTTGTCCTCACAAGTGGGTCCCATTCATGCGAGAAAATGGGTGGGGGGAAGAGTCTCTGGACCAAGTTTATTTGAGTCCTTCTTCTCACATAGGAAACAGTGCTTCCCTTTCAGCTTGGCGACATTCACTTGCCCTAGCAGGCCACACTCTGCTATAGCCACAGGTTACCACAGAGTTATGCTTCCTTCTTTCCTTTAGGGAAACAGTTCCATTTCTATAACTTAGCATTTTCCTTTCATATTTCTGACACTGCTATTCATTTGTGAATTTTTAAAACTTGTTTCCAAAACTCTTTTTACAACTATTTCTATGAATTTGTAGTAGAAGAGAGGTTTCAGAAAACACCTCGCCTGCCATAATAAATGGAAGTTCACAAATGTACTTTTGTATTCAGATTTTGAACCAATTCTTTACCAGTTTTTCTAGTCAGCATTTTCAATGAATTAACACAATGTATGTTAACAAAAGAAGCAATTAAAGCTTAGAAAGTAAATTTTAATCAGTGTTACCTGGCTTGAGTGCCTTTTCCAAGCCTTTGTAATAGGCCCAGTTTTCAGGATTTCTCTCTTGCAATCCTCTGTAAACATCAGCTGCATCTTCCAAACGACATAATTGCAACAGAAGTTCCCCTGATTTAAAAAAAAAAAAACTGAGTTAACTAAGTATGTTTAACTTTTCCTTAGACTTTCTCTTAAAACCCCTTCAATATTGGGAAGTGGGTTCTCAACTCCCTTCAATAAGACTATTTACAATGTTACAGTATTGTCTCTCCTTTTTTAAAAAGTTCATATGTAGAAATGTTATCCTCTTCACATCCTCAATTTATTCAGGTATATATCTAATTCCAGGCTACTTTCTCAAATTGACTGAACACAGTCACTAAGCCATCATCTACTCAGTTACTCCTGACAACATACAGACAATTTCAAAATCTAAATTAATGGCCAGTCCATTACCCTAACCTTATGATGTTTTAACCAGCTATGAAATGATTCTGCTCTTGCAGCCCAAATCATGGCCACATTGTCTCTCTTCCAACTAATGAGTTTACTCTCTTTTTCATCTACCAAATACATATCCTGCTTTAAGCTTAACCATCTTGACTTTCTTCCTATCTCACCAATCCTACGCTTCAATCTTAGAGAAAAACTGTTCCTGTTTCTTCAGGCCTTTCAGCAACCTTTAAAAAGACACTGCTTGTCTTCCCTGAGCTGTATGACCAGTCTCATCCCTGAATGACATTAGCAGCCGCAAATATGGTAACTAATCTCAAAACCTAGGCTCCCTGGTTTACCAGTTTTAAGGTCTGTATGATCCCAACTATTCGCTTGCTGCACACCTTCTCGTAAAAGAAGCTGCCAGATGAAGGCACTGGGGCACTGGTTTCACTAGAAGCATATTAGCTCCAAACTCACATAAGCCTCAAACACTGCTCAAGAATCCTTTTCCCTACTTTAATGGGCTCCCATTCACCAAAGGTATTATTTTCAAGCCAAGACTGCACTCTTGCACCCCTTTTTATTATCAGGTAATAAAAATGAACACTTATTGAGTGTGAAAATGACTTTTCAAATGTTTCACATGCATTAACTATAACTAATTCAATTCTCAAAGCTCCATGAGATAGGCTACTATTATCTGTGTCATTTTAAAACAAAGAAAATCAGTAAATGTGCCAAGGGTCTCTCAGACAAAGTTAACTGTTAAAGAGTCAGGATTTGAACCCAAGCAATTTGGCTAAAGTAACCCATATTCGTAATGTCTCTATTCTGAGTGGTTCTTACCAGGTGCATTTTTGGCATCCAGGAGACATTCAGCAATACCAGAGGCATTTTCAGTGTCACAATAGGGAAGCGGGTGCTACGGTATCTGATATAAGCTGCCGATACTGCTAAATATTATGCAACATACAGGAGACTTCAATCGCCAACATCTCAGTCCCAAAATGTCAACAACACCAAAGTTAACAGTCTGCTCTACACTGACCAAAAGACTGCTTTACTAAAAACATAAATAATATCCTGTAACCTTTCTCCCATAGGCCACACCCATCCATATTTCCTTCTCATAATCTTTACCCACCTTTTCCTTGTAGAAGGAACTGATTGCATAACAATTAACAATGAAATTTTCTGCCTAACTATGCCAACCACTCACTCCAGGAAATTCCTAAATTATCCTGACCACCTATCACTAACATCAATGCCTTTGTTACTGGAATGCCCAATGATTGATGATTCTACTTTTAGTTTCCTTCTATTCTCTTTATATTCCCTGTCCCCACCACCTGATTCACCATAGATATTCAAAACATATTTTGTGGAATGAACTGATAGCTGTTTCCTATTTCACTGGGAAAATGAAAGCAAGATAAACTCCCAAATTATCCACCACACTGACACATCTACTTGCCCATACACTCCATCATCTCTAATTACTGTGGATGAACTATTCATGTTGTTATCTAAGGCTAACCCTTCAATTTATCCACTAGATCACATCCCCTCTACTGTATCAAATATTCCATCTCATTATCCGGTGAGCACAATAAGTACAATCTGCAAAAATCTTTTGATTCTGCAACCCTTCCACCCATCACTACCCTGGATGTGCTTCCTATACAGCACAACTACTTGGTTGAGTCATTTATGCAAGCTATCCCTCAACTCCTCTACTAAAATCTCATTGAAATCTACTTGACCTGTTTGGGGTTTTACTACCCTCCTTCCAAATGTTCAGAAAGTCCTTTTGGTAAGGTCATCAGTAACTTCCAAATTGCTAAAATCCATAGGTCAATTCTGAGTCCTCAGCTTGATCTGTCATTCTTCCTCACTAGTAAAAGTTATCAAAAGAGTAAAATAAAACAATGCACTTAAGAGTATTTGGAACAATGTCATGTATTTCCACAAAGAAACTGAAGCCCAATCTTGCCCCTCATCATATAGCTGGCTGGTAGACAATGAAGGAACTGAAACTGGTTTTTTATTTTTAATCTCATCATCTTTCCAATTAGTCAGAAATCTACTGCTTTATAACTAATAGACTGCTCAGGAATGATCAACTCATGTGAAAGTGGCTGTCTTGGATCTAGAGTTCACAAATGAGTTCCAGGCGCCTTGGACTTTCATTTTTTTTCTTGCCAGTAGCATTATTCTCTGCTGAAAAGTTCATCACAGGAGAATAATGGCTAAGTCTACTCTGCACACAGACACCACACTTCTCCAGTGTTCAACTTCAAAGGCAGTGAGAAATTTGAAACCAACAAACTTCAGCTGCCTGGTCTAACAAAGGCAAAGCAACATTTCAGAAGGCAAGTCTTAGAAAGTACTCAATTACTTGTTGTTTTTCTTTTGTTTTCCATAATCAGTTCCTGAACTTTTAAAACTACAAAGACTCCTTTTTCACAGCCCTCTAATAAATGGTAACACTGGAGATCTTTATTTAAGGATCTACCCATCCTCCTATCATAATCCACACATACAAACCTGAGTTTCTAGTTCATGTTTTCTGTATTCAGAAAGATATTCAGGTAAACCATATAAAGAAGCCTAGGAATGTCCCATAAGCACTTCAGGGAAGTCTGATTTATCAATATATATTACTGACAATAAAGAAGTCTGTTGTACACATTCAGTTTTGCTAATAAGCAGTTTCTTAGAAACTTAATCTTGTCTTTCAAAATTGAGCAAACTGCCTCCTATATCTTAATCAAACTGTAATATTTTCAGATCAGACACTTAAATAAACAATACTGCACTGAGTCACTTCATTCACCAATTTATTGTTCACCATTATTTTTTCCTATAACAACATCTGCTGTTTAAATGTGTTTTTCCTACATTACAAATTATCTGAAGTGCATGAATAAGAAATAGATTTTGTCATCAAAGAGCTATATTATATGCAATGATTTTTCAGGCTTGTTTTTTGTCATAGTTAAATATCAGAATAAATTGCACTCTTAAAAAAAAAATACCTTTGGTTTCTTCTACAGCAAGTTTATCACAAATCTGCTTTTCATAGGTACAAAGATGTTCCAGAGCTTCTCTATAGAGACCTGCTTCACGAAGAACTTGATTCTGATATAAAAGGAGTTCACTATATTCATAATCCACTTTATCAGGGGATGTCTACATATGGATACAAGGAATACTAACAGTGAGAATTTTATTTTCATATTAAACAACTTTTCACACTTAAATACATACAAGCAGTCAAAGGATAATATAAAAATTCCTAAATATCTCTCTAGGAAGCAACTAAAACTGACAATATTAATTTAAAACCCACTGAATAAAATAAGAATCCATAAGTCCTTACATATAAGAAATAAATAGGGGAGAAAGGAAAGCTTACTAAAAGTAGAATGTCAAATAAATCTAGAAGGAATAAGACAGAAAAATCACCATTTTGCCACTATCACAGGAATAGCTTATCCAAGGAAGAATCATCATCAAGGAATTTTGCTAAAACTAGTGGTGAAAGTCTGATGAGGAAGAGACTACTCATAAAGCCTCACATTATTTATTAAATACAAAAAATAACTGGTTTATAGTGAAGAAACCTGACAGTCACCACCTTAACCAAGAAATCAAACGGATCAGACACCACATGGCTTTTAATGTGGTGAGCGGAGAAGGGCTCAACATCACTTCTGCAGTCTTCTGCCAAAAATGCATAACAGTATCAATACTGAGGAAACATCAAAGAAGTCCAAACTGATGAATACTCTACAAAGGCACTTCCATGACTCTTCAAAAACACCAATGTCATGAAATAAAAGAAAGCCTTCGAAACTTCCAGATTAAAAGAGACTATAGAAAAATGATAATTAAATGCGAGGTATGATTCTAAATTGAATCATGGAAATGGAAAAAAAAAAAAGAAAAAATCCTAGAAAGGATATAAATAGGCCAGTTAGTAAATATTGAATATCAGTTGTGGATTAGATAGTAACAGTCTATCAATGTTAAATTTCCTAATTTTTTGATAATTTATACAATACTATCTATAAGAGTTAACAGCTATAGAGATTCTTAGGAAATACCACACAAAAGCATTTTAGGAGTAAAAGAGCATTGTGTCTACAATTACTCTTGAATGTTTTAGGAAAAAATAGCTAAGTACATACAGAGACTATAAACTAAATGTATCAAATATTAACAATTACTTAATGTGAGTGAACTTCTATTATGTTCTTTATTCTACTCTTGCAACTGTTCTATAAGTTTGAAACTATTTCAAATAAAAAGTTAGTAAATCTATATACACTTCTTTGTTTTAGTTATACTAAGAATCAGACCTAGTTTACTAGGTCTAACTTCTAGTTGTTACCTGCTGTGTTTTCCTAAATTCTTCTAAAATCTTTGCTGCCATTTCATAATCTTCTAATAAATGGTAAGCAATAGCATAACCAATCCATGATGCTCTCTGTGCAGGTCGAAGTTGAAGTAACTGATACCTCGTTTCCTTTAAGGGAAAAAAGAACACTTTTTCTTAGGTTTACAGAAAAAGTAAATGCTCCTTGAAGATCATATTAACTCACAACAGTAACACAATGATGGAAATGATAATAAAAAATAGTTTTAAACATCCATATTGTGTAGCTTTATGGAAGCATAAAAGTATTTAATAAGCACAGTGAAACTTCCAAGATAATCTTAGAAATAATTTTTTTAAAAGTTAAAACATAAGACATGGTACCCTTTATTACTTACTCATCTACTTACTCTAAGAAGAAAGAATGGAAAAGATAGTCCAAAGGTAAAAAGTTTTTTATAAATGCAGTGCCCAACTACTGAGTTAAGATCTTCAGAAAACAACTCAGTAGGCACTTCATGGAAGAAAAAAAAAGAGGAACTAAATAAATCTGATTTGATAGAATGATTTTTAAGGGTTAAAATACAGCTATAGTGGTGATCATTTTGCAATGTATAAAAATATCAAAACAGTATGTTGTGCACCAAGAACTAATATGGCAGTTAAGGGCAGTTAAACTCCAAAAAAAAAAAAGCCAAATAACTAACTAATGAAACTCACAGAAGAAGAAATCAGATTTGTGGTTACCAGAGGTGGGAAGGGGGCAGGATGGTGTACTGCATGAAGGTGATAAAAAGGTACACACATCCAATTCCAAGACAAAATTAAGTTCTAGGGATGTAATGTACAAAATGATTAATATAATTAACATTTCTGTAGGCTATATGTAAAAACTGTTATGAAAGTAAACCTTAGGAGTTCTCATCATCAGGAAAAAATATGATTTTTTTTCTTTTTGTATTATTTTATATCTATATAACATGATGCATGTTCACTAAACTTGTGGTAACATTTCATGCTGTAAATCAAATCATTATGATGTACACCTAAGATGTATGCAATACTGTACACTAATTGTATTTGAGTAAACCTGGAAGGAAAAAATCTCCCCTCACCAATGCAGCTACAAAAACAGAATGTTAGTCTCTATGGAGGTAAAAAGAACAAATGTGTGTGTGTGTGTTAATTTTTTACTAAATTAACTCAATCTTGTACAGTAATCCAACTCTGCTTCACAGTAAAGTAACTTTTAAATCTGCTTACTCCAGTTACAAACACAACCACTATTGGAGGAAGGAGGCAAATTCAATTAATTTTTTTTAATGGAAAATTTTGTTATCAAAAAGTACTCAAAAAAGTTTTAAATACATTAACAATATTTCCTCATTAGAATAAAAAAAATTCTCTACTTACCCTGTAACCCTCAAGATCTCGCATTTGAATTTGTAATAAAGAAAGGTCCCTTAAGATTTGAAGATTGTCTTTATCCCATTTTAGCGCATTTCTGTAACACTTAATGGCTTCATCATATTTCTTGTCTGACCTCTGGAGAAGGCCATAAACATGCCAACCTAAAGGATTTAGTTAAGGATACAACCTACAAGTCAAGAAATAATATTCCAATAATATTCTCCAGGAAACTCAGAAAGTTACAGCTGTTTATAAAATTACAAGCTTAAAAAAGAGATGGAGAAGGCGATGGCACCCCATTTCTGTACTCTTGCCTGGAAAATCCCATGGACAGAGGAGCCTGGTAGGCTGCAGTCCATGGGGTCGCTAAGAGTCGGACACGACTGAGCGACTTCACTTTCACTTTTCACTTTCATGCATTGGAGAAGGAAATGGCAACCCACTCCAGTGTTCTTGCCTGGAGAATCCCAGGGACGGGGGAGCCTGGTGGGCTGCCGTCTATGGGGTCGCACAGAGTCGGACACAACTGAAGTGACTTAGCAGTAGCAAAAAAGAGAAAAAATATAAAGATAGTAGTAGTTTGATAACAACGGAAAACAATACAGCTCCTCAAGACAAAGAAAACAGGTCTAGCCTGCCTTATTTTAAATAAGTTAATTTAATCTTACTATGTTTCCTTAATTATAAAATGTAAATAAAGAGAAAGTCCATACAGCAAAGCATAGCAGTATGGTGACAAAACAGAATAACATGTATAAAGTGCTCAGTGGCTGACCCAAATAAATGGCTCAATAGATATTAAGAATTATCTATTTTTGAAAGAGAACAGGTATCCACAACATAGCATGACATACATTAAAATTTCATAAGTCTAGTAAGGAATACAGGTAAGTAAAATTACAGTAGGTCATACAACTGTACTACAAAGGGGAAAAATATGTACAGAATCCCACTCTCCTAATACAGGTCTTTTTTCACGTTAGATTTTGATTATTGCAAATCATCCAACCTCCTGCAGTTTCTCTGCTTTCACTCTCACTTGCCAGAGTAATCTTTCTAAAATATATACAATCCAAAGAAAAAAGTCTATTTCCCTTTCCAGAACGTTAATAATATTTCTCTCAGATCAGGTTCAAACCTTCCAATCTGACAACTTTTACAGCAAGAACCCTTAACGGAGTCAGGACATGCAGAATGTCTAGGGTGACATGTATAACTAAAAATATATATATAATGTTATAAATTTTATTTGAAAAATGATCTTTGCTTTTATAATGCAAATCTTCTCAGTTGGAACGTGGCTTTAAAAGACTGAGATATACTACCCTTCAAAATCTGGCCCCCATAACCTATTTTCTCATTAAGCCCACCCCCATTTCAACAATACCCTATTGTTTGAGGACTTGTTCAACTCTCTTGAGCATTGAAACGCCTTTTAACTGCCTCTAATCTTCACCGGTGGCTCAGTGGTAAAGAATCTGCCTGCCAATGCAGGAGACACAGGAGATGTGGAAAGATGCCCAAGAGGAAGAAATAGCAACCCATTCCAGCATTCTCGCCTGGCAAATCCCATAGACACCGAAGCCTGGTGGGCTACAGGCCACAGGGTCGCAAAGAGTTGGACACGACTGAACACACAAGCACACATAAATCATCACCTTCTAAAAATCTATCCTCAAAATGTTTAACACTGCTAAAAATTTAAAGAAATTTATGTTCATCAAGAGGAACAGAATTATATAAAGCATGGTAAGTCAATAGAGAACACTACACCAATATTAAAAATGATGGAAAAATATTTACAACAGCCTTATTAACTAACCCTTTGCTTACCTTTATAGTTTCTGGTTACTCCTAACTCACTTCTGCCTTACTGGATTAGCGGTAATTTTTGAACAAGCTTTAGAAGTGTTAAGCTTCTATCAAATATCTTCCTGCACTAGGCTCCTAAGATCCTTGACAGCAAAATCCATTTCTTTTCTAACTTTATATTATTCCAGTGGTTCAGTTCAGTTCAGTTCAGTCGCTCAGTCATGTCTGACTCTTTCCCATGAATTGCAGCACGCCAGGCCTCCCTGTCCATTACCATCTCCCGGAATTCACTCAAACTCACATCCATCGAGTTGGTGATGGCATCCAGCCATCTCATCCTCTATCGTCCCCTTCTCCTCCTGCCCCCCCATCCCTCCCAGTGTCAGAGTCTTTTCCAATGAGTCAACTCTTCTCATGAGGTGGCCAAAGTACTGGAGTTTCAGCTTCAGCATCATTCCTTCCAAAGAACACCCAGGACTGATCCCCTTTAGAATGGACTGGTTGGATCTCCTCGCAGTCCAAGGGACTCTCAAGAGTCTTCTCCAACACCACAATTCAAAAGCATCGATTCTTCGGCGCTCACCTTTCTTCATAGTCCAACTCTCACATCCATACATGACTACTGGAAAAACCATAGCCTTGACTAGACGGACCTCTGTTGGCAAAGTAATGTCTCTGCTTTTTAATATGTTGTCTAGGTTGGTCATAACTTTCCCTCCAAGAAGTAAGTGTCTTTTAATTTCATGGCTGCAATCACCATCTGCAGTGATTTTAGAGTCCAAAAAAATAAAGTCTGACACTGTTTCCACTGTTTCCCCATCTATTTCCCATGAGGTGATGGGACCAGATGCCATGATCTTAGTTTTCTGAATGTTGAGCTTTAAGCCAACTTTTTCACTCTCCTCTTCCACTTTCATCAAGAGGCTTTTTAGTTCCTCTTCACTTTCTGCCATAAGGGTGGTGTCATCTGCATATCTAAGGTTATTGCTATTTCTCCCGGCAATCTTGATTCCCGCTTATGCTTCTTCCAGCCCAGCGTTTCTCATCATGTACTCTGCATATAAGTTAACACTTAAAAATTTGTTGTTTCAGCACTTAAAACTGTTAGCCAACAAAACAGGTAAAGAAATATTTGTTTAAACCTATTTAAAAAATAGCAACCCACAATTTTGTCTCTATCTTCCCTTAGACATTTGTACTTGTTCTGACTCTTACACTTCCCTTAATGAAATAAAATTTATCTCATACAGTACTTAGAATTATCAGGGACTATGTTAAGCATCATTAAATCTTTACAAGACCACAGTGAAGTGGGTATGATTATTCTCATCTTACACATGAGGTCTATGCCCTAAGACCACAGTTAAAAAGAAGCTGAGCTGAGATTCAAGCCTAAGTGAAGCATACTCCAAACCCTGGGCTTAATCAGTACACTATACTTGACTTCTAACATGCCTTATCGTATATCCTTCTCTAAATTCATGCTATGATGAAACTGGCAGGGTGCCTCTTCTTTAAGTGTGGGAAGAGCTTTCACAGATATTAAAATAGGCAAGTCCCATTTATCTGTAAATAGTTATAATGTTAGGCCACGGTAGGTATACAAAAATGTTTCCTGAATGAAGGCAACTGATGGTACTCAACTGAAGAAAGAATCATCTCTTCTTGAGTTACACAGTAAGAGAGATCTAAAACTTCTGACTCTCAAATTGCTGCCTAAACTCAAGCCATCCCAATTCAACCCTTAAATATATCTCAAAAAGGATACACACATGACTCTTCAAGTCATTTCTCAAACCTCTACGAACCAATTCATAAGCTTCTTCCTTTTTCCCCAAACAGTTCAATGTTAATCCTTTCATAGCCAGAGTTTCTATTTAAAAAAAAAAAAGAAAGAAGGAACTTAAAGATAACCAACAACAACAAAAAAGGTACTATAATCTCAAAAACAAATGTTACATTATCTTAACTATTTAAAACTTCAAGGAGATTATTGGGAAAATGTCCAGGCTTTTACAGAATTAAAAAATTTTAAAAATTGACAAATGAAGTAACTACACATTTCTATAAAAGAGGCCTTCCTAGAACTGTTTTTTAGATAAAAAGATACAAAAATGCATGTATATCTGGTAATGTATATGGTAACAAGACAAAATTATTTTCCATGGGATGATCTAATTAAACCAATCCTTTCTCTGTGAACCCAAGTTACACAGAAATTAAATTCACTGTTCGATGATTAAAATATATCCATCAATTATCTACATTTCTGACTTTTACAATTTGAAAATGATTCTTTGGGTTTACTATTAAAAATACAAACTAAAGATGTCAGACATCCACCATTTACAATCCAAAGAGTTGAGGAAAATACTAATTTTCAGAAAGAGAAAAAGCAATACTTCTACTTTTACAATGTATATTCTATGAAATACAAATGAGTATAAAATACTCATTATGGTTAATCTGCCTAACTTTTAGGACTACAAATTAAAATTTATAGAAAAATTAGTTAGGTATAAAAGATAAGGATTAAAGATAGAAAGGAAGAATCAATATTTATAGTATATAAAGTATATATATATAGTATATAAAGAAATGGAAGCAAAAAAAGAAAAAAGTATGTACTAATCATCATAAATCTGTATAAATTCAAGGAAAAAAGAGACAAACAAACAAAATATATTTGGCAAGTAGCCAAATTAGCAAGGTACTATAGAAAGTAACACTTTGTTGTTAAACAGATAAAAATCTATTCTTGTAAGAAACTCCTTCAAGTGGTTTCATGAAAATGTAGCTTGTCAGTAAGTTTAGAATAAATCTTAACTTATTGCTGTTAAACACTATTGCAATTAAATTATGACACTTCATATGCAACCTGATTTCAGATGTGTTCCAATATGAGGGGAAAGTACACTTTAGAAACAATGAAAGCTGGTTCTATGCTGTACTCAAACTCTATGGTGTCTATACCACTAAGTTACATTACTGTTACACATACTTTTGGAAAGAATATAACACAACCTAATATACAACTGGCTAGCATATATATATACACCATGCAGCATGGCACACAGGATCTTAGTTCCCTGATAAGGGACTGAACCTGTGCCCCCTGCAATGAAAGCATAGAGTCAACCACTGAATGTTTAAGGAAGTCCCAAGCAAAACTATTTTTTAAGAAGGAAATGGAGAAAGAAAATTCTACACACTTAATACCCACTGCTTTCTGTCTTTAAACAATGTTATTATAATGAAAATATGCAAGAGTAAAGAAAGCTAACAGAGAACTATTACTCTCTCTCTTCAATACTAAGAGAACACTATCAAATTAACAAAGAACCATGTTTCCTAACTAACGAATGAGACCTGTGAGAGTTCACTGCTCCTTTGTCTCTTCCGAAGTTGAGCTACAAGCTCTGCCTTTACCCTACAAACATCTCACTGTCCAGTCTTCTACCCTCACACAGGCCAAAGCTACATAACTTTCACAATATGTATAAATCATGTCTTAAACATGACTGTCTTGAAAAGCTAAGATACAATGCTCGAAATAAGAAGATGCTGGTTCATGAGCAAAGGCCCAAATGGACACTTTCTGAATAAGTTTATTGTAAGGAATAAAATTTCTTCTGCTCAACCAAAGTTGTCAAGCAAAATTTTCTTGTAACCATTTTAAATAAACTTACTTATTAAACTTAAATTAGTATATTTGTTTTACTAGGTTCTTTTACTAGGTTCTTTTTTCACCCTTCCTATGGTGCTAATATTCAAAGCAGAAATAAATCAGAACTCAAGTAGATCGTGTTATCCTTTTCTCAACAATAAACTGAATACTAAGTATCTTCCCACAGACATAAGGATAAGGTCCATTCTCTCTGGAAAATAGTCTTGGCATCTGGGAGTAACAGAGCCCAAATAAGTGAAATCAGGTAAGTAAGCAGAACCTTACCTACTTATGCTTACATGCCAGTGTACTACATTTACACTTACCTCCATGCTCAGCAAATTTGGGATTAGAGAGGATTTGTTTACAGAATTTCAATCCATTTCTGTACTGTTTATGTTCATAACACCTCTGTCAAAAGAAAAAAGAAAAAATTTAAGTTTAGTAAAAAATGTAAACTTTAAATTTGGTGCTGCACTTTTGATTCTGTTAAACACAACAAAATGATCTCATGTTACTGCCATATTCTAAATTCCACAAAAACGCCAATTACACACACACACGGAACTCCCTGGTGGCCTAGTAATTTGGATTTGGCTCTTTCACTGCAGTAGCCTGGGTTTAATCCCTGGCTGGGGAACTGAGCTCCTACAAGTCACATTCCACATTCAAAATTGAAAAAAAAAAAAAATACAGTCATACTGAGCAACCAAATTTTTTTTTTAATAGAGACAGTTCAAATACAGAAAGTAAAAGGTAGACAAAGGGACAAAACACACATTAGAAAAAATAAGACAAGCATTAGCGGACTTCAAAAGGTCCAACAAGTGTTAATATAATGTGAAAATTGGGGTGGAGGGTGTAGAAATTATACTTTAAAATAACATTTTCTTTTTAACTGAAGGAAAGAAGTCTCTGAAGCCACAAGAGACAAACAAGTGCATGCAAATTAAAGAAGGAGGAAAAAGACACACACGTCATAATGAAAATTCAAAGCCGAGAAATAAAGGTCCTTAAAAACTTCCAGAGAGAAAAAAAACAAGTCACATAAAAAGGATATGTAATCAGAACAGCGCTGAAGGTTTACTCTAAAGTAAAAATGGTATACTGCTGAAAGTTATAAAATATCTACACAGAGTCTTCAAAATTCAGAATTCCTTACCCAGCTAAATTGTCAATCGAGTATGTAAGTAAAAGGACATTTTAAGGCTTCTTAGAAAGTTAAAATTATATCTTTGCACTCTTCCTTAGGAAGTTATTGAAAGAAATCAAAACAAACAAAAAAGACAACGTGGAACTTAGTAAATAAATAATCTAATGTAGACAAAAGAACAACCACTCCAAAATGAAACAGGATTCCAGAGGCCACCATGGAATAGGTTTCTAGCAAAGTCAAAAATGGAACCTGTGTACTTCATAATATGGAAAATATTATTTATAAGCACATGACAGAATACAGGCACATTTGGGGAAAATGACCAATGAGTCTACAGAAAACCAACTGAATAAGACAGATTTTAACTCCAGGGGAAATAAAGGCTTATATAAGAAATTATGGTCTTAGTGTAATATTTGGCTCAATAATAAATAATACACATATAATTATAGAAATGTAAATATTTAGTTCTGGTTTATCAAAATACTGTGATATAAGCACAATGACAGAATGAGGAAAAGACAAGTGAGCAAATGTGGTAATTAAGTTCCAAGTTCTCTTTTTCTATAAATGTATCAACATGTGCTTTCATAACAGTAATTTTTAAAGCACTGTATTCATTACAGAAAATCTCTGCACCTTAAAGATATGATAATTTATGTCAGAATTTACTGTCCTAAGTTGAAACAAATTTTAGTCTTAATTTTTGAAACAATAACACTCAAAATCTGGCTGAGATAGTTAATGCAAATGATAATAAAATCATAGGAGAAAAATGTGTAGAAACAAAAATATAAAATTTTACACTCAGCACCAAGAAATCAACTGGCTAAAGCTCAATGCAAAAGCCAACCACAGAGCTGGTCTACAATCAACTATGTACTCACCATCTCTATTTTATTGTTCACGTCTCAAACCTAATATACAGTCCAAAACACAACTGATTCCCCCCCCCCCCCGAGAATCTATTCTTCACCAAGTCTTTACCATCTCAAGAGATGCATTTCCTTCAACTCAACCTCATTCAGATGACAAAACAAGAAACCTAATTATCCTCTGTGCTTTCATCCCTGAGACTCCCATCCTCTAATAGATTCATCAGTCCTAGTTTCTCTGCAATAGCTTCCTAACTCTCTGCTTCTCCCACAATCAACAGGCAAGGTGATCTGAGGGATACAAGGGAGGGGAGAGCAGAAGCAGTAACTTAACCATACACAGCCAAAGAAACATAAGACTAAGCAACTAAATTTAGTGTTCCTATTCACTCAGCAGAAAGCCTAAAGCAACCTTTTTCTTATAATAATAGTAAAAGTCATTACAGGACGCTAATTAAAAGCAATACTCATGACTTCTCACTGTTTTCCAAGAACTACATCAAGGGCTTCCCTGGTAGCTCAATGGGAAAGAATCCTCTTGTCAATGCAGGAGACAAGGGTTCCATTCCTGGGTTGGGAAGGTCCCCTGAAGAAGAAAAGGGCAACCTACTCCAGTATTCTTGCCGGAGAAATCCCAAGGTTAGAGGAGGCTCGTGGGCCAACAGCCCATCGGGTCACAAAAGAGTCGGAAAAGACATAGAGACTAAACAACAACAAGAACATACATACAAAGAACAATTTAAGTACATTGTTCTTAAAACATTTAATTAGCTTTCTACAATTTTATTTCTGTAAAAATGCAGTAAGGGAAGTTCCACTTTTGGCCACAGTGAAGTGAGGAGAAATGTGTCCTTTTATCTTAAACAACAAAATGAGACAAAATGCATAAAATAACTGTTGTCAGACACTGGACAAGAGGCAGCACGGGCTGTGAACCATGGAGGCGGGGGACAGCACGATACACTGGGTAATGTCACTGCTCTACAGATCACAGCACAGGAAGAAGGGTCTGAAACAGCACATGACAGTCCACAGAGATGACGAGACAAAGACTGAAGTTCAGGGAGGCTGAGCTATTCGGTAGGACAGAGTACTGAAAATGATGGAACTATTAAGAAAAAAGACATCCCAAAATCTGCATGGGCTCCTTCATGCATCTCCTGCCAGAAATTACAAACCAAGTCAGGGGCAAAATACCTAGAGAAGTGTTGGAGGGCTTATCAGTTGAGGCCCTCTCTGAGTCAGTCCCGGTTGAGAGCTCTCTGCACCACATACAGAAATTTTATTAACATTTTAAGTATTATTAAAGCCCAGAGCTGTCATCTTCTAACAGATCTTCCAATCAACAAATTCAACTTTTATCTCACCTTTTGCTTCTTTGTTTATTCAGTGCGTGCATGAGTGCGTGCGTACCTGCGTGCAAAGTCAATTTGGTAGTGTCCAATTCTGTGTGACCCTATGGACTATTGGAGAAGGCAAAGGCACCCCACTCTAGTACTCTTGCCTGGAAAATCCCATGGGTGGAGGAGCCTGGTAGGCTGTAGTCCATGGGGTCGCTAAGAGTCGAACACGACTGAGCGACTTTCCTTTCACTTTTCACTTTCATGCAGTGGAGAAGGAAATGGCAACCCACTCCAGTGTTCTTGCCTGGAGAATCCCAGGGACGGGGGAGCCTGGTGGGCTTCCGTCTATGGGGTCGCACAGAGTCAGACACGACTGAAGCGACTTAGCAGCAGTAGCAGCAGCAGCTATGGACTATAGCCTGCCAGGCTCCTCTGTCCATGGGATTTCCCAGAATACTGGAGTGGGTAGCCATACTGGAAGATCCAGGAGATCTTCCCGACCCAGGAATTGAATCTGTGTCTCCTGCACTGCAGGCCAAGTGAGCCACCAGGGAAGCCAAATAGGCAATAAAAATGCCAAAAATAAGGTGACAAAAATGAACACACATAAAACAATTAACCAACTAGAAAATTCCCCCAAATAACTGAGTCTGCCAAATGAAAATTAAAAACCACTCTATTTGAATATGAGATGCTACAGTACTTAGCTTTTTACTTTATCACACTTCAGAACAGTAATTATATTTCAGTTCCTAATGATTATGTTCCCAATTAATGAAATTTGGTAGTCTTCCATATTGAAATTATACTCAATGCCACTAACCCAATTAGCTCTGTCAATGTGACCTGTAAAAATAATTAAAGATGGCATACCCTTCAGTGTGCATTTAAGGAAACAGACTTCAATTTATTTTTCTTTCTAAAAAGCACTACTCCTACAACAGGTCACTCATTACAAATGAGAGTAGTAGTCTCACAGTTTACTGGAAAAAATAACAATAGACATTCAACTTACTTTATCCCATAAAAATTCCTAAAAAATTCTGCTTTTGCCCAAGGATAAACTCTAATGGCATACAGGGTTTACAAGAAAAATAGGAAAGAGTGCATCATATTTCATTCAATAACTTCTTTCCTCCAAACATAAGACCAGATATATGCATAATTCAGCTTTAATATAAGTGTCTATCTAACCAAAATCCAATCTTATAAAAGCAGTCTTAAAATATAATAGAAGATATAATCATAAGATGTCCTTTTCTGAACCATTTAAAAGATGTAAATGAATTAAAAAATAGCAATTTGCTTGTTTTTGCAACTCCCATGTAACACTATCACTAAAGTTCATTCTACAGAACCATTGAAATAAATTTACCACAATAAGATTCTTTCTTTTTTTTAATTATAAGGTTCTTAATATTGTTTTAACCAAACTTGTAGACTTAAGTTAAAATTTTTAGAGTATTTAGGGAAAAAGAGATGGAAATACTACACAGTATATTGTGAGCAAAGATTTCACATCAGTTCATTTAAAACAAGCTTTGTAAAATGACATAGCAGGCAGACATATTAAGTCTTCACAGTAAAATCATCAAACTAAATAAAAATACATGTCCACAATTCTGTCTCTGAAATTCTTGTATATGGAGAGTTCCTGAAATTTCACAATTATGAATAAGGGTCTCCCTTAGCATGCAATGAATACCATATTATTCTATTTTTCACCTGCCTTGTATTAATTCAAAATTAATCATAATAGTATCAAGATATTAGAACATTGTAGACTGTTAAGTTTTCATTAGCAACTAAATTTTAAAATATCAACACTGCTACATAAACAGTAAAGCTAAACAGGACATAATTAAAACAGAATGACCTGTTCAAATTCCATGTGCTAAATGTTGACAACATACACTGAGACTCCTGCTTCTAAATGTATACGAATAACTGATACAGTTAATGTTCCTTCCAAGCATGAAACTGGTTAAGTAAATAAATAACTATTTTCAGCCACTGAACAAGGGCCAACACAGGATTGTGGACTTTCAGAAGGCAAACAAGGTAAATCTCAAGAAAACCTTTTTTTTTTTTTTTTTGCCCAGAGGCATTTTTCCAGACTGTAGAATAGAGAGGAAGAACAAAAACAAAACATGGTAGTCTTACTGATCTAAACAGGTATCAGAGTTAGAAACTGTCTGAAAAGATGAAATTTATAGAGCAAGGTATCATCAAAAAGAACTGTACAGTTATGAAGTTTTAGAAATCTGCACAAGAGTCATGGTCAAATATTAAATTGGTCAGGTACACTACAGAATTCTACTCAAGTTGGCAAAGAAATACTACCAAGTAGTATGAGCTAAACAGCTATTGGCTGGGAGACATTTGAGTGCCAAACAGTTAGGCTGCATTAAATACTCAAAACCTTAGGAATAAGGATAATCTAGACGCATTTTGGAGAAGGCAATGGCACCCCACTCCAGTACTCTTGCCTGGAAGATTCCATGGACGAAGGAGCCTGGTGGGCAGCAGTTCATGGGGTCGCAAAGAGTTGGACACGACTGAGTGACTTCACTTTCACTTTTCACTTTCATGCATTGGAGAAGGAAATGGCAACCCACTCCAGTGTTCTTGCCTGGAGAATCCTAGGGACGGGGGAGCTTGGTGGGCTGCCGTCTATGGGGTCACACAGAGTCGGACACGACTGAGGTGACTTAGCAGCAGCAGCAGACTCATTTTTATTAAAACTTAAAAATAAGAACAAGCTGATGCACAAGCAAATTAACCACTTCCCAAAACAAAACTTTATTACAAAAGAACAAGATCCAGACACTTAATATCCTAGCGTCCATAATATACATTACGAAAAAAGAGGAATCATTAGAAAAGTGAAGAAACAGGAAATTGTGACCCTGACCTACAGAAAAAAAAAAAAAAAAAAATCAATCAAAAGAAACAGATTCAGAAATAATGGCAGAAGTAGCAGGCAGACTTTAAAAGTTTCTGTTATGTACTATTAAAGGACTGAAAGGAAAACCATGAACATAATCAGAAAACAAACAGGAAATCTCAATAGAGAAACGGAATTATTAAGGAATGGAGATTGTACAATAAAAAATATAGCATCAAAAATGAAAAGTTAATGATATGGGCTTAAAATATTAAACACTGTAGTGAACCTGAAACTTGTGCAGTGAACAAAACCATGACAGAGAACTTCAGTGGCTGCATGAACTGGAAAACATGTAACAGAAACAATCCAACACGGACGATGAAAGGGTAAAACGAGAGACAGAACACAGAACTCCTACCGATGGCACAATATCAAGTGGTCTAATGGCCTAGCACATATATGTAACAGGAGTCAGAAAAGAGGACAGAAAACTAAAGTGGGAAAAGTATCAAAAACTGCAAATTTGATAAAAACTCTAAACCCAAAAAACCCACAAATCCAAGAATCTCAACAAACTCCAAGCAGGATGAACTAAAAAAAAAAAAAGAAAGAAAAGAACAAACAAAACAAAAAGCAAGCAGAAAAAAGGGGCGCATCACAATCCTAATGCTAAAAAATAAGGACAAAAGAGAAAATTATGAAAGCAGTCAGGGAAAAAACCTGTATTCTAAAAGATCTCCAATTATCATCTCAGCTTCTACCCTAAGAAATTAGAAACATAAGAGCAAATTAAACTCAAAGCAGAAAAAACAAAAGTAAAAAGAACAGAATTAATGAAACAGGAAAAAACAAAAAGGAAATCAATGAAACCAAATGCTGGTTCTTTGAGAAGATCAATAAAATCGATAAACTTCTAGCCAAATATGGGCATGATCACAGAAGTATGCAGCAGAGCAAAATAAGGAGAACCCCAGCTTTCTAGTTAGAGGGTGAGATAAGGAGCCAAGGAAACAAAATATCAGAAACATCACAAAGGAGGTGGAACTGGGGAAAGCAATCTCATAAAGATGTTTATGAATTCCAGGGTTCATAAACATGCATGGATCTGATCACAACACACAAGACTTTGAGAACTGAAACAATAGATAGATCATGCAGGCCTCAGACCAGCTACTGGATGGCACATAAGCAGGACAGAGGCAACAGAACCACAAAGATTTTAAAAACTGAACTGATGTAAGAACTAGGGTCCATAGAAATAGTTGGGGCTTACAGCCTGAATCTAACCAAATTTGCTAAAACAAAATTAACATTCTCCAAAGGATTTAAAACAAGACCCAAAGTCTGATACTAATATTCAGAACATCCAGGATAAAATCCAAGATTATGTGGCATTTGAAGAAATAGGAAAATCTCAACTTGCATAGGAAAAAAAAAAAATCAACCAGACAAATACAGAGACTTCTATTCAATACTTTAAATTAGTTATTATGAAAATGTTGGAAGAAGTTAACTAGTGAACCCTTTGCAACATCTTAGAGGAGATGAGGACAGAACTCACTGTATAGACCCAAAACTAGAAAGGAGATAACTGGAAAGAATCACTGTACAGGAAAAACAGACCAATAAAATGTATCTAATCTGGATAACAGAAAAGAGTTTTAAAAACTGGTGGTGATGACCCAATCAAAAAATGGGCCAAAGAACTAAATAGACATTTCTCCAAAGAAGACATACAGATGGCTAACAAACACATGAAAAGATGCTCAACATCACTCATTATCAGAGAAATGCAAATCAAAAAACCACTATGAGGTACCATTTCATGCCAGTCAGAATGGCTGTGATCCCAAAGTCTACAAGCAATAAATGCTGGAGAGGGTGTGGAGAAAAGGGAACCCTCTTACACTGTTGGTGGGAATGCAAACTAGTACAGCCACTATGGAGAACAGTGTGGAGATTCCTTAAAAAACTGGAAATAGAACTGCCTTATGATCCAGCAATCCCACTGCTGGGCATACACACCGAGGAAACCAGAAGGGAAAGAGACACGTGCACCCCAATGTTCATCGCAGCACTGTTTGTAATAGCCAGGACATGGAAGCAACCTAGATGTCCATCAGCAGATGAATGGGTAAGAAAGCTGTGGTACATATACACAATGGAGTATTACTCAGCCATTAAAAAGAATACATTTGAATCAGTTCTAATGAGGTGGATGAAAATGGAGCCGAATATACAGAGTGAAGTAAGCCAGAAAGAAAAACACCAATACAGTATACTAACGCATATATATGGAATTTAGAAAGATGGTAACAATAACCCTGCATACGAGACAGCAAAAGAGACAATGATGTATAGAACAGTCTTTTGACTCTGTGGGAGAGGGAGAGGGTGGGATGATTTGGGAGAATGGCATTGAAACATGTATAGTATCATATATGAAACGAGTCGCCAGTCCAGGTTCAATGCACGATACTGGATGCTTGGGACTGGTGCACTGGGACGACCCAAAGGGATGGTATGGGGAGGGAGGAGGGAGGGGGGTTCAGGATGGGGAACATGTGTATACCTGTGGCAGATTCATGTTGATATATGACAAAACCAATACAATATTGTAAAGTTTAAAAAAAAAAACTGGTGGTGATTTAGCCACTCAGTTGTGTTCAACTCTTACGACTCCACAGACTATAGCCCACCAGGCTCCTCTGTCCATGGAATGTCCCAGGTAAGAATACAGGGAGTGGGTTGCCCTGCTTTTCTCCAGGGGATCTTCCCAACTCAGGGATCCAAACCTGCTTCTCCTGGATTGCAGGTGGTCTCCTGCATTGCAAGCAGATTCTTTACCACTGAGCCACCAGGGAAGAGCAGAACCTGCCCAGAAGGGAACCCTCTAGGTGTTCTGGCTCTGTCCATCAGCACCTTGGCTCAGCTGAGGCACTGATACCAATGGATCATAGCATCTGAAAGTCACAATTTTAAGATTTTTTTGTCATAATATGGAAAGTATGTCAAGGCTGAGAAAGGAGTACATCAAGGTTGTATATTTAACTTATATGCAGAGTACATCATACAAAATGCCAGGCTGGATGAAGCTCATGCTGGAATCAAGATTGCTGGGAGAAATATGAATAACCTCAGATATGAAGATGACACCACCCTTATGGCAGAAAGTAAAGAGGAACTAAAGAGCCTCTTGATGAAGGTGAAAGAGGAGAGAGAGTGAAAAAGCTGGCTCAACATTCAAAAAACTAAGATCATGGCATCCAGTCTCATCACTTCATGGCAAATAAACAGGAATACAATGGAAACTGAGAGACTTTATTTTCTTGGGCTCCAAAATCACTGTGGACGGTGACTGCAGCCATGAAATTAAAAGATGCTTGCTTCTTGGAAGAAAAGCTAGGGCAAACCTAGGCAGCATATTAAAATGCAGAGACATTACGTTGCTGGCAAAGGTCCATATAGTCAAAGCTACTGTTTTCTAGTAGTCATGTATGGATGTGAGAGCTGGAGCATAAAGAAGGCTGAGCACTGAAGAAATGATGCTTTCGAACTATGGTGTTGGAGAAGACTCTTGAGAGTCCCTTGGACTGCAAGGAGATCAAACCAGTCAAATCCTAAAAGAAATCAGTCCTGAATATTCATTGGAAGGACTGATGCTGAAGCTGAAGGTCCAATACTTTGGCCACCTGATGCGAAGAACTGACTCATTAGAAAAGACCCTGATGCTGGGAAAGATTGAAGGCAGGAGGAGAAGGGGACGACAGAGGATGAGATGGTTGGATGGCATCACTGACTCGATCGACATGAATTTGAGCAAGCTTCAGGAGATGGTGAAGGACAAGGAAGCCTGGCGTGCTACAGTCCAAGGGGTCACAAAGAGCCAGATGTGACTGAGCGACTGAACAGCAACAAGAAAATTATTTCACTGACCCTTTTAAAAACTTATTTCTAATTTTGCTAATAAGAATATGGAGAGTGAGAAATCTCCACAACAGTTGGCTACTTATATACATAAAATAGTTGGATAAGCTGTGAAAAGTTCAGACCTATTGCTAACAGGAAGTTCATCCTTTTTTTCCAAACCCTTGTTACAGGAAAAAAATGTTTCCTGCCAAAGAATTGATGCTTTTGAACTGTGGTGTTGGAGAAGACTCTTGAGAGTTCTTTGGACTGTAAGGAGATCCAACCAGTCCATCCTAAAGGAGATCAGTCCTGGGTGTTCATTGGAAGGACTGATGCTAAAGCTGAAACTCCAATACTTTGGCCGCCTCATGCAAAGAGTTGACTCATTGGAAAAGACCCTGATGCTGGGAGGGACTTGGGGGCAGGAGGAGAAGGGGACGACAGAGGATGAGATGGCTGGATGGCATCATCAACTCGATAGACATGAGTTTGGGTAAACTCCGGGAGTTGGTGATGGACAGAGAGGCCTGGCGTGCTGCGATTCATGGGATCACAAAGAGTCGGACACAACTGAGCAACTGAACTGAACTGAACTGACTAAAGATGTGGGAATGTGACACGGCAAGTAAAAGACTCTAGGCTATTTATGTTAAAAGAAAAGAATGATTTAGGTGATTTAAAATAGAAGACTTAAGATTATATGTAACACATATATACCATTTAGATTTGACATTAACATTACACAGTGCAAGTGCAAGTCGCTCAGTTGGGTCCGACTCTTTGCGACCCCATGGACTACATAAACCATGGAATTTCTCCAGGCCAGAATACTGGAGTGAGTAGCCTTTCCCTTCTCCAGGGACTCTTCCCTACCCTGGGATTGAATCCAGGTCTCCAGCATTTCAGGCTGATTCCTTACCAGCTGAGCCACAAGGGACGCATTACATTATGTTAACATTAATCTTCTTTAGATTTAAATATACCTTTTCATTGTCTTCTTCAGTGCAATTTTTTTCAAAATTGTTTAAAAGGAATTCAGCGTCAAGTCAAGCTAAATGATAAAAGCAAAATTTAGCTTTAAAAGTCAGCCATTTTGAAATGATGCCTGGGATTTGACAAAATGATCCAGGTGGTAGGGGTCACAGATGAAAAAGAATAAACAGAATCACTGTTTTCATATGCTTGAAATTTTCACAATTAAAAAGTTAAAAAGAAAACAAACCTTAGATACGCTAAAAGCAATTCAAGAAACATTTATTTATTAACTTAATATGAGCCTGGCTAGCACGTGGCAGGGCCAGTGTCCTGTAGCTACCTTAGTAGTCCTGCTTTTGTACAGCAGAAAAGTGTGGAGAAAGGGCACCTGCAGTCTATACGCTCAAGAGCTATGGCTATTTAACATCTTAATCAGTTAGTATTAAATATAATTTTAAAATTTTCAGCAAAGCTCCTCAGCTACGCTAAGCACATCTCAGGTGTTCAAATAGCCACATGTGACTAGTGGCTAACGTAGTAGTAATTCAGATACAGAACATTTCCATCACAAAAAATTCTATTGGACAACACTGCTCTACAGTCTAGAGTTCAATTCTTAGCACTTAACAGTTGTGTATCACTGGCTTAATTAAATTCATTAGCGCTTCAACAGTGTCACCTGCAAAATGTGGACATTAACAACCCTGCAGGGTTAAAGTGAGAAATACAAATGTATATAAAGAATCTGAGTAAGCACTCAATAGAATGTTGATAAAGTACAGTGTCAGTTCTAGCTTACAATAAATACTTAGACCGAACAAAGCTTGATTACAGAGAAATGTGAAAGCAGAAACTGAATTAAAATACACAATCAAGAGGAACAAGGTCTCTATTCTGAGGTGACGTTAATGTTCTACCAACACATCTTAAAATGGGCATAGGCTGCAATGGTTTGTGATGTGTCAAAACTAAAACAAAAAAAAAGACAACTAATAGAACAATACACTTAAAATCCTGTGCATTTCACTGTAGGTAAAAGTGTGTGTTAGTCGCTCAGCCGTGTCCAACTCTTTGTGACCCCATGGATGTAGCCTGCCAGGCTCCTCTGTCCATGAAATTCTCCAGACAAGAATACTGGAGTAGGTTGCCATTCCCTCCTCAGGGGATCTTCCCAACACAGGAATCGAACCTGGGCCTCCTGAACTGCAGGCAGACTCACTGTAAGTAAGTATACTTTAACTTTTTTAATGTTTTTAATCTCTGAAAAACTGCCTTTATTCTCCCTTTCCTTTAATTCTTTTAGTTGGAGCTTCCATTCACAGACAATATGCTATCCTTTTCATATCCTACAGTTTCTGTCAGACTATTACAATCATGAAAACAAACTTAAGGATGATTTCTTCCCCTCCTGGTTTTATACTATTTTAAAAAATAATCTTGTCCTCAGTTCAGTCAGTTCAGTTTCTCAGTCGTGTCCGACTCTTTGTGACCCCATGAATCGCAGCACACCAGGCCTCCCTGTCCATCACCAACTCCCAGAGTTCACTCAGACTCACGTCCATCGAGTCCATGATGCCATCCAGCCATCTCATCCCCTGTCGCCCCTTCTCCTCCTGCCCCCAATCCCTCCCAGCATCAGAGTCTTTTCCAATGAGTCAACTCTTCACATGAGGTGGCCAAAGTATTGGAATTTCAGCCTCAGCATCAGTCCTCCCAAAGAAATCCCAGGGCTGAGCCCCTTCAGAATCTTGTCCTACTTCTATAATAAATGTCATCTAATGCAAATGGTCACAGAACTCTTCTGGTACCAGCTCACTCAACTGAAATGTTTTTAGTTGTATTGAGCCAAACTCTATATCCCTCTAGCTTCTGTTTACTGATTCTAGCCCTTAAGAGTTCGGTTTTCTTTCATTCAAGCTAAACATCTTTGTTCTTTTCACTGTTTCTCACATGAAAGTTTTAAGTCCTTTGACATTTTGTGCCACTCTGTGAGGTGGATACAATATTGTTCCCAAACTTGTATATTTTATTAAAACCAGTAAAATTTTTTTAAAAATCAATTTAAATGGGGTAGCTTAATTGTTAAAAAAAAAAAACAACTTTTTAAAACTCCATCAGTATTTCACAAAACAGAAAGCATTTCAAAAATCCAAAGTAACA